>NC_066519.1:17152398-17463648 GCF_024679095.1 Eriocheir sinensis
CAATACTTCTTTGCTAATTTTCTGGTGCGTAAAGAGAGAGTGCTCGCTGGCTGACAAATGTTCGGTCATGCAGAGAGCCCAGAGTGAAGCGTAACGATGGAATGCTGGCAACGTTGATGAGTGAGTCATTATTGCAACACTGTGATGGTTTGTTTTATGGCGTCATTGTATTGGAGTTTGTGTTGCTGTGTTTGTGTTGTTGTGTTTGTCATGGGAACGATCAAGAGTGGAGCGCCAGTAGCTGTCATTAACGCTACATTATGATTTCTCTTTGCTGGCTGGCGTCATTATATTGCAGTGTGTGTGTGTGTGTGTGTGTGTGTGTGTGTGTGTGTGTGTGTGTGTGTGTGTGTGTGTGTGTGTGTGTGTGTGTGTGTGTGTGTATTGCTGTTGCCTAAATGGAACGATCAAAGAGTGGCAGAATAGTTGAAATTTTAGGGTGAATATTTTAAGTAAAGATTTTCAAGTTATTATTTGTTTTATGATGTTATTTTTAGCATATTTATATTAGTTTATTATTTATCTGGTTTCTTTTTATCATATATTATTTCGTAACATCAGCTATTTAATATTGCCAGTTTGCTACATTCTTCTTCTCATTAACTTTATTCTTTTCATTATTTGGCAGTGGGAAATGTTTATGAGATTGTTTACTGTTTACTTTAATAACGAATTTCTGTCCTGAATCAATTATCACTTTTGTTCGTTTTTTTTATCACGATATGTTTTTGCCCAACAGTCTGTGTGTAATAATTGACTCTCATTTCTGGCGCCCGTTCCTGTTGTGTATCACTCCGCGTCTATCCTGATCACGTTATTGGTCCCTTCCCGAGCCGATTCCTCGAGGACGCTGGGCCAGGACAGACACAAGGGCCCTCGAGAACGGTGTCGGTGCTTGAGACCCGCCGCTAATGACCTTCCTTGGTGCACAGTGAGCCGGAGTAGCTGCCGCGTGATAAAAAAAAATAATATTACCTTACCTTCTTAAGAATATAGACTGAAAAACACATCTGATACTGACCTTCTGGCCACTCCTGTTTACCTATGAAGGAGTAGCGATCAGTGTCTTTTTTTTCTTCTGTTTTTATTTCTTTTAACTGTTTTCTTTACTGCAAAAAGCAACACACGCAATTTCCGGTTAATGTTTTCCGGCTACCCTTTTATAGTACGTAGAGACAGGTATCAAGGGTTTTTATACATAGTAATCTATTAGACTTCTTATAGCATCTCTTAAAAACACCAAGGAATAAACAAATAAAAAAACGTGTAAGTTGTGGATGTTTTCCGGTTGACATTCCCAGAAACTCAGGAATAAGGTTTTAGTTTTTTTTTCCTCTCTGTAATACACTTAAAAACTTCCCTTGGGGCTGAAACCTCTTACAGCATCCGTCAAAGAAAGACAAGGAAAGCTTAAAACATGTCAGGTGTAGTTGATGTTTTTCCTTCTCTTCACATTCAGAGACACAAGTAAAAGGTAGGACATTTTTTGACGCACTTACGGTCATTCTCCAAGTTGGATCTCTTTATTACATCTCCTCGTTTTTTGTTGCCAACTCAAAACTTAACAAAACAAAGACTACATGCAAAGATTTAGACCCATACTCTCCACCATTCCGTTCCTAACACACCCACATTTAACAAGGCTTTCATAGTGCTTGTGTTAGTATTTCCATGGGTAGTTTTATGAGGCTGGTGATGGTTTGACAAGACATCTACATCATGAAGGAAATAAACACCACATGAGAACCGGACTAATCTCCTTTGTGGTCTTTGAAAATAATTATTGTGAGAGCCGAAAGCGTGTGAGAAAACTGGCTATAGACTTAGACAAAGGCCGATTCTGGGCAGTGATGGGACTAGAGGTGATGGGGGTAGCGTAGTGATGGGACTATAGTGGTGGAGGAGCCGTAGTGGTGATGAAGCTGGGATGATGATGGAGCAGGGATGGTTATGGGCCTGGAGCGATGATGGGGAGGGTTAGTGGGTGAGTAATTAGGCGAGAATGATTTGTTGTGTTAGGGGGGAGGCCTCGGGGGGAAGATTAAGCGGGCGGTCTTGAGTGGCGAGGAGGAGTTAGCGGCGGGCGATAAATTAGGATTGTTGCCACGAGTTTTATCGCCGTCTGAGATCTTGAGGACCTTCTGCCTTTAGGGGAAGAGGGTTGGATCACACGGGGCCTGTTTAGAAGGGGATCAGGGAGGCTTTGAGGCTTTGAAGGAGGGAATGCGGGTCTGGGAGGGAGTGAGGGAAACTCTTAAGGGAAACAGAACAAGACGAGAACGTTGAGAAAATAAGAACATAACATTTTTTCCTTCTCTCTTTCTCGCTTGCTTTGATGGTGTCGGTTATAAGAGGTCTGTTTAGTAAGGGGAAGAGTGTGGATGAAAAGTCTTGAAGAGAGGTTAGAGTGGAAGGAAAATGCAAAGAAGAAGAAAGAGTTAGAAATGTACATTAAGTGGATGTTAGAATCGAGAAACCTCTGACTCTTTCCCTCTCTGTCTCTCTCCCTCTTTCTTGGAACTGTAGGAAGAACGAATAGAATAAAGAGAGAGGAAGGAGAGGAGAAGAGAGGAGAGCAGAGGAAATTAAAGGACAAGAAGCGAAAGCAGAGAAGACAGAAGAGAAGAAGAGAGGGGAAAAGCAAAGGGAATGACACAGATTACACAGGTGGTTCCAGGTATACGAACAGAAGAGAGCATGCCGGGGAGGGTGTCTTTTCCGCAGGGCAGCCCGTGTTTGTTGAGGCCGGGAGCCGTGGCTGTGTCTGGCTGTTTCGGGGAAGGCTAGTGGAAGCAAAGAGAGAGAGAGAGAGAGAGAGAGATATATATATATATATATATATATATATATATATATATATATATATATATATATATATATATGTGAGGATGGTGATGAGGATAGGGATGATGGTAAGGAAGATGGTGTAGTGATGGTGGTGCTTAACATACAGCTCCTCTCTCTCTCTCTCTCTCTCTCTCTCTCTCTCTCTCTCTCCCCAAAGAAGAGAATACGGTTAGGCAAAAAGGATAGATTGGGAGAGACCACAAAGGAGAAGCAGTGTTACATACGTGTAGTGTTGAAGGTGATGTTGATGTTGATAATGGTAAGGGTGAACATGCTGGTGTTTGTAGGGTAGAAGTGATAATGATGGTTACTATAAAAAAAATACAACTCCCATCGCCCTCGCTACCCAAAGACCAATTATTTTTTTACCGTAAAGGCAACAGCTCAAGGGGAATAAATAAAAGGAAAAAAAAAGCCTGCTAATCTCTGCTTCTTCATAATTAGACAACAGGAGTAGCCAGAAGAGAGGTCGGGATGGAGATACTTGGAATCTTGTAAAAAAAAAAAAACATAATCGTCATCCATAAAAAAATAAAGTCCTGAGTGAGTTAAGTAGAAAAAACGCAACAGTGAAAGAAAACGAGTCTGAAACCATTATTAAATCACACTAAATAGAAAACAACGAAGAGATAAACGAAATTAACGCAAAAAAAGAATTAAACGTGAGAGAGAGAGAGAGAGAGAGAGAGAGAGAGAGAGAGAGAGCTGTACCTCCCGCTAATATCAAGAACTTCTTATAAAACACTCCAACAAACTTTAATGTGCAACCAATTTAAGTTTGATATTATTCTGCGCCACACACGAAAAAAACTTATAAATAGAGTAATAGCGGAAGAGGAGGAGGAGGAGGAGGAGGAGGAGGAGGGAGATGAACAGTAAGATATATATGAAGGTTTTGACGATGAGGTAGAGGAGGAGATAAGGAGAGAAAAGGAACCAAAAGAAAAGTAAGACCAGAAGGAGGAAGTGGAAGAAGAAACCTAAGAAAAAATGAGAAGATGGAGGAAATAAAGCGAGAAGGAGAGGAGGAAAAGGAAGACTAGGAAGAAGAAAAGCTGGAGTAGTAGAAAAAAATAAAAAAAAGATACTAAGGTTCTGAAAGAGGTAGAGGAGCGGAAACCAGTTGCAAATAAAGAACGGCACTAAAAATATATGCCTCTATAGGGAGTAAAGGGAGGCTGGAAAATATGATGATGAGGGGAATGGCAAATGAGGGGAGTGTGAGAAGGGGAGAGCGCAGGCCTAGAGGGAAAGAGAGAGAGAGAGAGAGAGAGAGAGAGAGACCAGTGACGGAAATAGTATAAGGGAAATAAAAATGAGTGTAAATTTTTCCTCCAGTCCCCCTGATAGAGAGAGAGAGAGAGAGAGAGAGAGAGAGAGAGAGAGAGAGAGAGAGAGAGAGAGAGAGAGAGAGAGAGAGAGAGAGAGAGAGAGAGAGAGAGAGAGAGACTTTACGTTACATAATCACATTCAAGTCTCTAAATATTCGATCAATAAAACGCTAAATTACATGGAAATATGAAAAATAGAAAATCTAAGGACCACTGTGAAAAGCTCAGAAAATATTTGAAAAGGATATTAAAAGGACATACTAAACTCTAAAATCACCTAAAAATGAAAAAAAACAAAAGCAAATACGAATATACTCTAACTAATCCACTACCTACCTGTTCCTTTATTAACACACCTTCGTACAGTCTTCGGTTAAGTATAATAACTCCAAACTCTTAAATAATAATGATAACCTTGTCCCTCACTCAACACACATTAGTACAGTTAGTTGATTGTAACGACTTAACACTATACTATCTGTCTCCTTTACCAATCCACTACATTCTTTTATCTATCCCTTAATCAGCACATCTTAGCACAGTCTTCAGTTGATTGTAAAGACTTCAAACTATAGTAAACATCTTCAATTTCCACTAGATAAACTAAACCAAGCTAGTATGCATCAGTAAAACGAACGAGCCAAGCATACACTCAACACCTCCACAAATATCTCTCACTTGACACACTTCCAAGGCTCTGAGGGAGGCTGTGAAGGTGCAGGCGTCGGCGTGAACTCAAGGTACGGATAATGCGGAGGTTGAGTCGTCATGTGATTACGGCAGGTGTCCATTATCCCCGAGGCCTGCCCGTGTTCCCGAGTTTAGGGCAACGTTGGCTGTGTCTGTCTGTCTTGTGTAGGCTCAGGGTACGAGGAGGAGGAGGAAGGTACGAGGAGAAGGAGCAGGAGGAGGAGGAGGAGGAGGAGGATTAGTTGAGATGAGGAGGTAGAAAGCAGAGAAGAGCAATGGATTTAGGAAGTGGAGGGAGAGAAGGAGGGGGAGGAAAAAGATTATAAGGGGGAGAGAGGAAAGGATGAGAGAGAGAGAGAGAGAGAGAGAGAGAGAGAGAGAGAGAGAGAGAGAGAGAGAGAGAGAGAGAGAGAGAGAGAGAGTGAAAGAGAGAGAGAAACTAACCAGACTTTATAAGACGAACATTATATTTACCTCTTTCTAATTCATGTGCAAACGCAACGTAATCTCTCCAGGTAACGTCGCTTTCACTTTCCCTCGTCTACACGGAACACGTCTATTTATCCACCTTCATTTTGTAACCATTTTCCATAACCGTCAAAACTGCGTCCTCTTGTGCGAAAAATGTTTTATATATATGCGTAAAACCTCCCCTTATTAACCTTTTCGTATATCTATTTTTCCACCCCTCGCGTGATAAATCCTTTCCCTTTCACCCGGCCATAAAACACCTGTAGTATGGAGCACCTGTATAGAATTTTTACCTGCCATATTTACAGGGATGCTTTTGCCTCCCCGTCCGTGCTCTTCACAAACTCTGAATTACTACACGGCTATGACAATGTGGGGAAGGATTTTTCACCCACCTCTTTCTTTTAACATTACGTGAAGTTGTGTGCTGAAGTTCCGTCCTTTTATTTCTGTGTTTCTACGTACTGTATTTTTCTTTATTAAATGGACAGCTATTATTCCCTCTTATCTCTTGCACTTCCATTTTTCACACCTCTTTCATTTTACATTAACTGGAGATGTGTGTTCAAGTTCCTTCTTTTTTTACGTGTGTGTTCTTATTAATGTATTTTTCCTTTATTAAATGTACTGCTATCATCCCATCTTATATCTTTCATTCCCATTTTTCACTCACATTCTTCATTTTACATTAACTTTATGTGTATGTTTATTCCCCCCCCTCCCCCCTTTTTTTTTACTCCTGTGTTCCATTGTATTCTTTCTCGTAATGAACAGCTATTTTTCCTACTTGTCTCTCTCATTCCCGCTGGTTAAGGTTATGTTTCAATTCCCTTTTTCCATGTCATTAATTTTCTGTCTACATAATCCTGGAATAATTAATTGTGATCCATTTTTATTTTTGTGTCCTAACGTAATGTATTTTATCTTAATGGGCAACTATTTTCCTCACTTATCACTTTCATTCCCATTGGCTAAGATTGCGTTGAAAATCCCTGTGTTTTGTGTTATTTTCTATATTAATTTTCTCTCTACATAATCCGGAAATAATTAACCGTGTGACATTATGGACTGGAGTTTTTCACACTAATCTCTTTTATTTCTATTATATGAAGCTATGATTAAACTCCCCTTTCTAATCTGCTTTCACACATTGTCCATTTTGACTGTCTAATCTCTGTAATTATCTACCTCTGATCTCAGGTGTTTTTTCCAATGTATGCGACCTCATTATTTTTTTTCACTTGGGAATATCCCCTTTTCTCACCTGTCTGTTTACCTCCAGCCGCTTTCCCTTTGCTAAATACCGAAATAATTATCCATATGTGAACGCTGCTTTATTCTCTCCACCAAGTTCATGTAAGCTGCCTCACCTCCCATAAGTGATGCTATGTACCAGATTATGTAAAATCCTCTGTACTCTGTTCCCTCGTGTGGCACTGTTGTTCTCTATTGTATATTCTCTCTGTCTCTATATAATCCTTTCTACCCTGCTTCATAATACTCTATACTCTTTACGCTGTACTCTAATTGGTATTCTCTGTCATTCAATTTACATTACCTCAATTTTCTCGTGATTTGTCTCCTTTGCACTGCGTTTTGATACTTCCGAACTATCAAACGTATTAAAATAATTTTCTCCAAGTTCCCAGAAAATGAACTTACCGTGGAAGTACTCAGAGCCACTCCCTCGCTTCCTGTTCCTCCTCCCCCGCTGTAAACTCTGGAAAAATAATCAGGAAGCATTTTATTGTATAACTGTTCCACATATGTTTGTTTCTGGATATTCTCAAGTGGAGCTCAACGACCGCACTCCTAGTTCTCCTTTATTAAGAAGCCATGTTAATTATTACTGACTTGAAGCTAACGGATGATTCGAATCTGTTTTCTTCCACTTAATTCTGTGTGGGGATAACGTTCTTTTTCTCCGGCAAATACTCAAATTTCATCTTTTTAACTTGTTCTCTTTCTTACGTAACTCCTAAAATGTCTTGTTTGCCTCTTTGTTACTTTTGTCATTCGATTTGTTATCAGTTCTACGCAAGGTATTGTCTGCCCTAATTATTTATTTGTTCTTAGAATATTAACTTTTGTTCTGTTCCTTGATCCATGATGCTCTCTTCCTGTCTCTTCATTTTATACCCTTCAATTTCATTTCATTTCCTCTTTGTACGCTTTCTAGCTTTCTCTCTATATATTTTGTGTGATGCCAAGTTTCTGAACAGTATATTAAGACGGGCTGGATACATTGATAACCGCGCATGAAGACAAACTTAGAATATAAACCCATAAAAACATACAAGTTACCAAAGAAAGAATGACATAACTCCAGAACCTGAATAGAGAGTAGGCCTAAAACATCGGTTCCTCTCGTCCTTTGAAAAGATGATGAAAAACAAACGGAGGGAAGCACAATAGGCTTCAGATTATCATTGGAAGCTGAAAGAAAACGGGGTGAGGGAGGAGGGGAAGGGGGAGTTGTGAATCTTTAATAATGTTTAGAAAGCCTATGTTCAATAAGATTAAATATTGTTAGAATACACTGGAACAGAATATTTGATCTCCTTTAGGTGGAAATTACTATATGTACTCTCTCTCTCTCTCTCTCTCTCTCTCTCTCTCTCTCTCTCTCTCTCTCTCTCTCTCTCTCTCTCTCTCTCTCTCTCTCTCTCTCTCTCTCTCTCTCTCTCTCTCTCTCTCTCCTCTCCCTTCATCGTTCTTGACTGCCCCCCTTCACGCCTCGCCGCCCCCGCCTCCACTTCACTTCCCTTCAACCCTTTTACTTCTACCCTTCACTTCTATTTTTGTTTCCTGTAGCGTGTATTGTTTGTTTGTTTTTTCCTTCCTTTTTTTCAGTATGTTTTAAATTTTCAGTTTTTCTGTTCTTAAATACCCTTTTTTTCTCATTTTTTTCCCTTTTCTTCCCTTGTTTTGTTTTTTTGTAGTGTGTATTGTTTTGTTTTTTCCTTCCTTTTTCTCAGTATGTTTTAAATTTTGTTTTTCTGTTGTTAAATAACCTTTTTCTGATTATTTTCCCTTTTCTTCCCTTGTTTTACCTCTTCTTTTCCTCCCTTCTCTTTATTTGCCCTCCTCTTCCTTCCCTTTCCCTCTCTTCCCTTTCCTTCCCGTCTCGTTGCTTTTCTTTCCCATTTTTCCCATCCCTTGATCTCCCTATTCTTTCTCCTCTTTTGTCTTTCCTTCCCTATTCTTTCCTTCCTTTCTATTCTTCTCTCTTCCCCTTCATTCTTCTTTTTATCATTATATGCCTTCCTTCTTCAGTTTCCTTTTCCATCACTTCGTTTCTCATCCCCCTTCTCTTCCACATAAAATAAAGAAAAGCAGATCTACGAGAGAAATAACTAAATCAATTTCGAAAGTGGGAGAAAGAGACACACAAAGAGAGAGGCAGAGACAGAGACAAAGACACAGATACAGTCCTCTAGTAAAGAATATATAGTTGGTTTCTCTGGGACGACTAAGAGAAATCTATGCCATTTGTAGAGAAGGGAAGAGATTCTGATCACACGGGAGGGAGGAGAGGGAATATGGGTCAATTAAGGGAAGAGAAATGGACTCGAATTGTAGAAAAGAAAGATCAATGGTGGGCAGTACTTGTAATGGCTTTGATATGGAGAGGTCAGCTGGGAGGATAAGGGGGGATAGGGGAAAGGAATTTGTTTTTTTTAAGAAAATAAAAAAAATACATTGATAGGGAGAGGTCAACTGGAAGGATGAGGGAGGATAGGGGGAGGGAATATGAGTTTGTTAAGAAGAGAAAAATGACTGATATGGAGAGGTCAGCTGCGAGGATAACAGTGGATAGGGGAAGAAAAATAAGGGAGAGAGGAATAGGAGTTAGTTAGGAAGAAAAATATAGCCTCGACCCATAAAAATAAAGAAAAAAACAAGTAATGGGTGACGTAAGGAGCCAACTCACATGCAAGAAAAAATGTTTATAAGAAAATGACAAAGGAAAAGATAAAAAATCGGTAGAAAAGAGGTTAAGAATTAGAAGATAAAATTATAGTCGATCTGGAACTAAAAATAAGTCATATAAAAGAAAACTCATATGCAAGAAAATAATTTGTATAAGGAAGTAAAGATAAAATAGATAAAAAAGGAAAATATAGTCGATCAAAAACTTGGACAAAGGATGAATGAGAATGAAAAATATTGAAGTAATCAGTTTAACTACTTCTTATTTACTTAATGTGCTATATTGCGATGAAGATGTATATATGTCAGACAAATGGTTTATTCTGCTGTCGTATGTTAGTTTTTATATTGATAACTTAGAAGGAAAAATACATAACGTCTCTCTCTCTCTCTCTCTCTCTCTCTCTCTCTCTCTCTCTCTCTCTCTCTCTCTCTCTCTCGCTCTCTCTCTCTCTCTCTCTCTCTCTCTCTCTCTCTCTCTCTCTCTCTCTCTCTCTCTCTCTCTCTCTCTCTCTCTCTCCTCTTTCCTCTTCTTTTTTCGCTTCTCTTCTCCTTTCTTCTCTTCTTTTCTCTTATCTGCTCTTCTCTTCTTTTCTCCTCTTCTCTTCTTTTCTCTTCTCTTCTCTTCTCTTTCCTTCTCTTCCCTTCCCTTCCCTTCCCTTCCCTTCTCTTCTCTTCTCTTCTCTTCTCTTCTCTTCTCTTCTCTCTCTCTCTCTCTCTCTCTCTCTCTCTCTCTCTCTCTCTCTCTCTCTCTCTCTCTCTCTCTCTCTCTCTCTCTCTCTCTCTCTCTCTCTCTCTCTCTCTCTCTCTCTCTCTCTCTCTAACCCACCCCCCTCTCTCTCATCTTCCCACTCTCTCTCTCTCTTCATATATTCTTTGTCATTTAATCTTCTCTCATAGGCGTGAAAGAGGAAACTTAAAACCAATGGCAAGAAGTCTTTTACTCCCTCCAGCCCGGCTCATTTCAGGGCGGGAGGGAGATAACGCAATGAAAGGAAGGAAGGGAAAAGATTAGAGGTTAATTGACAGGTAAAAATGGGCGAAGGCGAAACCTCAATTGGAGATGATAAATGTGAATGCGAGGGAAATTAAACGTTGCTACCTGGAGCCAACGTTTCTGAATTTTAAAGTGAAAAAAAAATGTTGGTGTTATTTTTATGCCAACACTCGTATTTTAAGTTATTTATTACACGGAAATGGCATAAGAAGTTTCTGATGTGGGTTTAGTAAGTGTGGTTTGACGTTAGTATAAATTAATCAGAATTTCAGAGTTTGAGAATTTTTTGTCACTGTTTACTTTTGGCATTGATGTGTGATGTTGAGATTTTTTGGGTCACTAGTTACTTTTGGGATTCACGTGTAATGAAGAGTAAGCATTTGAATAACTTATGAAATTTGGGTTTGTAGTTAGATTTCTTATTTGCAAGTATTTTTTAAGTGTTTGTGGATCTGTATTGGGTGAATCTCCGGAATGAATCTGTAAAGAAAAAAGTAAAAAAAAATGGCCAGCGAATAAATGGTAAATTATTGGAGATCTTCACAAGAAAGGATGGCGAAGGGGAGGCGGTGGGTTCGAAGGGGGGACTCAGCCAATGCACGCCGCCGTTTGCTGCCCAATCGAGTGTTTGCTTTTACGTGGATCCGAAATTGAGCGAAACCGAAATAAGGCAAACCATCCAGAGAGAGAGGGAGAGGGAGGGGGAGAGGGAGAGGTAGAGAGAGAAAATAAACCTAAAACTCAGATAAGAGATAAAAAAGATAGAGGAAAACAATGCTAAAACAGATATACCGAAAGAAAACATGAGAGAGAGAGAGAGAGAGAGAGAGAGAGAGAGAGAAAAAGTTGAAAAAAAATCGCATATTTCCCCCTCTGTTTTGAACCATAATTTCTGCTCTCTCTCTCTCTCTCTCTCTCTCTCTCTCTCTCTCTCTCTCTCTCTCTCTCTCTCTCTCTCTCTCTCCAGTATCCCTCTTTTTTTACCTTTTTCTTCCTTTTCTCTTCCTTCCTCTCTTCCTCAAGGTCACAAGTCTTGTCCAAAGAGGAATATGCAGGGGAAGGTTGATATTTCTTGGCTCATTCTAAATTCTTGCCAAGAGAGAGAGAGAGAGAGAGAGCAGAGCGTTTTCTTTCCTTTGATTTTTGGATGTCTGAAGCTTTTTTTCTTCTTTTTTTGTGTTTTTGGAGGGCTGGGAAATTATGTTACTTGGTTCGTGAAGGAATGCATTTTTTTTTTTTATTCCTTTCTGTTTGATCTTTGTCCCTTTTTTTCCTCTTTCTCCTCCCTTTCTATCTCGGTCTGTAGTATCACAAAAAAATAAGATAAAGAAAAATATAGGCGTAGAAATTGATGTTCATATTTTCTGGTCTCGATTTGAATTTGTGTGAAGATACGGAATTGTTTTTTTCCTCTTCCTTTTTTGTGGGTTATTTGTGTATAGTTCTATGTCTCTCAAGTCTTGTTTTTTTATTAGCTTTCTTTTGTTTATTTTTTTCTCTTCCTTCTATTTCTATCTCTAATATCTCCCTTTATTTTCTCTTTCTTTCTTTTTTTCCTTTTCCCCTTCTCTCCCTTTCCAATCCCAGCATCTTCTCCCTTTCCCTTATCTTCTCCCATTGCCTCCTCCTCTCTTTCCCTCTCTTCCTCTCTCTCCTCCTCTATCATCGTCATTTCCTCTTCTTTTCTTTTTTCGCTTTCTTTATTTTATTATTATCTCCGTGTTCTCTCTTTATCATCTCTCTCTCTCTCTCTCTCTCTCTCTCTCTCTCTCTCTCTCTCTCTCTCTCTCTCTCTCTCTCTCTCTCTCTCTCTCTCTCTCTCTCTCTCTCTCTCTCTCTCTCTCTCTCTCTCTCTCCTTTCACCTCACACATCACTGTCCTTTCTCTCTCCTCAGCACCACCTCACTTACCTGCCCTTCCCGCCTCCCCAGCTAGACACACCGCCGCCTTACCTTCCCCTAATGATCGACGAGGACCCGAGCTTTCCACACACAAGGCGGGGCGCGCGGTGAAGCGGGGAGTGGCTTGGGGACTCGATTAATTGAAGGGAGGGAAAGGGGGAAGGAAAGGAGCCGAGGGATAGAGATATAAATAGATAATAAAGTTAAAAGACACAATTAAATAGATACTGAATAAGAGAAGAATGAAAAGAATAAGAAGAAATGAAGAGGAGAAGAAAAATAAATGAGGAATGAAGAATAATGAATAAAGGAGGAATGAAAAGGATAAGAAGAAATGAAGAGGAGAAGAAAAATAAATGAGGAATGAAAAATAATGAATAAAGGAGGAATGAAAAGGATAAGAAGAAATGAAGAGGAGAAGAAAAATAAATGAGGAATGAAGAATAATGAATAAAGGAGGAATGAAAAGATGCTGAAAGGAAAGTGACTGAGATTCCCTCCTCTTCCTCTCTACCTCTCCCCTATCGTCTCGCTTTACCTCCTCTCCCCCCCTCTCTTCCTCTCTCTCTTCCCATATCTTCATTTCCTCTCCCTTTTCCTTTCATCCATCCACTTTTCCTTACCTTCTCTTCCATCGTTTCTCCTCCATCTAACTTTCTCTCCCTGCATCCTAACTACCTCCCTCCCTTCCTTCATCTCTTCCTTCTTTCTTCTTGTATTCTTCTCTTTGCTTTCTCAATCATCGTGTTCTCTCCACCTAACTTTCTCTCCCTCCACTCTGACTTCCTCCCTCCCTCCCTCTCTCCTTACTTCCTTCTCCCTTCTCCCTTCTCCCCTCACCACTCCGTTTCTGTCCACCTAACTTACCCTCCCTCCTTCCCTCTCCCCTTCCCTCCTTTCCCCTCCTCTCCTCCCCCCTTATCTCCCTCTCTCATCTGTAAACATTGCTACGCTCTCTCCAACCATTAGTCTCATTCCCCTTTTTTTCTCTCTCCTTTTCTCCCCCTCAATTTTCCGACCTATTTTTTGTGTCCTCAATTGAGTCTTTTATCTGACGCTGTTTCCGGCGGGTTATTGTTTTTTTATTGTTCTCATTTGTGTATATTCTGTTAGAGAGAGAGAGAGAGAATGTTAAACCTAAAATTCAGTTAAGAGATAAAAAAAGATAGAGAAAAACAATGCTAAAACAGATCTACCGAAAAAAAACAAGAAAAAAAGGAAAAAGAGAGAGAGAGAGAGAGAGAGAGAGACGAATATTGCATTAACTTCTTCACAATTTCAGCCGTATTGTATTAGCATGAGTAGTATACGTATATGCTTTCATTTGCATATCTCGTTTTCTCCTTTTTCTTGGCGTCAGTTATGAAAAAATATTGTAGCAAGATTATATTTCGTGGGTGGGGGGATGGGGGGAAAGGGGGGCTATATTTTTAAGGGTGGGTGTAGTGTTCTTTTTTTTTTTAGTGGGGCGTAGTATTTGTTTTTTTGGGGGGGCCTAGTTTTTGTATTTGGAAGGGGGGCTATTTTTTTTTTTTTTGGGGGGGGGGAGGGGGGGCCTTGAAGGAGTTTTAAGTTCTTCGTCTCATGGTTTCTGGTTTCGAAGGAAGTTGTAATAGTTTTCCTAATGTATTTCTGACGTTGGTTCATGTCTATATCATTTTTAAGGAACGTTGGTAGGAAATATAGAAACAAATAGGCCTAGTCTGTGTCATTTTTAATAAACTTGTATTTCACTCTGCTTCTCTATTTCTTTGTTAGGTCCTTTTAAATTTCACACCCTTCCTCAATTAGTTTTCTTCAATCACTATATTTTTCTTTCTTACACTTTTACTACCTTTCCCTCCTTCCCTCAGCAATTTCCACATTTCCTGCACTTTCCTCAATATTTTTCCCCCTTTCCCCTCCTTCCCTTCCTTCCTTCTCTATTTCTTTGTTATCCCCTTTTAAAATTTCACACTCTCCCTCAATTAGTTTTCTTCAATCACTATATTTTTCTTTCTTACACTTTTACTACCTTTCCCTCCTTCCCTTAGCAATTTCCACACTTCCTGAACTTTCCTCAATATTTTTCCCCTTTTCCCCTCCTTCCTTCACTTTTTTCCATTCTTTTTCTCTTCACATTTTTCTTCGTCCTTGGTCTTCTCCTTTCTTGCGCTTCCTCTTTCGTTCCTTCCTCTTCCTTACATTCTCATATTTCCTTTCCTTTCTTTCCCTTGCTCGTTACGCTCCACCCTGGCTTTCTTCCTTTCTCTTTCTCTCTTCTCTCCTCATCTCTCCTCCGTTTATTTCCACCTAGCTTATTTTACCTCCACCCTGGCTTTCTTCATCTCTCCCTCCTTCCTTTTTTTTTTCTCCTCCATTTCTATTCTTTACTTGTTACACTTTCTTCCTCTTTTCCTTCTTTTCCTTCTCCTTCTTTTTCTTCCTTACTTTGTTACACTTTCTTTCTCCTTCTTCTTCCTCCTCTTCCACTTCCTCCTCCTCCTCCTCCTCCTCCTTCCCCTATTTTTTTCCTACTGGTAATTGATGTCTTTAGGTTGTTGTTGAAATACCTTTCCCATCACACACAATAAAATCCCATTCACTCTATATAGATCGTCACCTGCTCCCCTTACACGGCTTAGTTGCGCATTCTTTCCCCGCAGTGATGATGGAACGGTAGGCCTATTGATGGTAGTGGTGATGGTGGTGATGTTAGTAATGGTAATAGTAATTGTCCTTTCTCATCCTTTTTTTCCTATTTCTTCTTTTTTTCTTTTCTCTAATTTGCATCTACCTGTAATGTCCCTTTTCCTCTACCTGCTTATCTGCTTTTATCTGCTCTGTTTCCCCATACTTTTCTCCTTTTTTTTTACAGCTAAAGAAACAGCTCAAGGGCAACAAGAAATGTGTAATAAAAAAAAGCCCGCTAATCGCTGTTCCTAGAGACAAAAGTTATGAGTGGCCAAAAGAGAGGTCTCAGTTCCTTTCCCTATCCCTAACCTCTCTATTCCCTTAAGTATAATCCTTTCTTCCCCTTAATTTCTCTTTTCTTTCTAACATCTTTTTTCTTCCTCTCCCCTTTTCACCTGTCTTCTCTCATCTCTCTTCCCTTCCTATCTCTTTCTTTTTTTCTTTTCTTTCCTTTCCTTATCCCTAATCTCAATTCCCTTATGCATTCTTCCCCTTAACTTCTCTTTTCTTTCTAACCTCTTCTCTCTTCCTCTCCCCTTCTCACCTGCCTTCTCTCATCTCTCTTCCCTTCCTATCTCTTTTCTTCTTTTCCCTCCTAATACTTTCTTTTCTGTTTTTTTCTACTTGTTTATCTACCTTTCTTGATCTTTCTCATCTTACTCCCCTTCTGCTAACTCACATCTCTCTCCTTTCCGTCATGCCTCTACTCTTTAATCCTCTCTATTCCCCTCAGTACAACCCTATGGCCGTGTTGTTTTCCTCCCTCGTTCTGCCCATCGTTCAAAGGCTTTCCCCTTCCGTAGCTGAGGGAAGGCGCGGGGTACACACCTCCTGTTAGATTGCCCTTACCATGTTGAACCGTCCCCCTGCCCTCTCAGTCCTTCTCTCCTTCCATCCTTTTCACATCCTGGTTTCCTCTCTTTAGCTGTGTATTTTTTTTAATCTTTTCTGTACTCGTTTTTTTTTTCTCTCTCCAGTCTTTGTAACCTTGATTAAGTGAGATGTTTTGTTTGTTTTTGTTGTTTACCTTTCCCTTGTTCTTTTCTTTTGCTCCCCTTCTTTTTTCTATCTTATTTTCATCTTTTTAGTTATATTCTTTTCCCTTGTTGTGTCTTCCTTCATTCTCGTTTTCTTCTTTCTTATATGCCTTTCTTAGCTCATTATTTCCCCCTTCATTCACCCCTCTGTGTCATTTTTCATCATTATTTTCCCCCTCTTCCCTTTTCTTAACTCTTTTTCTCCTCTCTCTTCTCTGTTTCTCCTTTCCTCCTTTCTTACAGTCCCCTTTTTACCCATTCTTTCTCTCTTCATTTTCACCTCTCATTGTCCCTTTTCTTTCTTATTTCTTTTCTTCCCTTTTCTTTACTTTCATTCTCTTTTCTCCTCTTTGCCTACCTAGTTTCTCTCTCCCTCTTCTCCTTTAAACCTATTCTCTTCCTCTACTGCCCTCTCATTTCTCCCCTTCCTCTTTTCCTCCTTTTCTTCACTTCTCTACTGCCATTTTCTTTTCTCTTTCTTTCTAGTTTATCTCTCCCTCTTCTCCTTTAAACCTATTCTTTTCCTCTTTACTCTCCTCTCATTTCTTCCCCTTTCTCTTTTCCTCCTTTTCTTCACTTTTTTCCACTTCCATTTTCTTTTCTCTTTCTTCCCAGTTTCTCTCTCCCTCTTACCTTTTAAACCTATTCTTATCCTCTTTACTCTCCTCTCATTTCTTCCCCTTTCTCTTCTCCTTTTCTTCACTATTCTCTACTTCTATTCTATTTTCTCCTCCTTCTCTTCTCTTTACCGTAATGTTACTTCCTCTTGATCGCCTTCTTTTGTTCAACTTGTTCTCTCATTTGCATTCTTTCTGTTGTTTTCTCCTCTCCTTCCCCTTCTTCCCTCTGTTTCTCAAGCCTTTGTTGGTTCGTTCACCTCTCGTCTTGTATTACGATCTTTCCCTTTATTCTGTGTTTCCTTTCCCTTCGCTAATGACCGCCAAGTGTCCATTTTCACACCGCATTTTTGTTTTAACGTGTTTTGTTTTATTTTGTGTTTCCTGTAATTCATTAATGTTTATCTGCGTGTTCGTTTCACTCAGGTAATGGTGCATATTTTGGTAATCTTGTCGCTGTCCGTTATTTCAGTCAAGGTTGTTTATTTACCTTTCTCCTCCCATTATTTTAAGTCAGTGTTGGTCTTTTATTATCTCGTTTTGTCTTCCTTACCTTCGTTTATCACATCTGGCTTTGTTGATTTTACTCCGCAAACCTCAACAAATATTCGTGTTTTCCTTTTCGTTTTATATTTATTACCTGTGTTTTTTTTATACCTGGTTTTGTTGTTAATTAGTTCTTCCAGGCTTCGTTTTGACATCAATACAAAAATAACCGAAAAATGTTTAACCAGTCTTCAAACTTCATCAAATCATTGGGTTTCATATGCTTATTGTGCTTGTCTTTAGCTCCTGCTTCTCTCTCTGTATTTATCGATCTATCTAGCTATCTGTTTGTTTATCTATGTATCTCTATCTTTATATCCGTCTAACTCTCCCCCATCAAGGAATTATTGCACAGCTTATTCATATAGCAGACATTTAGCAGCTTGTCTTTAGCTCTTGTTTTTTCTCTCTGTATCTATCGATCTATCTTCCTATCTATTTATTTATCTATGTGTCGCTATCTTTATATCCATCTAACTCTCTCCCATCAAGAAATTATTGCACAGCTTATTCAGGTAGCCGACGCAGCATCTCTTCTCATTTCCTCAGCATCAGTCTCTTCCTCGTTCCCTGTACTAATGAAAACTCAAATGTCATGCCACCTCGCAGCATCAGGAAAATGTGTTTTAACTTCGGTTGGTTTTCTGATTCGTGTGGTAACATTTCCTCACATCATTTTCTTCCCTCCGCGTCTTGGTGAAGGGTTAGGATTATTGAGGAAGGCACGCTGTTTCTCTTTTCATCTGACATGCTACAGAGAGACGTTCGATTTGCAGTCTTCTTCTTCTTCGCGTCAGTTAAAATCGTGGAAAGGCTTGATAATGTCCTCACTTGTTGCGAATCGTCTACTAGTGATTAAGAACAAAACGGAAAGCACTGGAATCAATCGCATGTAAAAATTACTGACATGAAAGAACTAAAAACGCGTATAAAGAAACAATAAAACAACAAAGAGAACAGAAGTAGAAAACAGAGTATCGGAAGAAAAAGAAGAAGAAAACGAATGGAGAGAAGAGGCGTAAAAATAAACAATAAAACAACAAAGAGAACAGAAGTAGAAAACAGAGTATCGGAAAGAAAAAAAAAGAAGAAAACGAAGGTAGGGAAGAGGAGGAAGAGAACAAATAAAACACATGGTAGCTTATGATACGTTGAACTCATAAGACATGGCAGCCGAGGAATTGTATAAGTCAGGGCAGATAGAGGATTGACCAAATGCTTTATCTATAACCATTTTACATTTCCCTTTTTATAATAGTGCATATTTGGCCACTTGTCTCTTTCCAGTACTTCAATCACCATCATTTCAACTCAATATCGTTCTTTTACTTTCTCGTTATGCATTATGAAGATCTTAAAGCGTGTGTACTATGATGAGATAACTAAACACGCTTTTATCATCATTCCTTTATCTTCTCATTGTGTATTTTGAAGACCTTAAATGTATGTAGAGTTATGAAGAAACTAAGAGCACATTATTTATTTATGGTATGTATGTGTGTGTGTGTGTGTGTGTGTGTGTGTGTTGAAGGCCGTCCATCCCGCCAAACACCCTCGCGTGGCACAAACAAGGGGAGTGTTTGGCGCGGACCAGAAGTCATTCCAAGGGGGCGGGGCGGGTACTGCCTCAGGTGGGTCCAATTAGCGAGGTGTTAAGGCCAGCAGCACCTCCAATTAATAGTCGAGGAGCAGGCGCCGTACAGGTGGGCCGGGGCGCGGGGCTAAGTGGGGTAGGGAGTGTCAGGGGGTAGAGGGGGAAGGGAGGGAGGGAGAGTTGTGGGGTGTGGCAAGATAAAGGACAGGAGGGAAAAAAGGAAGGAGAGGAAAAAAATATTGAAAGGCCTAAAAAATTGAAATAAGAAATAAAGCCAAAATCTAATAAATCATCTTCATTGCATATTTTTTTTCTTGGTTATATTTTCTTCTGTGACTTGATATATTTTTTCAGACTAGAGAACGAGGGAGAGGGAGAGGGAGAGGAGAGGGAGAAGGAGAAGGAGAGGGAGGAGAAGGAAAAGGAAAAGGAGAAGGAGAAGGAGAAGGAGAGGGAGGAGAAGGAGAAGGAGAAGGAGAGGGAGGAGAAGGAGAAGGAGAGGAAGGAGAAGGAGAAGGAGAGGGAGGAGAAGGAGAGGGAGGAGAAGGAAAACAAGAAGAAGAAGAAGAAGAAGAAGAAGAAGAAGAATAAGAAGATAGAGAGAGAGAGAGAGAGAGAGAGAGAGAGAGGAAAACTATTAAAATACCGAAATTATAAATAGTTGAAAATTATTTAATATTGAATCATCTTATTTTTACTTTTATTATGCTTTTCTTGGCTCTGTTTTCTTTTTTTGCCTAGTTTTTCATTTTTTTTATTATCTCCTAAAAAAACGAGGCACAGATAATACTAATAATAAAAAGTGTAATAAATTGAAGAATGAAAGAGACATCAACCATTAAACAATTTTCTTTTATAACATTTTCTTTCAGCTTTTGGTTCTTTTTTTTTTTCAATCAGTTATTCGAGTTCTTGTATATATTTCTCATCCGCCTCGTCTTCTCTTCCTCTCCCCCACATTAATATTATTTTTGTGTTTGCATAATTTTTGGCGGCGTATAGAGGAAACTGTGTGGAACGAAAAAGAGAAAGAGGAACAAAGCAAAAAATACAACACTGAGAATGAAAAGAGAGAAGGAAAGAAGGAGACGGATGAAAAATAAGAAAGAAAGAACTGCAAGAAAGAACGAAGCAAAAGGAGAAGAAAGAAAAGACATTAAAAGGAAAACACAGCAAAACAAACACACACACACACGCACACACACACACACACACACACACACACACACACACACACACACACACACACACACACACACACACACACGCACAAGAATCCCCCCTCCCCCCCACCCACACACACAAGAACACACCCTACCTACCCCCTCCCACACACACACAAGAACAAACACACACACACACACACACACACACACACACACACACACACACACACACACACACACACACAGAACAAACATCGCTGGGTTGGTGCACATTTTTCACCCCTCTCGTTCATCGTTCTCTCCATTTTCACGGCGACTTTTGACCTCGTTCCTCCGGCTGAAAACTCCCACTTCTTTTTCCTTCCTTCCTCTCCTCGCCTGTCCGTGTGAAGCGCCGTCAACCGTAGCAAGCACAGGACTTAATTGGCGACGTGGGGAGCTTGTGCCGCCCCCTTGTGCTCCGGGAAGAGGTTAGGAAGGCAAGGGAAGGAAGGAGCGAGGGAGTTACAGGACGGAAGGGAAAGGACTAAGAGGAAGTAGGGGAGAGTTAAAAAAGCGTGGAAAGAGATTAGGTTAGGAAGACAAGAAGGGAAGGAAAGAGTGAGTGTTGTGAAGGAAGGGAGGTGGCAAAATGAAGAAGGAAGGGAAGGGAAGGGAAGGGAAGGAAGGAAGGAGTGAAGGAGATGAAGTAGGGGAGATTGTTAAGGAAGCAAGGGAAGGGATTAGGTTAAGCAGGCAAGAAGGGAAGGAAGGAGCGAGGGTTGTGAAGGAAGGGACTTGATAAAATGAAGAAGGTAGGGAAGGGAAGGAAAGGAAGGAGTGATGGATATACAGAAGGGAAAGTGATAAGATAAAGAAGGGAGGGAAAGGTAGAGAAGGAAAGAATGAGGAAGATGTAAGAGAGGAGGTGGCAAAGCGATGAAGGGAAGAAAGGGAAGAGGGGAGAAAGTCAAGGAGGGAAGGAAGAGAGGAAGAAGAAAGAAGGATTAAAGATACATTATTAAAGGGAGACAAAAGGGTTCAGAAGGAGAGGAAAGGAGAGAGAGAAGAAGAGAGGGAGGAGGGAATTGAGGGAGATAAAGGACGAGGAAAAACAGGGAGTAAAAGACACAGGAAAAGGCTGAGAAGTGATCGAAGGAAAGAAGTGAGGGAACACACACACACACACACACACACACACACACACACACACACACACACACACACACACGATGGCGGGTCACTCATTTATCGCTCTCATTAATTTTCTTCATTGCATTGTTTTAAAACTCGCGTCATTATCAAAACGATGCCGACATTTTTTTTCTTCTTCAGCATAAAAAAAATAAAAAAATCCTTTGAGGCACATCCCGTTTTTTTATTCTCGCAATATTTCAACAAACGCAATTAACGGTAAATAAATTCCTGGGAAGAGAAATAAAAAGTGTCCCCAGAATTATTTTTTTTCGTTTTATTGGAAAATATTTTACAGGACACCTCTTTTTTTTATCTTTTTTTTCCGTTCATTTATACGATGCGATGTCAATTAGCGGTAACTGTATTTTTTTGTGATAATTATTAGTTCAAAGTAAATGCATAATCATCACTATCTATCGATCTTCCAAATGGACGCGGCGGGTTTATCTATCTAACACAACATGTCTCATTTCGGCGCACTTATTAAGTTCATGATTATTAATACGTTTTGCTAATGATTTCCTCCTCTGTCATTTATGCCTACCCGCCATACTGTCTGTCTGCCTCAGTTTGCGTGTCTGTTTTTTATCTATCTGTCTTTCTGTCTATCTGTATGTCTGTGTTTTTCTTTTACCCTTTGCGCCAAGAAATGAACGTTCCAATAATCATCATCATATTTTACCCTGCTGTCTAGTTTCTGTTTACCTTCTGTCTACGTGTCGTTCGGCTTGTCTTTCTCTATGCCAGTCTGTCTTTTTGTCTGTCCGTGTGTGTGCTTTTGTCTGTGTCTCTCTCTGTCCGTCTTTGTCTCTATCTATCTACCTCACTCAATACATTTATCAATTATCTGTATACCTATCTATCCGTCAATCCATATATTTCTTTATCTATCTACTTATCCATCTCTATACCTATCTATTTAGCTATCTATTCATATTTTCTATCTATCTATCTCTCGTTCTCACTGTCTCACCACACAGCAATCAATCCCGACAGCACAGCTCACACCTTTGCCGGGTCTAACAGGTAGGAAGAGGCGGGAGGGCGGGGCGTGGAGGGGAGCCAGGGAACAGAAAGCTTATCCTTCATTGTTTGTTGCGTGCACACACCCCACAGGGATCAGCCGGGGAGAGGTATTTGTCTTAGCGCTGCTCTCCGCCCTCTGTTGCATGTGGACGGACAGACATAGCGGGGAAGAGTGGAAGAGTGGGTGGCTGGAGTGTTGTGTGTTGTGTTGTTTTGGTGGCAGTGGTAGTAGTAATGGTAACAGTAGTAGTAATAGTGTAGTAGTAGTAGTAGTAGTAATAGTAGGAAAGTTAATTAAAGAAAGATACATGGAATCGTGTACATGTTACTGAAAAATATTTGTACCATTTTTGTTTGCTTTTCCTTCTGCTGTTTACTTACCTTCTTGCTTGTCTACCTACCTACCTATCGACTTACCCATCTACTTACCTACCTACACATTACATAAGCTCTCTGCTTGAAGGGAAAAAAGAACATAATATTTGATTTTTATTGTTTTCATGGTATTAGTCAGAGAGAGAGAGAGAGAGAGAGAGAGAGAGAGAGAGAGAGAGTGAGAGTGAGAGAGATCAACGGGCACTGTAAAGCACTCTCTTGACCCTAACTAATGAGAAGTTTAGTCAGGTGAGGCAACGAGGAGGGGCAGGTACGAAAAAGGTTAAGGAGAGCATCAATTAAGAGAGAGAGAGAGAGAGAGAGGTCATATAGAAAGACAGATAGACAGATAAAAGGAGAAACAGACAGACAAAGACAGAAACAGACAGAGAGAGAGGAAGGTGAAAAGAAGTAAAGCTAAAGATTGAAAATGGAGAGAAAAAGAGAGAGAGGAAATAAGAGGAAACAAGAGAGAGAGAGAGAGAGAGAGAGAGAGAGAATATATAGACCTCCCCGGAAAGAGTTGGTGAGGAAGGAATATTGAGAGAGAGAGAGAGTTAAAAAATAAGCAAAGAAAACACTGAAGCAAAACATTCATGGAGGGAAGAAAGAAAGGGAAGAAAATGGAGGTTTGGAGAGAGAGGCAAGATTGGCTCAGGGAGGGAACGGAGGAAAAATGGCAGACTGTTGTAGATTGATAAAAAAAAAGAAAAATGTTAGACAAGAAAGAAAACAGAGGAAAAAAATATGCCAACACAAGATTGACGGAGACAGGAAAAAGAGGGAAAAATAGAAAAGGAAAACATGAACGTGCAAAAATGATGGAAATTAATTGACTAGAAGCGATCGAATACAAAGAAACA
Organism: Eriocheir sinensis; assembly: GCF_024679095.1. Lineage (NCBI taxonomy): Eukaryota > Metazoa > Arthropoda > Malacostraca > Decapoda > Varunidae > Eriocheir > Eriocheir sinensis. Next base: position 17,175,642 of record NC_066519.1, read on the forward strand.
ATAAAGCAACAAAGAGAAAAGAAAATATCGGATGGACAAAAAAACAAAAATAAATAACGAAAGGAGGGAAGAGGAGGAGGAGGAGGAGGAGGAGGAAGAGGAGACTAAAGCACATGTTTACTTTCCTATATTTTCCTTTTTTTTTCATTTTTTCTCTTCTTCCTTTTTACTGTCTTCGTCAATTTTGTTTCATGCTTATTTTGTTTCCTTCGTTATTTTCCTTCTCGTCTAATTTTTTTTGGGTCAATCTTCTTTTTCCTTTTTTTCGTTCTTCCCTGTCTCCCTTTTACAGTATTCGTCAATTATGTTTCGTCTTTTTTTTTCTCTAGCTTGCCTAATAATTTTCTATCAATCTTCTTTTTCTTTTTTGTTTCCCTTTTCCCTTTTAAAATCTTCGTCTATTTTGTTTCGTTTTTTTTTTGTAACTTGCCTAATAATTTTCTATCAATCTTCTTTTTCTTTTTTGTTTCCCTTTTCCCTTTTACAATCTTCGTCCATTTTGTTTCGTTTTTTTTCTAACTTGCCTTATAATTTTCTATCAATCTTCTTTTTCTTTTTTGTTTCCCTTTTCCCTTTTACTATCTTCGTCAACTTTTTTTTTGCATATTTTTTGTCCAGGAGAATAAAAAAAGAAGGTTGATAAAAATAAATGTTAGACAAGAAAAGATCGAGGAGAGGAAAAAAACGTGGAAAAAACATCCAATCAGCAGTGGCAAAAGTGTTGGAGGGAATAGTGGCTGGATAGGCACTATCTGTTGAGTGCCAGGCAGTTCGGCTTCAGGAAAAACCGGTCAGCAGCCGATCTCCACCTACTACTATCCAACGAATGGAGTTCACAGCTGGACCAAGGAAGAGCCACTACTGCTCTGGTACTAGACATTGAGGGCGCATTTGACCGGGTGTGGCACACCGCCCTATTTGAAAAAATGAGAGCAGCCGGATTGGAGGGAAAGCTTCTGTGCCTGATGAAAAATTACTTAGAGGAACGCCACCTTCAAGTGGTCCTGAATGGGCACAAGTCCTCCCCACAACGGATCCACGCCGGCGTGCCACAAGGCAGCGTCATCGGGCCACTACTATGGAACATGTACATAAATGACCTCCTCCATCTTGTTCCTAGTGCCAAAGCGTTCGCCGATGACATCACTTTGACTCACAAAATAGAGCCAGGAGGAGAGGACCAGGCAGCACGCCAACTAAGAGCCACACTCCGGCGAATTGCAGATTGGGGGAGTAAGTGGCAAGTGAAGTTTACCCCAGCAAAAACTCAGCTGCTGGTAGTGGCCAGGACACCTGTGGATCTCCAGTTTGAATTCGAGGGACTCAAGCTGACGCTACGTGAGGAAGTGGAGGTGCTGGGCCTCACATATGACTCCAGGCTGACCTTCCGCACGCACATCCAGCAGCTGGCAAGGACAGCCTCACGGAAGCTGACGTCCCTACGCAGAATCTCCTGGCTGATGGACAGTCGAGGGCGCGAGGTCTTATACAAGGCACAAATCCGATCATCCCTTAAGTATTCGTAAGGGTAGGCGGTGGCCGAAGTGATAGCGTACTGGACCCACATTCGCCGCGTGATGGACGGACGACGACGCTCCTCTCACGCTACCTCGGATTTCAGTCACCGCCGAGCCGGGTGGCTTAAATACCCACATGCTGTGTCCCCCCACACCCCACCACCCGGACTCAGGAAGCCGTCCCCAGATCAAGAACGAGTTCGGGGGAGCGGGATGCCCAATGCAAGATGGCGCCACTAAAAGCTCGCTATAAGCCTGAACCAGAACCAGCGACCATCAGGCCCCCCCCAAGCCGAAAGAAGCCTTGGGCCGACCATCAGGCCCCCGGCGCAATCACCGGGGCGCGCAAAAAAAAAAAAAAAATTCATGCCTTACGTGGGGGGGAGCTGCCAGTACCCATCTCGCGCTCCTCGACAAGATCCAGGAGAGGGCGTGGAGGATCATCATGGATCGACAACCGGAGCACCTACCGACCCTGCAGACCCCCCAACACCGGCGAGACGTGGCCGGCCTCACCACTCTGTACAAAATACAGCAGGAGGGAGTGGAGCACCTGAGGACGCTGCGCCAGCCGGAGCGGGAGGTGACAGCCAACACCCGGTCAGCGGAGGCGGCTCCCACGGCTCTGGTGGTACAGCGATGCCGGACGACTCACTACCAGAGGCAGTTTATAAACACTTACGTGCAGATATGGCACTGTCTCCTTGCGTCCGGTCAGCTGCCTCAGCAGTTCACACACCGGCAACAATATAAACTGTTTGTGAACCAGTGGCTGAACAATTTGTGAACAGGTTAGACTTTCAGATAGGGGATACCAACTATGTTCCCTTTAGCCTAGAAACTAGTGCCGCTATATAATGTAATCTTATACTAGGCCCTGATGTAACTAAGTGTCTGTAAATAAAAAAAATAAAAAAATAAAAACGGAACTGGCGAAGACGCGAAAAGGGAGAAGGAAAAGATTAAAAGAAAAAAAAGATTGAAAACAAAGTATGAGACAAGAATGAAAAAGAAAACGAGGAAAAAATATACCAAAATAATGTGGACAAAATATGCCAAAAAAACAGAGGAAATTGACGATGGTTAAAAGCAAAAAAAAGGAAAACTAAAAAAAGAGAAAAAGAAGATTGATAGAAAATTATGAGGCAAGTTAGAAAAAAAACGAAGGAAAAAATATGAAAAAACAAAACAAAATAGACGAAGATTGTAAAAGAGAGACGGGGAAGAAAAAAAATAAAGGAAAAAGAAGATTGACAAAAAAATATTAGACGAGAAAGAAAATCACGAAGGAAACAAAATATTATGCATGAAACAAAATTGCCGAAGAGAGTAAAAGGGAGAAGAGAAAAAAAGTGAAAGAAAGGAAAATATAGGAAAGTGAACATGTGCTTTACTCTCCTCTTCCTCCTCCTCCTCCTCTTCCCTCCATTCGTTATTGTTCTTTTTGTTTGTTTTTTCCCTCCGATTCTCTTTTTTACCTTTTTTTCTTTTTTGTTTTATTGTTTCTTTGTACTCGATCGTTTCTAGTCAATTCATTTCCATCATTTTTCCACGTGATCTGTTTCCCCGTTCATGTTTTCTTTTTCTTTTATTTTTGTTTCCTCGTCGTTCTTTTTCTCTTTTTGCTGTTTTGTTTGTTTGGTTTTCTTTTCGCTTTCTTGTTTTGTTTTTTTCCTTTCCATTTATTAGTGACTTTTTTTTTATGTTATTAGCTATCTATTTTTCTACCTGTTTATCTATTTATCTTCCCTATTCTTTGATTTTTTCTTTGATTTTCTTGATTTTTTTTTTCGCCTTTTCTTTCTGCATCTTTATTAATTCGTCTGTTCCTTTTTTTTCTTTACTCTCGCTTTCTTTACCTATTTATCTGTCTGTTTATCTACTTACCTCCGTATTGATATGTTTTCCCTGTTACTCTCTACTTCCTTTAATACTTCTAGATGCAATCGTAGTAGTAAACAAAGTACAAGTTCTTTTTACACCTTAATCCTTCTTCTTCTCCTAGGATGAAAAAGTATTCGATATGAGCAAGATTTTTTGTAATATTTGTAGTAGTAGATGTAGTACCATATTCTTTAATCCTTCAATACTAGATCCTTTCCATAAGCTCTTGAGATGGAAGGTACGAGTCGACAACGGGATAGTTTCCGCTCCCTGTTCCTGGCTCCCTTATATTAGTTCTTCTGGTTCGTGTTTCTCCAACCCTCCGTAAAGGTTTTATGAGGCGCTGGGGAGAGGAAATGTAGTCGGCGAGTGAATTCAAAATGTTATTCTTGAGAAATCTTGTTCCTTCTTTCCTCCTCCTCCTCCTCCTCTTCGCCCTCCTCCTCCTTCCCTCTTCCTTCTCCTTCTTTCCCCCCCCCCCTTCTCCTCCTCCTCCTCTTCGCCCTCCTTCTCCTTCCCTCTTCCTTCTCCTTTTTCCCACCCTCCCCCTTCTCGTCTCCTCCTAATCCCCATCCCTCTACTCGTCCGCCTTCCACTCTCCTTCCTCCTCTTTCTCCTCCTCCTCCTCCTCTTCCTCCTCTTCCTCCTTTGGTTCTTGTATTCGAATCTGTTTGGTATTTTCCCCTCCACGATTTTTTTTCTTCTTTAGTCACTTTCATTTTCTTCTCTGTTTCTCTACTGTTGTGTTTCCCTCCGTTTTTTTTCTTCTTCAACGTTGTCTTTCCTGATTTCTTTCCTCCTTCCCTTTCTCTTCCCCCTCCTCCTCCTCCTCCTCCTCCTCCTCGTCGTCCTCCTCCTCCTCCTCCTCCTCCTCCTCCTCGTCCTCCTCCTCCTTCTCCTTCCACGCATTGGTGAACTCGAAGAATCTTTTAAAACAGCATCCCACAACAGTGAGAGAGAGAGAGAGAGAGAGAGAGAGAGAGAGAGAGAGAGAGAGAGAGAGAGAGAGAGAGAGAGATCCTGAAAATTAATATCCAAAACACTTATTTATCCCTCTCTTTGTCTCTTTCTTTTCTCACTTCATCTTTTTCCTTCATGAATTCCCTCCATCCTTCCTTCCTTCCTCTCCTTCTTTCCCTCCCACACACTCTCTAACTCACTTCCAAAACACTTCTTTCTCCCTCTGTCTATCTATCTATCTATCTTCCCTTTTCTCCCTTTTTACCCCATTTCTTCCTTCCCTCTCTCTCTCCTCTCTTTCATGGCTTACTTCTTTCCTTCATTCACACACACACACACACACACACACACACACACACACACACACACACTCTCTCTCTCTCTCTCTCTCTCTCTCTCTCTCTCTCTCTCTCTCTCTCTCTCTCTCTCTCTCTCTCTCTCTCTCTCTCTCTCTCTCTCTCTCCCAAAACACTTATATCTCTATCTATCTCTCTTTCCTCCTTTCTCACCCTTCTTACCCCATTCATTCTCTCTCTCCCTCCCTCCTTCCTTCCTTCCCCTCCCTTCTGCATGGCCCACTTCTTTCACACTCGCTCCCACACTCTCACTCACTCGCTCACTCCCACGCCAGCAGTTTACTCTTCAAGCAGGGTATTTCAAAGCATCCATCCCTCTCTGGGCGGACTCAGCCTTAGAGGAATTTCGTGAACACAACTTGGGCTTCTTGATTAAGGCTACGGGCGCTTCGGGTTGAAATTGCAAGAGACTCGAAGTTTTTATTAACTGCGCCAGACGAGAAGCCTTTCACTCTCTCTCCCTCCCTCCCTGTCCCGTCTTGTAGCGTGAGGGAGAAAATCAGGAATATATGAGTCGAGAAAGGGATGGAGGAGAAAGAGGAGAAGTAAAGGAGGAAGAGGATTTATATGTATGTGTGTGTGGTGTTAACTATGCATCTCTCTCTCTCTCTCTCTCTCTCTCTCTCTCTCTCTCTCTCTCTCTCTCTCTCTCTCTCTCTCTCTCTCTCTCTCTCTCTCTCTCTCTCTCTCTCTCTCGTATCTTCTTACCCCATTCATCCCTCCCTTCCTTCCTCCTTCCTTCCTTTTCTCTTCTTCTCCATCTTCGTCTTTATATGGCCAGAGAAACGGGGGGATGAGGGAAATGAGGAAGGTGTAGGAGGAGGAGGAGGAGGAAGAGAGGAAGTCAGGAGGAAGAGAACGTGTATGGGAGGTTAATAAGAAGGTTAAATAAGATCAGGGAATATATGATTAGGAGAGTAGATCGAGGAGGAGGAGGAAGAGGATGTGAATGTTGTGTTAGGTATGCATCTCGCCCTTGTCAGCATCCTCTCTTTCTCTTTATCTTCGTCTCTATGTAACAAGAGAAACGAGAGGAAGAGGGAGATTTAGAAGTGTTGGAGGAGAAGGAGGAGGAGGAGGAGGAGGTGGTAATGGAAGTGTGTATTTTGCTCCTCCTCCCAGCCTCTCCTCTTCACTCTCTCTCCTCTCTCCCTTTTTCTCTCTCTCCTCTATCTTGGTTTGTTATATTTTGCCTCCATTCGACTCTATTTTCATCTCCTTACTTGCTCTCTTCTTCTCCTCTTTTTTTTTTTCTCGTCTCCTTCCTCTTCCTTGTTTTACACTTTCCCTTCCTTCTCTTCTCATCTTCCTCCTCCTTCGTGTCCAATTCCTCTTCTTGTTCCTCGTCCTTCATCTGCATAACTACTCCTCCTCCTCTTTCTTTTCTTCCTCCTCCTCCTCCTCCTCCTCCTCCTCCTCCTCCTCCTCCTCCTCCTCCTCCTCCTCTTCTCATCCCTTGGGTCTGCTTTTGCATTTACGAGAACGTTACTGTTGAAGTCTCTCTCTCTCTCTCTCTCTCTCTCTCTCTCTCTCTCTCTCTCTCTCTCTCTCTCTCTCTCTCTCTCTCTCTCTCTCTCTCTCTCTCTCTCTCTCTCTCTCTCTCTCTCTCTCTCTCTCTCTCTCCCCCCGTACGTCTTGTTTATACTTTTTTTCCCTCCTTTCTTTCCCTTCCTCCCTTGCTCCCTCTCCTGCAATTTTTTCCCTTGTCCTCTCTAGCTTGTTCCTCTTACCTCCCTCTCCTCCACCCTCTCTTTCCTCTTCCTTCTTTGCCCTCCTTCCCTCCCTCCTCACCCTCTCTCTCTTAGCTTCCACTCCCTTCTCTTTCCTTCCTCTCCCCTCCGTCTCTCCCCCCCCTCGCATGCACTCTCCTTTGCTCAACTTTAAGCTCGCGTTTTTTATACACATATCAACGCGAGGGGTGGCGGCGGCAACGTTCTGGCCGGTGTCCTGCGAAGGTGATTAGAATGTTGGAAGAGTGGAGGTTTAAAAATGTGAGGTGCTGGGGTATTTTGGGGAGCTAGGCATTATTTGGACTTTTTTTTACTTTATTACTATTTTTTGCCCCTTTTTATTGTTTTTAATTTTTAGTATTATAGTTTTTACCTTTTATTACCTTTTGTTTTGTGTTTTGTTTATTTATTTTTGGTTTTAATGTAATTGGCAAATAAATATTAAACGTGAATTCCTTTTTAGTAGTTTTGTGTTTATATTTTTTTTACATTATATTTTGTGTTTTACCCTTTTTATTGTTTTTAATGTAATGGGGAAGGAAATATTAAACGTGAATTCCTTTTTAGTATTTTGGTTTTTACTTTTTTTACCTTTTACTTTGTGTTTTATTTATTTATTTTTGGCTTTAATGTAATTGCCTAAATATATTAAACGTGAATTCTGTGTTTTTAGTTTTTTTATCATGTTTTTACTTCGTTATTTTATTGCATCAAGACAGTTTGGGGGACTAAATCTAATCTCCCTTATGTGTGGGAATCTCATCTTTTTTTTTTCTTCTGTAGTGAAAGTAGTTTAGTTGTAAGCATCTGTTGTAGACATGTATTCACTTTTTAAAACTACTTCCTTGACTATATTCTCGCTCCCTTTGCTCCATATTTTTCTCTTCTTTCCGTCTTTACAATGGTTCTATTACAAGTATCATCGCAATTTCTCATCTCTTCAATCAACACTAATTTTTCTTTCTAATCTTTAAGTGTTCGTGTACGTGATAAATCTGTCCTTGGCTCGTCTTGTCCTTGTACTTCCTCCCTGGCGTACGTCATTCGGGAGTCCTTGCCGCGTCTTCTTCCAGTACTTCCTCCCTGGCGTACGTCATTCGGGAGTCCTTGCCGCGTCTTCTTCCAGTACTTCCTCCCTGGCGTACGTCATTCGGGAGTCCTTGCCGCGTCTTCTTCCAGTACTTCCCCCCTGGCGTACGTCATTCGGGAGTCCTTGCCGCGTCTTCTTCCAGTACTTTCTCCCTGGCGTACGTCATTAGAGAGTCCTTGCCGCGTCATCTTCCAGTACTTCCCCCCTGGCGTACGTCATTAGGGAGTCCTTGCCGCGTCATCTTCCAGTACTTCCTCCCTGGCGTACGTCATTCGGGAGTCCTTGCCGCGTCTTCTTCCAGTACTTCCTCCCTGGCGTACGTCATTAGGGAGTCCTTGCCGCGTCTTCTTCCAGTACTTCCTCCCTGGCGTACGTAGCTGCTTTCTTTGCCTTCATTTTTCATCGCCGCTCCCCGCCGCCAGAGGGCCGCCGCGTCGCCCCGCCCTGATTACTTCGCCGCTCGTCTCCTTCACAGCCACACTCCAGTCCAAGTTGGGTGCTGAATAAATTCCATGTCTCACCAAACTTACCCGCCGAGGCTTTTCGCGTTGGTAACTTCATTCGCGTACATCCCAGACTCTCACTTTCTCTCCCTCTCTCTCTCTCTCTTGCCTCCCTCTCCCTCTCCATCTCTCTCTCCATCTTCTGTCTCTTAGCTTCTACTTCTTTCTCTCTCCTCTTTTTTCCTTCCCTCCCTCCTCCTCTGCCTCCCTTTCCACTCCCTTCTCTTTCCTCTTTTTTTTTCCTCTTTCTTCCTTCCCTCCATCTCCACCCCCCCCCCCTCTCTCTCTCTCTCTCTTGGCTTTCACCCCCTTCTCTTTCCTTTCTCTTTCCTCCCTCTCTCCCTCTGCCTCTCCCTCTCCCTCTCTCTCTTAGCTTCCACTCCCTTCTTTTTCCTCTCCCTTCCCTCCCTCTCTCTCTCTTTTTCGCCTTCTCTCTCTTTCTCTCTCTCTCCTCCTCCGTCCTTGCATCTCTCACTTAACTTCCTCTGTAGCCGAAATCTTGTGTGCCTCCCTAAATTACTAGCGAGGAAGAAAGGCACAGAAAAAGGAGGAAAGGAATGAAGGGAACACGGATATTTGTTTGCCAGAATCAAGTAAACTTTTCCGGCGGTAGGAAGAGGAGGAGGAGGAAGAGGAGAAGAGGCACACAGGAGGAAGAGGAGGAGGAGTAGCGAGGGAGAGGGAAAAAAATGTTTGGTTGTTTGAATTTTCGGGTCGTTGACTTCGCCTTGTAGCACAGAGACATCCCGGGCCCAAGGCAGTTGAAGGAGCGAAGTTAATCTCCATAAAAAGAACTGGAAACTCTCACGGGCCCAGCGCCGCCCCTCGGGAACTCCAGCCAGCCGCCAATCCCTTGTTTCTCTTGCATTTCGTTTCGCTATTTTTCTGCTGCCTATATTTTTTTTTTCGTGTGTGTGTGTGTGTGTGTCGATTTCTCTTTCGGTTTCTCGGTTTCTCTCTCTCTCCATCTCTATTTATCTATCTGTCTGTCTATCTATCTATCTATATCTATCTCAGTTTCAACTTTACTTTCGAACACCTATCTACTCTTCCTCCTCTTTCTCTTCTCCTTTCTTAACTTACTCCTCCTTCCTTTTCCTCCCCATCATCCTTTCTCTCTTCTTCATTATTTTGATAAGAACATAAGAACGTAAGGAGTCTCCAAGAGGCCGGTTGGTCTATACAAGGCAGCTCCCGTAAGCCTAACCCAACCTAACCTCACTATCCATGAATTTATCCAACCTCTTCTTCCTGAATGTTAAAGTATTGGCTCTCATGACATGACTGCTAAGCCTGTTCCACTCATCCACTACTCTATTGGTATACCTTTATCTCTTTTCGCCCTTCTTCTTAACTTGTTCCTCCTACTTTACATTTTTTTCACAGTTTTCTCCATTTTTTTTCTTTATGGTACTTTCTTCCTTCCTCCTCTTCCTTAACTTATTCATCCTCCTTCACCTCCTTCTCTCCCATTTCGTTTTCCTTTTTGCTTCCTGCTTTCCCATCCTTCTTTCCTCTTCTTTCTCTTCCTCTCCCCTATTTTTTATCATCCTTCATCGTACCTTCACCCACGCCGTACAACGAATATATATCCCAACGCAGATGAACCTTAAATTGCGTCTCTCTTTATTATGTACAAGAAAAGGAATTACAGTCTGGCATTTAGCTAACTATAACACACACCTTCACACACACACACACACACACACACGCTAACGCACTCCCTGAATCCCCTCCCCCCCACACACATCCCCCTTCCCCCCCTACCCCACAAACATTCCCCTCCTCCCCTCACACACTCAGACACATCTCTTCATCATTTACCTGCGCGCGGGAACCAATTAGGCGGCAGGTAGGTGTGGTAGCGCCAGCGACATACCTTTCGTGTTAATGAGAGAGACATATTAACTAGATACAGGAAGTTCTGCAATATTCAAGCAGAGGAGACGAGGGGAAGGAGGAAGAGGAAGAAGAGGAAAAAGAAGATGAAGAAGAGGAGGAGGAGGAGGAGGAGGAGGAGGAGGAGGAGGAGGAGGTCATGAATATTCACTTGTTGTAAAAGAGGAAGATTTGCACCGAATATTCATACCTGCGAAACGCTTCAAGATCCTCCTCCTCCTCCTCCTCCTCCTCCTCCTCCTCCTCCTCCTCCTTCCGTTCCCTTTCCTCGCACTTGTTTTCACTTTCATTTTTTCTCTTATTTTTTCTTTTTTTTTTACTTCGTTCTTGTTTTGTTGTTTTACGCTAAAAAGAATGTAAATGGACACGATGTACGAGAGAGAGAGAGAGAGAGAGAGATTTGTAGTGGTTACGCTGCGGAAGTCATATTTAACGTTTTTTTTTTAGTATATTCTCTCTCTCTCTCTCTCTCTCTCTCTCTCTCTCTCATCCCTCCAGGAGTCTCATAACCCAATTTTCTTTCCTATTTTCTTTCCATTATTCCTGTCTTCCTTCATTTTAGTAATATTTTCCTTCACCCCTCTTTTATCAACTCCTTCACTCTTTTTTTTTCTTTTTTTGTACTTTTCTTGATCGTCTCTTCTTTCGTCTTTCGTTTCCTTTTCCTTCCCCCTTTTTTTACCAACTCCTTCAATTTTTTTCTTCTTTTTTTATGTTCTAATTCTTGACCGTCTTTTCCTCGGTCTTTCCTTTCCCTTTCCTTCCCCTTTTTTATCAACTCCTTCAATTCTTTTTATCTTTTTTTTTTATGTACTAATTCTTAACCGTCTTTTCTTTTCATTCCTCCTTTTTTTCCTTGATTTGTAGACATTCGTAAATTGTGTAGCTTTTTTTTTCCCTTTTATTCCTTCCATTTACACTTTGTTAGCATTATATTCCTTTACATCATCTCTGGTTTCGGTTTTTCTTTCCAATTTTGCTTCCCACGCTTTCATTTCATTTCAACCTTTAAACCTTCCCCTTCCCATTAACTTTTGCCTATCCTTTGATCTCCCACGTTTGCTCTACCTCTTTCTCTTTCATTTTCTATTCCTCTTTCTCTCTCATTAGTTATTATCTCCCACTTTCTGTATTTATCTTTCTCTCTCATCATTTTTTTTATCTCCAGTGTTTTATATTTCTCATTCTGTCTCATTTCATCTCCCACGTTTTCTATTCCTTTTTCTCTCTCTCTCATTATATCTCACGGCGTTTTTTGTTCCTCTTCCTCTCTCATTTTATCTCCCTTCTCTCTCGTTTTATCTCCCGCGTTTTCTATCCCTTTCTCTCTCTCTCTCACTTTATCTCCCGGCGTTTTATACTCATTCTCATTTCTGTAATTCTTTCCTTGTTTAATCTCTTCCTTTTTATCTCTTTCTTCTAATACCTCATCCGTCACTACATCATGTCCCTCTTTCCTTTTTTTCTTTCTATTTCTCTTTTCTCTAATACCTCTTCTGCACTACAATCTACATTTTGTTTCCACTTCTTGCTATCATTATATCACTTATGTCTCGCTCTCTTTTCTTTTCTTTCTATCTCACTTTCCTGTGTTACTTTTCCTCAACTGATTCATCTCTTTCTCAGGGTACCACGCCTTTTTTTTTTCCCCCGTTATTATTTGACTCGGTATAAATCCTCCCTTCACTCCTATTTCTCTTCTCCCATTACTTACCCTCCACTCATCTCCCCCTTTCTCTGGTATCACGTTCCAAGCACACGCTATCATTCTATCCCTTCCCTCACTTATCGCCCTCCTCTCCCCGTCTTTGCTCAAAATCTCCCCCTCTTTGCGCTCCTTCCTCCCCGCCGCCTCGCAAACAGCTGAGCGGGCAAACAAGCACAATTTGATCGACGACTGTGCGCTCGTGATTAATTGTCGGCGCTGCTCTGGAAAACCCGCGACTTGTTCTTGTGACGACATAATTAATCTTTCCCAGCCACCGAACGGACGCGAGAGAGAGAGAGAGAGAGAGAGAGAGAGAGAGAGAGAGAGAGAGAGAGAGAGAGAGAGAGAGAGGGGGAGACAGACAGACAGACATAGATACAGACTGACAGACGCACAGACATATAGACAGATAGACAGACAGATAGACCAACACATACACATACACATACATACATACATACATACGGGAGACAGACAGATAGATACAGAGTGAGAGACGCACAGACAGACAGATAGATAGATAGACAGACAGATAGACCAACACATACATACATACATACATACATACATACAAATTGAAAGACTTAGACACATAGATAAGAGAAACTAATATTCACAGTCAGAAAAGTTAAAAAAAAAAAAACATTGAAAGAAAAACGAACAGCCAGACAAACAGACACTTTTCCCCCCTCCCTCCACACACATAGACAGACAGACAGACAAGCAGTGACAGACGAGTGAGGGAAAGGAATCCATCAGAAACAAAATAAAATAAAACTTGGGAAACATTGAACGCTAGACAGAAAAATTGCAGAAAACAGAAAATAGACAAAAATACCAAAAATTTACCCTTGAGAGAGAGAGAGAGAGAGAGAGAGAGAGAGAGAGAGAACGAAGGAAAGAAAGAGAAGAATAAACGTGAATTTCCAAAGCAAAAAGAAGGACAAAGGAAGGGAAGGGAACAGGAGGAAAGAGGAGGACAGAAGAGGAAGAAGAGAGGAGGAGGAGGAGGAGGAGGAGGAGGAGGAGGAAGGGCGTGAAGGAGAGAAATATGAAGAGGTGTTGATGCAGGTCAAAGAAACCCTCTGTAAAGGAAGGTGAAAGGAGGAGGAGGAGGAGGAGGAGGAGGGGGAGGAGTGTGAAGGGAAAGTGTATGGCTTCTCGGCTTGGAGGAAGGCTGGAGGGAAGATGGAGGGAAGGCTATGAAGTGGAAGGGAAGAAAGGGGAGGAGGAGGAGGAGGAGGAGGAGGAAGATGAAGAGGAAGAGGAGGAAGTCTGTGTGAAGTGGAAGGGAAGGAAGAGAGCGAGCATAGAAGATGGGAAGAAGAATGGTTGAGGAGGAGGAGGAGGAGGAGGAGGAGGAGGAGGAGGAGGAGGAGGAGGAGGAGGATCGAGACCTGTCAAAACGAAGCGTCAGAAAGAGATTGATGGATTCGGGGTCCCGGAAGAAGAGGAGGAGGAGGAGGAGGAGGAGGAGGAGGAGGAGGAGGAGGAGGAGGAGGGGAGAGAAGAATAGCGAGATAAGGAGGAGGAGGCGGAAGAGGGAAAAGAAGAATTAGGAGAGGAGGAGGAAGAAGAAGAGCACCGTGGACATTGATAAAAGGTGTTGGTGAAATATGAGACGAGGCAACGAGAAATGAAATACATGATCAGTGGCAACAAACACACATATGCACAAACAGGCTTCTCCTTAACACTGGAAAGAGAGAAAGAAATATAAATGTCAGTTTAACCTCAAAAATAAGTGGAAGAATATTACACAGAAGAAATATATGCACAAAACACCCCCTCTTACAATTAGACATATATTCTTACTCTTCTACTTAAAACAATATATGGAAAGAATACAGAAATTTTAAACGAGGAAAAAGTAACGTCAGTCTTAACTATTGAACACTAATCTTTCTATCATGGCAGCTCTCTACCCGAAATTGACCTCTCTTTTGGCTACTCTTTACATTTTACTTTTGTGGAAGCGGCGAGTAGCGTTTTTTTTTTTTTTTTATTCCTTTTTGTTGCCCTTGAGCCGTATCCTTTGATGTAAAAAAAAAATTACATAAAATAATAAGCATCTTCTTCCTTAAATGTCTTGTCTTCATCAATAAATACATAAAAATCTCCCAAACCGACTATATCTAAATCATTTTGAAGGTTTGAGTTTATCATACTAGAAATGATTTGACTTACTAACAACTTCACCTTCAAACTCTATTCCTCTCAGTTATCCACTATGTATATTAATTTAATTTTCTTCACTGTTTTCACCATTTTTTTTTTTATCATTGGACTTTTTTTTACATTTTCAAACATTATTTCACTTTTTTTTCATTAGTTTCAAATATCTGAGGACTAATTTACAACCTTTCACAATCTCCTTGAACTTACAATCATCCTACGACTACCTTACAATTTCCCTTACAACCTCCTCAGACTTACGACCATCTTACGACTACCTAACAATCTCCCTTACAACCTCCTCAAACTTACGACCATCTTACGACTACCTTATCATCTCCCTTACAACCTCCTCAGACTTACGACCATCTTACGACTACCTAACAATCTCCCTTACAACCTCCTCAGACTTACGACCATCTTACGACTACCTAACAATCTCCCTTACAACCTCCTCAGACTTACGACCATCTTACGACTACCTTACAATCTCCCTTACAACCTTCTCAGACTTACGACCATCTTACGACTACCTTACAATCTCCCTTACAACCTTCTCAGACTTACGACCATCTTACGACTACCTTACAATCTCCCTTACAACCTCCTCAGACTTACGACCATCTTACGACTACCTTACAATCTCCCTTACAACCTCCTCAGACTTACGACCATCTTACGACTACCTTACAATCTCCCTTACAACCTCCTCAGACTTACGACCATCTTACGACTACCTAACAATCTCCCTTTCAACCTCCTCAAACTTACGACCATCTTACGACTACCTTATCCTCTCCTTTACAACCTCCTCAGACTTACGACCATCTTACGACTACCTTACAATCTCCCTTACAACCTCCTCAGACTTACGACCATCTTACGACTACCTTACAATCTCCCACAACCTCCTCAGACTTACGACCATCTTACGACTACCTTACAATCTCCCTTACAACCTCCTCAGACTTACGACCATCTTACGACTACCTTACAATCTCCCTTACGACCTCCTCAGACTTACGACCATCTTACGACCACCTTACAATCTCCCTTACAACCTCCTCAGACTTACGACCATCTTACGACTACCTTACAATCTCCCTTACAACCTCCTCAGACTTACGACCATCTTACGACTACCTTACAATCTCCCTTACAACCTCCTCAGACTTACGACCATCTTACGACTACCTTACAATCTCCCTTACAACCTCCTCACACCCACGACCATCCTGACGAAGATCTTTAATATCTCCAGCGTACTTGAGCGGCGAGCCTCCTGGACTTAGCTACAGCGAGGCACAACTTCGGGGAGTTATTAAACGTTTTATTGTGCCCTGGAAGTTACCGAAGACTGGGCGAGAGTCAGAACCGGCTTAAAGGAGGAAGGGAGAGAGGGTTAGGAGGGTGGGGAGGGAGTTGGCGATGGAGGAAACTGAGGAGAATGAGGAGATTAAAGGAAGGGAAAAAGAGGGAGGGGAAATAGGTAGGGAGGGATGGAGAGAAGAGTGAGGAGTGTAGTAAAGGAGAGAGGGAGTGAGAGAGAAAAGATGATGGACGAAAGAGAAAGAAGGAGAGATAAATGGGTAGAGGAGGAATGTATGAAGCAAAGAGAGTTGGAGAAAATAAAACGTATGGAGAAAAGGAAGAATAAGAGAGAGAATGGAGGGAAGAGTGAAAAGATAAGTAATTGGAATGGAGGGGAAGGAAAAGGGAAAAAAAGAATAGGTAAGGAAGGAAAGAGTGTGGGAGGGAGGGATGAAGAAAAGATTAACCGAAGGGGATGTAGGAAGGAGGAAAAACAGGAAGAAGAAAAGAAAATAGTGTTTATGGAACGAAAGGGACATGGAGGGAAAAGGAAGGAGAGAATGATTGCAGGAGGGAGGGAGGGAAGAAAGAAAGCGTATTGAGAAGAGAGGGAAGGAAACAAAGAACAGGAGAAAGGGATTGTAGAAGGATTTGGTAGAGAAGGGAAGAGGCCTATTCAACCGTGTGCTAGGAAGGAAGGAAGAGGGAAACGACGATAAATTGTGCAGATGGAAAGGGTGATAAAGGGAGAAAGGGAAGGAGGGATTACCAGATGACGAGGTGCTTTATGGGAGAGAGGAGAAAGAGGAAGAGGAAGAGGAGGAAATGGTGATGCTATGCCTACCGAAAAAGGTTATATTGCTCTTGAAGGGGAAAAAGGAAAAGATAGAGAGCTGGAAGTACTGAGAGGGTGAGGGAGAGGAGCAATTGGAGTCTCTTAAATAAAGCATATGGCCCTTGATCTCAAAACATAAGAAAAGCAAAGGAAATTAGAAGTACTGAGAGGGTGAGGAGGAGGAGCAATTGGAGTCTGAAAAAAAGAATATGGCCCTTGATCTCAAAACATAATCAAGGAAAGCAAAGGAAATTAGAAGTGCTGGGAGGGTGAGGAGGAGGAGCAACTGGAGTCTGAAAAAAAGAATATGGCCCTTGATCTCAAAACATAATCAAGAAGAGCAAAGGAAATTAGAAGTACTGAGAGGGTGAGGAGGAGGAGCAATTGGAGTCTGAAAAAAAGAATATGGCCCTTGATCTCAAAACATAATCAAGAAGAGCAAAGGAAATTAGAAGTGCTGGGAGGGTGAGGAAAAGGAGCAATTGGAGTCTCTGGAATGAAAAATATGGCCCTTGATCTCAAAACATAATCAAGAAAACCAAAGGAAATAAGATTACAATTATCCAAAATAAATCTGATCAAAAAGCAGTTACTCACAACGGAATATCTAGGAAAAGAGTTGAAGTTTCAGGACACCTCAGCTACCAACACCTTAACGCTTTTTTGTTATATGATCTTGAGTGCTGAGTATTTTTCTTTATTTTATTCTCTTTTGCTCTTGGTCCGTACTTCGCCCCCCCCCCACCC
This sequence comes from Eriocheir sinensis, assembly GCF_024679095.1. Classification (NCBI taxonomy): domain Eukaryota; kingdom Metazoa; phylum Arthropoda; class Malacostraca; order Decapoda; family Varunidae; genus Eriocheir; species Eriocheir sinensis. Next base: position 17,192,357 of record NC_066519.1, read on the forward strand.
CCCCCCACCCCACCCAAAAGAAAATAAAAAAAACTCAGGATGATAACTCCTTGCCCTTAAACAAAAGTATTAGAACGTTACTCTATATTTAAACACATTAGAAAGAAAAAAAACATTCCCATGCATCAATTAGAAGAAGAAAAATTATTAAAAATACCCCAAACATTAACGCGAGAAATAACTCCCCTTACAGAACAAAACAAGAAACGAGAATAAAAAGTGGAAAATCCTCACCGAGCCGCGTCCACTTAGAGTAATGCATCCACTTACTAACCACACACCCTTGGGAGTACTAGTTTATGTTGTGTTCTGAAGGGAGAGGACGGGAGGGGGAGGTGGAGGAAGGAGAAGAGGAGGAGGATTGTGGGGTAGACGAAGAGAGAATAGAGGAAACTTGAATATTAAAGAGGAGGAGGAAATGGAGGAATGCAAGAAATGGAGGAAAAGAGAGTTGGAGGAAGAGAGAAGATATATGCCTCATTCCTCTTCCTTCTTCTCCTTCTCTTCCTTTTCCTTCTCCTCTTTCTCTCGTCTTCGTCATCTTCTTTCGCTTCCTCGTTCTCTCCTTTACACCTCTCCTTCCTTCTTACATATTATTTCCTTCTCCTCTTCCTCCTTCGCATTCACTACTTCTGCACTCTTTCCTCCTCCTCCTTCTCTTCCTTCTCCTTCTTCCTCTCCTCCTCCTTTTCTCTTCCTTTTTCTCTCCCTCACTCTCTTTTACATTTATCCTTCTCCTCCTCCTCCTCCTTCTCTTCCTTCTCCTTCTTCCTCTCCTTTTCTCTTCCTTTTTCTCTCCCTCACTCTCTTTTACAGTTAATCCTTCTCTTCCTTCTTCTTCCTCTCCTCCTCTTTTTCTCTTCCTTTTTCTCTCCCTCACTCTCTTTTACAGTTAATCCTTCTCCTCCACCTCCTTATTTTCCTTCTTCTTCCTCTCCTCCTCCTTTTCTCTTCCTTTTTCTCTCCCTCACTCTCTTCTACATCTAATCCTTCTCTTCTTCATCTCACCCATTCACTACTTCCTCCCTCCCTCTTCCTCCTCCTTCTCCCCCTCCTCCTCCTCCTCCTCCTCCTCCTCGTCCTCCGCAGCGCCCCAGGAGACAAAGGCGCGCTGACTACCCCAACAAGAGTCATTTGTCACCGTCCGACGCACAAGGACAAGATCTGCTAATGCTAAAAAATGCGCTGCCGATTTTTTCCTTTCTACTTCGGGAAATACTCCACTCCATTAATCAAGTGTGGACTGCTCTTGTGGGTGGTGTGATGAAGAGGAGGAGGAGGAGGAGGAGGAGGTGGTGATAATGTAAGGCACGATGAAGGTGGAAGTGTTGGATTGAATGTTAATTAGAGAGAAAAGGAGAGGAAGAAGGGAGGAATGAAGAGAAACAGGAGAAAGACAAGAAGGAGGAGGAGGAGAAACTGAGGATGGGAATAGTGTAGAAGAAAGAGGAGGAGGAAGAGGAGAATGTGAAGACAGGAATGGTATAGAAGATAAAGATAGAGATAGGAAGATAAAGAGATGAAAGTGAAAATCAGAATGGTATAGATGGAAGAGGTGGAGAAACTGAAGTGTAGTGTAGAAGAAGGAGGAGAAAGAAGAGGAGAAAGTGAAGATAGGAATGGTATAGAAGGAAGAGGAAGATGAAGAGGAGATGAAAGTGAAAATCAAAATGGTGTGGGAGGAAGAGAAGGAAGAGAAGAAAGTAAAATTCAGAATGATATAGGAGGAGGAAGACGAAGAGAAGGAGGAGGAGAAAGTGAAAGCCAGAAAGGTATAGAAGGAAGAAGAGAAAGACGAGAAACTGAAGATAGAAGACTGGAGTAGGAGGGGGACGACGAGGAGGAAGACGAAGAGAAGAAGGACAGGAAAGAGTGAAAGTCAAAATAGTATAAAAGGAAAGGATGAAGAGGAGGATAAACTGAAGAGAGAAATAGAGGAAGACGAAGAGGAGGAGGAGGAGGAGGAGGAAGAGGAGAAGGAGGAGGAGGAGGAGGGTGCTGGTGATTCATTAAGGTGACGAGCGTCCTTTTCAATCCAGGTGCATTAGCGCGAGTGTTTTATACAGGTGGTCAGTGGCAGGTGTGATGAACGCGGGGCTTGCCTGCTCTCACCTGCCCGCACCACCCCGGCCCCTCAGAGCTTACCTGGGCGTGATTATCATTATTATTATTATTATTATTATTATTATTATTATTATTATTATTATTATTATTGTTGTTATTTGGGTGTTTGTTGTTTGTTAGTTATGTCTTTTTGGGTTAGTGTTTTTTATGCGGTTTTCTTGTTTGTCTTGTTCTCGTTTTGTTGTTTTTGTTCTTGTTTTTTGTTCTTATTCTTGTTCTTTGTGTTGTTTTTTTGCTCCACTTTTCTTTACTTGTTTATTTTTGTTATTCGTATGTTCATCTTCTTCTTTTTCTTTTTCTTCTCCTTCTTCTTCTTCTTCTTCTTCTTCTTCTTCATCTCCTCCATCTTCTCCTTTTCCTCCTCCTCCTCCTCCTCCTCCTCCTCCTCCTCCTTGATTAACGATGATAATCAGTAGGTGCTCATCGCTGCCTCATTAACTCCACCTCATTTACATCCAACACCTGCAGCTTGAGAGAGAGAGAGAGAGAGAGAGAGAGAGAGAGAGAGAGAGAGAGAGAGAGAGAGAGAGAGAGAGAGAGAGAGAGAGAGAGAGAGAGAGAGGGGGGGGGGGGTAGATTAATGAAGTGAAAGGTACATGCATCTAGCAAGCAATCTTTCCTTTATCCAGGTGAGAGAGAGAGAGAGAGAGAGAGAGAGAGAGAGAGAGAGAGAGAGAGAGAGAGAGAGAGAGAGAGAGAGAGAGAGAGAGAGAGAGAGAGAGAGAGAGAGAGAGAGAGAGAGAGAGAGAGAGAGAGTATGATAGATTGTTAGGATTAAATAGATAGTTAGGATCAAAGGACTACAAATGGATGAAAAGGAAAATTAGGAAAAGATGGAAAATACAAACGAAGTAATAAAGAAGGAAAGTAAAGAAGTGCAATAAAAGATGGGAGGAAAATGGTGAGAGATAAAAAGGACAAAGTAATTAAGAAAAGATAGGAGAAAAAAGTCAGGGAAAAAGAGAGGAAGAAAGGAATAGAAGGAGAAAATGAAGAAAAAGAAAAAGAAGAGGAGAAAGGAATAGAAAGAGAAAATGAAGAAAAAGAAAAAGACAGGAAGAAAGGAATAGAAAGAGAAAATGAAGAAAAAGAAAAAGAAGGGAAGAAAGGAATAGAAGAGGAAATGAAGAAAAAGAAAAAGAAGGGAAGAAAGGAATAGAAGAGGAAATGAAGAAAAAGAAAAAGAAGGGAAGAAAGGAATAGAAGAGGAAATAAAGAAAAAGAATAAGAAAGGGGAAGCAGAATAGGAGTAGCAAGAGAAATATAAATGGAGGTAGAGAAGAAAAGGGAGAGAGAGAAAGAAAAAAAAATCATAGTATGTTTTCTCATTAACGAAGAATAAAGGAAAGTAAAAATATGATTGAAGTTAAATGAAAAAAAAAGATAAGGGAGAGAGAGAAAAACTGAGCCGCGTGACTATTTTTTCCTACCCCACAATACTTTCAATTTAACTTTTTGCATTTCGTTCACACCTTTCCTCTCATTCCTCTTATTTCCTCCTCTTCCTCACGTTTTTCACGGCTAAGCAAGAGGTATATTTCGTTTTTTTTCCTTAACTTTTTTTTTTTTTTTTTTTTTTTTTTTTTTTACTTGTGAGAGAAAAGTAATGTCAGTTTCGATATAGTTCCTATTTTTTTTATTATCTTCATTGTCTGTCTTATTCTCTCATTTCATCCTGTTTTTTTTACTATTTTTCCTGTTATATTAGGTTTTGTGTGTCTTTCTTTCCGTCTCTCCTTATCTGTCTATATGTAAATTTATCTCTGTCTGTCTGTCCATCTGTAAGTCTACCTCTCTACATGTCTATCTGTCTGTTTTTCTTTCTCTTTCTATCTCTCACTCTCTTTCCCTTTCTCCCTCCCTCCTTCTCTCTCTTTCTGTTTTTGTTTCTTTCCGTCTCACATACACAATCTTTTTCTCTTTTTCTTTCTTTTCTGTCTCTCTCTCACACACACACACACACACACACACACACACACACACACACACACACACACACACACACACACACACACACACACACACACACACACACACACACACACACACACACACACACTTTCTCCCTCACTCTTTCTCCCTTTCTCCTTCCATCCTTCTCCCTCTCTCTTTCTCCGTTTCTCCCTCCCTCCTTTACCCTCTCTCCCTCCCTCTCTCTTTCTCTCGTTCAGACAGAAAATCAATCATCACCAACAGGAAAAAAACTCACACCCAGACTTACTCGGTGACACGGTGCTATTCCCTCGCTCTTTTTTATCATAATGTGGAGCCAAAGGGTCGCTCAGCGAGGCACTGGGGCGGCAATGACCCTCTCCCGCCTGATAACTGAGGGCCACAGGTGAGCTTGGCAGGGAAGTTGACAGGTACGCGTTCTTTTATACATTTCGTGCTCTGGTTTGTAATTCGCGCGAGGTCTCTTTATCCTGCCGTGAAAACAGTATATTCGGCATTTATTCCAGGGGTGTTCTGGATTTATATGTTGGATTCGTTTTATTTACCTGTTATTTATTCGTATATGTGTCCTTCACTTATGAGTTGGATATTTTGTTTTCCTTTGTTTGTTTAGTATTAATTTAGGGTTGAGTTATAAGATTCATATGATTACTTGTTTGTTTATTCCTTTATCTGCCTGTTATTCGCTGATGTAATTTGTTTCATGTATTTTTTTAATGTTGCAAGAATGTGTGAGGTTCACCCTCCCATTCACCACTTCAAACCTTTTTAATTGTTTTTGTCTGTCTGAAATTACGTTTATTTATCCTCAATTTCTTCCCATTTATTCAAAACCTGATATATAGGTTCTTGTATTCTTGTAGGTTTGTAGTTGTGTGTTCTGCTTTTGTTACTTATTTTACTTATGTTACTCGTGGTATACTTATGCACTTCAGTGGACCTCTTTCACTTACCCTCTCCCCCATAACCATAACCATATTCTCTATACTTACTTTTCATCGCCGCTATAAAAATATTTAACTGCCACTTTCTTCGTTACCTCTCTCTACCACAATTTATAACCCCCATCTTCTTTGCCGCCTCTCTCGACTACAATCTCTTTTTGGTTCATCAGCTTTAGTAATTTCACCACCACCACCACCACCACCACCAACAACAACAACAACAACACCAATAACACAGCTACGAAAAGAGAACAGACTTACTTACCTAACTTAACCTAACTTAACCTAACATAAATAGTTAGGATGAAAACAAAACATTGGATAAAAAAGGGAATAGAAAATGGGAAGGAAAACACAGACGAATTAATAAAGAAGGAAATTAAAGAAGTGCAACAAAGGACGAGAGGAAATGGTGATAGATGAAAATGAGAAAAGGAATAATTAGGAAAGAAGAAGAAGTAGGACGTGTTAAACTACTTTAGCACCACCGCCACAACTACCAACAACATCCACGAAAAGGAAACAAACAGGAGTACTTACCTTACTTAACCTAACATAATCACCCTGAGTAAGCGTTCATCTACTACATGACCACCACCACCATCACCACCACCACCACCACCGCCACTATCAACAACACCCACGAAAAGGAAACAAACAGGAGTACTTACCTTACTTGACCTAACATAATCACCCTGAGTAAGCGTTCATCTACTACATGACCACCACCACCATCACCACCACTGACAGCTACGAAAAGGAAACAAATAGACGTACCTACCTTACTTAACCTAACATATTGACCTAAAGTAAACTGTCTTCAGCTACTACCACCACCACCACCACCACCACCACTTACATTATCACAGCTACGAAAAGGAATTACGCAGACGTACTTGCCTAACTTAACCTAACCTAACTTAACCTAACAATCTAACCTTAAAGTGTTCATCTGCTACATCACTACCACCACCACCACCGTCAACACTAGCACAGCTACGGAAGGAAAACTAACAGGCATCCTTACCTGCCTAACTTAACCTAACATCCTAACCTAAAGTAAGAGTTGTCCTGCTTACTCTCTCCACGCGGTGCTGGGAACAGTTTTTACGCCCGAACTTGGCCAACATAACACGGGGCTTGACCAAAACAACGCAATAACCTCCCTGTGTGTGTGTGTGTGTGTGTGTGTGTGTGTGTGTGTGTGTGTGTGTGTGTGTGTGTGTGTGTGTGTGTGTGTGCGTTTGCTATGTGTGTGTCTGGGCGACTCAAGCGACACCTGAAGAGAAATGTTTTGATGGTTCCAAGTTGATATTAGTGATGGTTTTTTTGTTGTTGTTGTTGTTGGTGGTGCTGTGTGTGTGTGTGTGTGTGTGTGTGTGTGTGTGTGTGCGATAAATAATGGACTGTATGCGTGATTGTATTATCTATTTACGTATTATTATTGTAGTGGTAATAGTAGTAGTAGTAATAGTAGTAGTAGTAGTAGTAGTAGGAGGAGGACGAGGAGTATCAGTATAGTAAAGGTAGTAGTAGTAGTAGTAGTAGTAGTAGTAGTAGTAGTAGTAGAATCACGTTTATTGTTGTTATTATCACATTTGTTTTGTTATTATTGTTTTTGCTTTTGTTGTTGCTGCTTTTGACGTTCTCTATCTATCTATCTATTGTTGTTTTTCTATCCGTCTCTCTACCTGTCTACCTATCTAACTGCCTATCCATCTGTTTGCTTGCCTATATATCTACCCATCTATCTATCTACTCGTATAAATCTACCTGTATCTATCTACCCGGGAGTTTAAATTATATTACACGTTCACTACACGTTAGAAAATATTGCGGATTTTTCTTAAACGATTATCTGGTAAAAGTTCATAAAACGTGGCGCCGACAGCCGCTTTTACGGGAAAGTTTAACAGAATTTATAATTTTTCCGAGTACCCATTTTTGTTCCCCTCCGCGGGTGTTGTTGTATTTGGCTTTGTTTGGTGTGTAGGCCTTCAATTACGTGTGTGTGTGTGTGTGTGTGTGTGAGAGAGAGAGAGAGAGAGAGAGAGAGAGAGAGAGAGAGAGAGAGAGAGAGAGAGAGAGAGAGAGAGAGAGAGAGAGCATTTGAATTGTCCAGAAATTGAAAAAAAAAGACAAATAAGAACGAAAAGCATGACAAGAGAAAGCAGTAGAATGGTCTAACAATGAATAACTATGAGTGAAAAAGAGGAAGTATTAGATAGAATATGACAGTGCAGCTGAATAGTCTAGACTCTAGAAAGTAGAAAAAAAAATATACAAAAAGACAAAAATAGACATAACATAAGACAGGAATATGTTAGTTGCGTCAGGATGTTCACAAGACGTCACATGAACTGAGAAATTCCAAGGGAGAGAGAATACTGGTTAACTAAAGAATAATGAAATGGTTAATTAAAGAAATAACGAAATGGTTAACTAAAAGATTGATTAACAAAAGAAATGGTTAACCAACTCGACACGAACGAGTCAACGGGACTCGACGGTCTGTCCCTGCGGTTATTAAAAGAGCTTAAACAACAAATACTTCAGCCACTCGCTAACATATTCAACCAGTCTGTTCAACTGAAGAAGGTCCCGGAAGACTGGAAGATGGCGAACGTAACACTGATTTTCAAAAAAGGAGACAAAAGCGTTGCATTAAACTACAGGCCCATAAGTTTGACATCAGTGGCATGAAAAATACTCGAAAAGATTATTAGAGACAAACTTGTCAAGTTTCTAGAAGACAATAATGTAATCTCCGACACCCAGCATGGCTTCAGAAACAAGCGCTCCTGCTTAACGAATTTATTAGACTTCTTCCAATAATATATAATATAAGAACTGGGATGCCCACATCCCCAGTGATGTTATATACCTAGACTTTCAGAAAGCCTTCGACAAGGTACCGCACGAGCGACTCCTTAAGAAACTGCACTCGGCGGGCATTGGAGCCAATCTGATCGCGTGGATAAGAGATTGGCTTACCGGCAGAAAACAACGAGTACTACACAACGGACAGCCTTCCGATTGGCTTTCAGTCACTAGTGGAGTGCCTCAAGGGTCAGTGTTGGGACCCATTCTCTTCATCATATATATCAACGACCTCGAATCAGGACTGAAATCGATAATATCGAAATTTGCTGATGACACCAATGTGGGGGGAAAGGCCCTCACAAAGACCGACTGCGAAATCATTCAGAAAGACCTCAATCACATTATCGAATGGTCGGTAAAATGGCAAATGTCCTTTAATGTTGACAAATGCAAAGTCATGCACATTGGGTCCAGAAATAGTAACCACACATAGTACATCATGAATGGGAGACCTCTGCAGGCGATGCAGGAGGAAAAGGACCTTGGAGTCACTATCAGCAGTGACCTGAAACACGCGAATCACTGTAAAAAAGCATACAACAAGGCCAACATTATGCTCGGGCTCATTGCGAGGAACTTTGAGTGTAAAACGCCAGACGTGATGCTAGCTAGTTCTGGTCTCCTAATTACAGAAAGGACATTGATTTACTGGAAAGGATTCAACGACGCGCCACGATGATACCAACCTTAAGGGCTCAACCGTACGAGGAACGACTCAAGCGACTCAATCGCTTTACATTGGAGAAAAGACGCCTGCGAGGGGATATGATTCAAGTCTTCAAGTATATGAAAAAAATAAATAACGTCGATTACTCCAAATTCTTTGAACTGCAAACCAACCCAAGAACTAGAAATAACGGTTTACCCATTCAGTCTAGTCGATGTAACACAGACATCGGAAGGAGTTCCTTTTCAAACCGAGTCATCCGTCACTGGAACAATCTTCCTTCAGAAATAGTAAATGCGAATGCCATCAACTCCTTCAAATATAGAATCGACCGTCACTTCGCTGCGTCAGGAGTGAACTGAATATTGAGGTGCTTTCATCTGCTCCTCAATATCGAGGTGCTTTTCATCTGCTCCTCAATATCGAGGTGCTTTTCATCTGCTCCTCAATATCGAGGTGCTTTCATCTGCTCCCCATGCCCCAAGTGGCTATCGAACAGATTAAATCACCAAAACGGGCAACCTCGTAATGAGCCAATAGGCTTTTTATTGCCTGCACTTCCATGTTTCCATGTTTCCTCTTAACTTTTTTTTTTATAGGACCAGTGATTTGCGGGGTTTTTTTCATAATTGTTTTTTTTTTTTTATTGCCCTTGAGGTGTTTCCTTGACTGTAAAAAAAAATAACGAAATGGTTAACTAAAGGAATGATTAACAAAAGAAATGGTTTACTAAAGAAAAATCGAAGCAATGTATGATTTAAAAATAACGAAATCATGGTAAGCTAAAAGTGATGACGATGGTGAAGAGGGGAAGGAAAATTAGGTAACCAGACAATTAGGTGAGGCGTCCCCGGCCAAGGAAGGTGAGCACAGGTAATGAGGAGGTCAGGGCGGGACAGGTGCTTAATTAATCGAGCTCGAAGTGTCTCAGGTGAATAATTAATGTGATTCCTTCCATCTTGGCGCCACTTAATGCTCCTTCTTTCACCCTTAAAATTTAGTGTGATTCCTTCCATCTTGGCGCCACTTAATGCTCCTTCTTTCACCCTTAAAAATTAGTGTGATTCCTTCCATCTTGGCGCCACTTAATGCTCCTTTTTTCACCCTTAAAAATTAGTGTGATTCCTTCCATCTTGGCGCCACTTAATGCTCCTTCTTTCACCCTTAAAAATTAGTGTGATTCCTTCCATCTTGGCGCCACTTAATGCTCCTTTTTTCACCCTTAAAAATTAGTGTGATTCCTTCCATCTTGGCGCCACTTAATGCTCCTTCTTTCACCCTTAAAAATTAGTGTGATTCCTTCCATCTTGGCGCCACTTAATGCTCCTTCTTTCACCCTTAAAAATTAGTGTGATTCCTTCCATCTTGGCGCCACTTAATGCTCCTTCTTTCACCCTTAAAAAATAGTGTGATTCCTTCCATCTTGGCGCCACTTAATGCTCCTTCTTTCACCCTTAAAAATTAGTGTGATTTCTTCCATCTTGGCGCCACTTAATGCTCCTTCTTTCACCCTTAAACATTAGTGTGATTTCTTCCATCTTGGCGCCACTTAATGCTCCTTCTTTCACCCTTAAAAATTAGTGTGATTTCTTCCATCTTGGCGCCACTTAATGCTCCTTCTTTCACCCTTAAAAAATAGTAAATAGTGTGATTCCTTCCATCTTGGCGCCACTTAATGCTCCTTCTTTCACCCTTAAAAATTAGTGTGATTCCTTCCATCTTGGCGCCACTTAATGCTCCTTCTTTCACCCTTAAAAATTAGTGTGATTCCTTCCATCTTGGCGCCACTTAATGCTCCTTCTTTCACCCTTAAAAAATAGTAAATAGTGTGATTCCTTCCATCTTGGCGCCACTTAATGCTCCTTCTTTCACCCTTAAAAAATAGTAAATAGTGTGATTCCTTCCATCTTGGCGCCACTTAATGCTCCTTCTTTCACCCTTAAAAATTAGTGTGATTCCTTCCATCTTGGCGCCACTTAATGCTCCTTCTTTCACCCTCATATATTTCGCCGTCTTCCCCCTTCACATTTTCTTATGACGATAACTTTGACTAAGAAAACATCAATCATTCAGTTTGGCAATTTTTCAACCAACGTCTGAAATGACATCGAATTCTCCTGTCACTTAGTCCATATTGCAAGTTTTTTCCTTCCTTGGCCATTCCCTTGATATCAGTTCCAACAATATCAGTTAGCCAGTATCAGCGATTATTTAGTTCGGCAAAGTGTCAGTCATTACTCAGTTTGATAAAGTTTTCACTAACGTCTCATATGACTTCGAACTCTGTTGTCACTAACGTCCATGTTGCAAGTTTTTCCTTCCTCGGTCATCCCCTTAAGATCAGCTCCAACAGTATCAGTAAGTCACAACACATTCTCTACAAGCACTGGACTTGTTTTCGTTCTATGGGTCAGTGGGTACGTCCAGCATATTAAATTTATCAGTTTGTAGGGCGAAAACTGACCTATAAAAAGTAATTTGAAATGGAGACACTGAATCTAACAAAAGTGAAAGGGAGTTTGGAATCAGCCCTTTTTTTTTGTTTGTTTTTTGTTTTTGTTTACAACTAACGAGACAGCTCAAGGGCACAGAAAAGGTAGTTACCGTACTCAGGCTATCCGTTACTTGGAAATGTCTATTGTCAACTAAAATCCTCCCGAAATTGACCCCTCTTTCGCCCACCTCTTTGGACTATTTTTAGGAGCAGCGAGTAGCGGGCTCTATTTTTATTTTTCTTTAATGTGTTTTTTTACGTTACATATTTTTGGTACATCGTCTTAACCTAAATACTTCTCTTTAATCTGCGTGACATTATACGACAAAATAATTGGTCATTCTGTTTCGTAATGTGTTGACCAATTAGCTGCTTCCAGATTAATTTTATTTATTTCGTGTGATTGGCATTTAGTTGCAGGAAATCGCCGTAATTACTTTGGCCAATTTTATGCGGGGAAAAAAAGTCAACGATTAGTTTATTAATTTTGAAAAGAGAGAAGTTAACCACATTCTTTTTTAGCTTTGTCAGTTGACCTCACGTACCCTGACTGACCTTTCCTCTTATTCCTCCTCCTCCTCCTCCTCCTTCCTCCTCCTCCTCCTCCTCCTCCTCCTCCTCCTCCCCTGGAAACGAGACGTGAGTTTCGTAAAGGCAACTCCTGCCCCAAGAAATTTTGCTTCGTCAAATAAAAGAAAACAGATGGATTTGGAAACAGAGAGAGAGAGAGAGAGAGAGAGAGAGAGAGAGAGAGAGAGAGAAATTGGACTTTTTATACAGCAAATCTCCTAATCTCTCTCTCTCTCTCTCTCTCTCTCTCTCTCTCTCACTCTACCCTTAAACTCACATATGAATCTATGGCTCGGTGGTCCTCTAGTCACGTAATACTAACCGACCAATGGCGTGAAGAGAGGTGGGCGGGGCTAAGAGGACTGGGGACCGCTGATTGGCTGACGGTTGAGGCAGACATTTCAAACACTATAGTAACACCTTGCTCATGTCGGAGGTGAAGGGCGTGGGTCCGGGTGAATTTCGAGTACTTTTCATCGTAGTGTATGTGTGACCGACGTGCCTGTGTGCTTGGAAGACCCGAGGATAGTAAAAGTGTCGTGTGGCGGCCGTGTTGACACCAAGAAGCGGAAATACGGGGAAAGGACAAACAGGTATCAGGACACTTCTCCAGAAATTGACCCGTCTTTCGGCCACCTCCTTGGATTTTTTTAGGAGCAGCGTGTAGCGGGCCTTTTTTTATTGTTGTTTCCTTTTTTGTGCCCTTGAGCTGAGAGAGAGAGAGAGAGAGAGAGAGAGAGAGAGACGACGAGGGCAACACCAGGGACATGACGCCGCGAGGAAGGTGAGGCAGCGCTGTTTATGTGTTGCTGTTGCCGCCGAGAGCCGCACCGATCTATAGAGAGAGACAGATTTTGGTCCATATTCTTAAAGGTGTTGCGATTATGACTTTTCCACCAATGCCACAGAGGAGGTGGTTATTCTTACTAATTTGTCCGTGTCACGTTCAATAACGAAACTTGCATATTTTAATATTCTACATTTTTTTTCTTCCATTTCTGTGTTAATCCTTCCATTCCTCTTTCTTTTTCTCGCCTTTCTCCACTCCTTTTTCCTACTCCACTTCCTCTCCCTCCTTCTCCCCACCCCCTTGATCCCGTCTCTTCTCCTCTTTCTCCTCTTCCTCCTTCTCTTCCTCCTCCTCCACCTTTTCCTCCTACTCCTCTTCCTCTTCATCCGCCTGCAAATAATGTGTTTTACAGCGTCGGTTTTAATACCCTGGACAAGTTTTTCTTTTCTATTTTCACTTCGTCTTTGTCTTCGTAGATTAGAGGACGTGATAACCACTAAGCCTCTTATTGCTCGTTGTGAAATGGTGAAAAAGTAGTCTCTCTCTCTCTCTCTCTCTCTCTCTCTCTCTCTCTCTCTCTCTCTCTCTCTCTCCTTCATATTTCACCTTATTTTCACTTTTTCTCATTTTTTCTCCGGTTTTTTTCCAACCGTAATTACTTTTTTTTTTTTTAGACGCTTTCTTCTCACACTTCACAGTTTCCGGTCTCTCTCTCGCTCTCGCTCTCATTCATATTTCAGCTTATTTTCACTTTTTCTTTACATTTTTCTCCGTTTTTTTTTTCCGACGATAATTATCCTTATTTTTTTTTTAGCGCTATATTCTTTTACGCTTCACAGTCTTCCATCTCTCTTTCTCTCTCCCTCAGCCAGTATTAACTCTCGTGCTCACATTACAGTCGGCGCGAGACGGGGGTCGGGGGGAAGAGAGCGGGGAAGAAGAAGCATTGGCGTGGTAGGAGGAGGATGGGGGAGGAGCAGCGTTAATGGGGAGGAGGGGGACTGAGCAGGCGCAGCGGTGGTGTGGAAGGAGGAGGACGAGGCAACGGCAGCGTCAGTGGGGGGGAGGAAGGGGAAGGCGCAGTGTTGGGGGAGGACGACGGGGCAGCGGCAGTGTTAACGTGGTGGTGGGGGGGCAGCTGGGGCCATCTGACGTATATGCAGCTTTTCGGGATAAATATTTAGGCTCGGCGGCGCGGGGCGAGGCTCGACTGACCTCGTTACGGCGGGGTGTTTGCTTTAATGCGACGACATTCACATTCATAGAATTCCACTCATTGCACCAGATTAGCCTTGCCCTCTGGATGCCCCCCTCCCTCCCCTCCCACCCCTCTCCGCCATGTGTGTGTGTGTCGTAGCGATGATAACCTTCCCTCGTTTGGTTTACTGATGGTCTTCCTGATTTGGTCTTTAAAAGCTGGCAGGCGAGATGGTGTGATTGCACTGGGTTATTTGATGCCTCATAAATACACTTTTTTTTTAGATATGATAAATACAGGAAGAATACGTTATCTCTAACTTAAGGACAAACTGATTTGGTCTTTAAAAGCTGGCTGATCTCTAACTTAAGGACAAACTGATTTGGTCTTTAAAAGCTGGCTGATCTCTAACTTAAGGACAAACTGATTTGGTCTTTAAAAGCTGGCTGATCTCTAACTTAAGGACAAACTGATAGGGTCTTTAAAAGCTGGCTGATCTCTAACTTAAGGACAAACTGATTTGGCTTTTAGAAGCAGGCAGGCGAGACGGTGTGATTGCACTGAGTTATTTGACGCCCCATGAATAGACACTTTTTTATAAATATACTCATAATAAATACAGAAAAAATACGTGATCTCTAACTTAAGGACAAAGAAAGTCGTAAAATAGCTGTGCAGTTACAAGGGGCACAATAAAATAGAACGTATCATCACATAGTAAGATATTTATAGTATTCTCGTGGTGCGTCTCACATAGCCTCGGGAGTCGTAGTTTAAACAATCCCATCGCTTCATCTGATCTGTTTGAAAATAATGAAAAGGTGTTGCGTTACTTCATGCCTCTTTGATGGTAGACAGGGAGCCACATAGGTAGAAACGTAACTGTTGATAGATCGACTGATATTATATACGTATGTAGAGAGGTACGAACATGCGGTTTGTAGAGAGATAGATGGTTAAGGAAAGGTAGGTAGATATATGTAAACATTTAGAGGAAGAGAGAGGAAAAAATAATTGCTACAGGCGCTTCGGTATGACTCAGTTTGTTGTTTAAGCCTCATTCCACTTTTCCCCTTTAATCCCCTCACTTCTCCCCCCTTCATTAACCCCACCCCCATCGAGAAAGGTAGAAAAAATGGCGTGGAAAAGGTCCCGCCACACCCTACCCTTCCCTACCATCTCGCCATCTACTTTCCCTGTTGGCTTCCCCAGAAAAAAAAAGTAGAAAAGCCTTTATTCCTGTACTTTTTTTTTTTTTTTTTTTTCCTTCTACGCCTCTCATAACCCAGGCCAGTTCGTCGCGTGGGTCCTTTCTCTTTTTCTCTACCTTTGTTTTTATTCCATTTTTTTCTTTACTCCTCCTCTCTGTGCCTTCTTCTTTTCTATAAGTTGTCGTTGTTATCATTGTTCTTTCCTTTCTCCTTTTTCTTCCTTTGCCTTTTCTTTTTTCTTGTTTTTGTTCTTGTTCGTGTTTTTATGGTTCTTGTGCTTTTTTTCTTGTTTTTTCCATCATCTTTTTTCTTTGATACTGCAATAGTTTGAATATTTCTATACATTAGCGGAATAACACTGATTTACATACTCGTATATTGTAGGGGAGCTAATGAAAATCAGAGAGAGAGAGAGAGAGAGAGAGAGAGAGAGAGAGAGAGAGAGAGAGAGAGAACGACCAGGTACATACATACATCCTTTGAAGTGCGTCAAATAAATATCTCTCACTTCATTTTGTAGCGAGAAAACTTTAATTTCGAAGCTTTATGAGTGACGGATCCTGTCTTTGTCCCGCTCCCCCGGATCACCTAATTAGGCTGCCAGGTGAGCTAGGGAGACAGGTGACCCTTCTGACTGACGTTTCCTCATTAAACTGCAAAGGTGCGCGCTAATGAGGCCAGGTGAACTGTGAGTAATGTCAGGGGGCGGGACGAGGGCAGGTGTGCTGTGAGGTGACGTGTCTCTAATTGTTGTGTTGACATTGTGTTGATATTGTTGCTGGTCATCGGAACGGCCGGCCACTCAGCGATGACAACACCTCGACGCGCTAATGGTGGAGGTGTTGATAGTTTTACTGATGGACTGTATTCATAGGTGCGTGTGTTGCCCGGTCAGTCAGTCAGCCAACGGGACCGAATTTGAAGTGTTGGAGAGTTGTTGTTGTAGTGTTGTATAGTTGTTTGCTGACTACTAGTGTTAAAACTGTTTGGAAATAACTAAACTTCATTATCGACGTTGACGAAAATACTGGTTGAAATATTTGATTTGAGATAACGAAACGAAATATCGAAGAATTCGACTCAATAAAACTTACAAAAATACTTATTAGTAATTTAAAAGTCTTTGAGAAAAATAACACGTATATATGACCTGATGGAAAGTGTTAAATGTCAAACGATTAAATGAGAAAGAACGAAACTGTATTGAAGGTGACCGAGTGTGTTGCTGTTTAGAACGTTAAACTCAAAACCCCGTTATTTTGTTATTAGTGCAATTTGGGTTAACACAATTATATCAGAAGTATATATAGGGCTTCCGGCAAAGGTATTACATGCTAAATAACGAAGCTATTAAAAGTGGTGGAGTGTGCCACTGTTCAAAGCCTTTAATTGGAAACTACGATATATCAGAAGAGTAATTGAAGATAACGAAACTATATCAGAAGAGTTACGAGTGTCGCTGATTAAAACTATATGCAAAACAAGAAGAATGTATCAGGCACTGTTAAAAGAGTATTACTGGTCCAAAAATAGTTATACAAAATGGGCAAACAGCTTCCGAAGACTTACAGCATATTAGTTGTAAAAATATTTCATAGATTGCAACGAAACAATATCAGAAATGCTACACAGTGTTACCAAGCAAGGCATGTCAGTTCAAGTGAGTTAGAGGAGCCGGAAAGAAAAATATTGCCCAACATAATAGATTAAACGTATTGCAGAACTGCCATGAGAATATAAAAGTTTGTGCACTCTAAAAATATGCGACATTTTTCTCATTTTTTGCAAAGCAGCCTCGTTCAGGGAGAGGAAAATAAAACCGTCACGCCAGCCTTCCATAGCGGAGCACAAGGGAGGGAGGAGGGGGAGCTCAAATATTAATTATAATCTTCATTACCTGCGCTGCTGTCGGCCTGCAATATGAACAGGAAAGGGAATATAGGTTTGTCTCCCCTGCAGTCAACATATTAATTGAGGAGTTAATCAATTGTATAGCGTTATGTGTTTTTTGCGTACAGTACCAACTCGTAGGGTGAGAAACGAAAGGACAGGTTAGATAATGTAGAAAACGAGAGAAGAATAAGGGAGAAATACATGACCGCTGCCGCTTACTTAGAAATATGGGAGTCAAGTGTATCCGTCTTCAGTCATTGGTCGCCTTCAAGATCCACTCAAAGGGTAAGAAACAAAGGGACTGGTTAGTTTATGTAAAAACCGAGATGAAAATAGAAAGCAAGTAAGTCCTCCATATAGTTTACGTAGAAATAGGGGATAAATCGATTGTCTCTAATTAATCCTTTGCCCTCAATATTTACCCGTATGGTGTGAAACAAAGGGACAGGTTAGTCTATATACAAAACGAGAGAAAATTAGGAAATAAGTAACTCTCTTAGTGTGGAATTGAGTATATTTTTATCACTCAAACGCAGACTAACACAATTGAAACATGTATTTTTTTTTACTGCAAAGGAGACAGCACAAGGGCACAAAAAAAGGAAACAACAATAAAAAAAAGCTCGCTACTCGCTGCTCCTGTAAAGAATCCGAAGAGGTGGCCGAAAGAGCAGTCAATTACGTGAGAAGAGGTATCCTGATGCCTTCCTCTTGAATACCAGCGTTCTTTGGTGTGTATGTGTTTGCGACGGTGCTGAGTAAAATATAAGCCACTCCATAGACAGCAACGACGAATAACACTCCCAGAGAAGACCAATTGATCCATTTCTACCACTCCTACGCTGACCAACACGATTGAAACAGTTATACCAACGTTCTATTGTCACTCGCACCCAAAAAGTCTACCAGTTCAAAACGCGTGAGGCTGTTTCATCGTCGCTTTATTTGTGTACCTGTGCCGGAAGATCATGAAGGTTGAGTGACATACGAGGCTGCTCGCTCCTCGTGTAATATATTTTTGCCCCCGACTCACATCGCTTCAACTTAATTCACGTGAAAAATGACTCCCATGCTCTTTAATTCAACACCTGCTAGCCTTTTGGGGAGAGGGGTGGATGGAGGTTGGCATTGTGTGTGTATTTGTATGTGCGCGTGTGCGTGAGAGAGAGAGAGAGAGAGAGAGAGAGAGAGAGAGAGAGAGAGAGATTCATACGTATATTGATGATAGTGACGTATTTTTCCCATTTTCTTTCCTACTCTCTTACTCTTCTTCCCGTTTTCCCTCCATGATATGCATATACTATTACTCTTTCTCCCTCCTCGTTCCTCTTCATCATCATCACCTTCATTATTCTCCACTTTCCTTCCCCTTTTATATCTCTCTTTCATAGTCATTAGTTTCCTGTCTTCTTATTTTATGTTTTCCGTTCTCTCTCTCTCTCTCTCTCTCTCTCTCTCTCTCTCTCTCTCTCTCTCTCTCTCTCTCTCTCTCTCTCTCTCTCTCTCTCTCTCTCTCTCTCTCTCTCTCTCTCTCTCTCTCTCTCTCTCTCTCTCTCTCCATACTAACTCACCTCTCATCCCTATCTCATTCAGGTGAACTATTGCCTAATTTTTCACTTCCTCACAGGTAATATTCCGACATAATTACGGACTGTCCACCTGACAAATGAGAATTACAGGTGAGCGGGTTTTGCAAGCTATTTTTTCATCTTTTTTTTTATGTGTAATTGTCGTGTCAACGCTGCTGCTCCTGCCTGATAATTTTAGGCGAATTCGGTGCCCGGGTAATTTATCTTTGCTCTGTTTTGTTTTATTTTCACCTTTGTGCTGCTCTCTAAGGTTTGGAGGCCATGTGAAGTGTTGCGAGCGGGAAATTATGGTGGAGTATATATATTGTTTGATGCTGATTTTTTAATTTTTTTTTTATTCACCGTATTTTGTGTTCGAGTTTTGTTTTCGCACATGTTTTTTTTTTCCATATGCTTTTAGAATGCGATGGATAATTAATTTCCCTGATTAATGAGGGTGAACTCATATCTCCCTTCGCTTCCTGTTATATTTTTTTCTAGTTCTGCTTTTTTCTAGTATAAATTTCCGCATTATATTTTCACATTTTATCATTTACCTTCAGGCAGAGGACGATGCGCTATCATTTTCACAAGTTAATGGATTCGGAAAAATATATCGTTTCAATTAGCGAAAAATTTTATCATCCATTTATACGAAACCAACTGACAGTAATTTGTTCCCGTAACTTTTTCTTTCAGTCAACTCTTTGGGCGGGGAGGATACCTATGCATTGTACGGTAAATGTAGATGGGAACATTATGATATTGTTCAGCATCAGTGACTTTTTGTATGATCTTTGTTGGCCAAACGTCACCGAGTAGAGGTAAAGTTTTTTGAACTGGGTCAAGGTGGCTTGATAGCAAGAAAAAAGAAGGGCAATGGTAAAAATCTAAAAGATCTGACTGGGTTGTGTTACAGGGGGTCCCACACAAGTTTTCCACTTTAATTTTTTTTTTTTATTTATATATATGACAATGGCTTAGACATATGTTAGTGGATGTTAGTAAAGATGAGACCAAGACCAAGATCGGTAGTATAATTGAACGATCAGGAGTATTAGTATTCTCACAAGAACTCAACAGATTATATGACTGGGATAAATGTAGGTAGGAACAACCCTCACATAACTATTGTAAATGACACTCTCTTAAGTAGTCTGGGAAGAAGAGTTTAGGTCTTCTTAGTCTAGATCTCTCTCAAGAATGGGCACAAAACTAGAAATGATTTATTTCAAGGAGCGTAGCAACAGAAAAGTTGAAAGTCTCTTCTAAACTATATTTAGCATTAGTTGGACCATCTTCTTTCTATGTTCTTCAGTTCTGGTTTAGAATGGATGACTAAGATGATTCAGGGTTGAACTTGCCAATATACGAGGAAAGACTCAAACAAAACTTGGCATTCTCTTCTAGAGGGGAAGTGTGGGTGGATCGAGGATGGAGTGTTTATAAATGAAGGATAAATGGATGAGGAGGGGGAGATAAGGTTGGTTTTTGTTGAGAAAGAAAAAACCAGGTAGAAAAATGTAACGGGTTTAAACTGGATAAATTCAGATTCAACAGGGACATAGGCAAAAAGTGGTTTACTAACAGGTGGTGGATGAGTGGAATGGAAACCTGGATCATGTGGTGTGTGTCAAAACAATATAGACATAAAAAATGACAGCGATGTTTCATGGGGGGTTCATGATATTGGGAGAGGTTAGGGTCAAAGGACACGGGTATTAGGGGTCAAAGCTCTTGCTATAGTCACGGACATGATCGGCGCGGCGGCCTGGGCATGGCGTGTGTGTGGCGAGGGAGGTAATTGTGCGGCGCGACAACAAACAGGGCAGCGCGGTGGTGGCGGGTGGCGGGGCGGCGGCGGCGGCGGGAGGGAATAATGAATACAGACAAAACTGCATAAAAGTTCATTTACAAAATTTGATAATAGTAATTTGATTGTATATTTATTAATTCATTTATTTATTCACTTCTTAATTATTCATACATGCACACATTTAGCCATTGTTTTTAACGCCTCTCGACTTGGTGGTCATACACAACGCGGAGTGTTGGTTAGGCGGCGGCCGTGGCGACACATTGGCGACGCACGAGACCAGTTCCCTGGCCGCCTGGGCACGGCAGGGGCGTGGCGGTGTGGGCGAGGCGTCACCCGCAACGATATTTCCTTTCCCATCTTAGCTTTAAGGTTTTCGTTTTTTCAACTTGTCAGTTTTTTTACGCGCATGGCTCGCGGTTTTTTTTTAATGTCACACTGTTCAGGTTTGTAAGTCTCGTTCCTTCCTTTCCTCGAGAAACTCCTGCCCTGTGATTACTCACTATGTCGTCCACTGTTCAATTTTAAATATCCATTCAGCGTCCTTCATTTCCTCATCATTCTTTGATTTTCCATATATATATATATATATATATATATATATATATATATATATATATATATATATATATATATATATATATATATATATATATATATATACTATTCATATGGTTGTTAACTTCATTCAAGTTGCACGTGCTTGCTGGAGCTGTAATTGGCATACATTTTTTTCACACACATTGAAACAATAAAAAACTCCATTCTTTTGCCTATGCAATTATTCTTTACTTTCATGGAAATAGTCAGCAAATGTAACTCGAGTATATTAAGCATGAACACATCGCGCATATATTTCCTCACTTGCTCTCCGAACCTTTGCTGGTTTGCACCTGGGCGTGGATGTAAGCAAGTCCTTTGATGTTTTAAATAACCTGGTAATGCTGTTTATGCATTAAGCCCTCCGTGGGGAGGCGGCCGCGGCAGTTCGCTGGACTCTATTTAGTTTATTGCTTTTCGTGCCGGGAGCATGACCTTGCGGGGCGGGGCGGCTCATGGGAAAAGGGAAAAAAATAAAGTGGTCCCCTGCCGCAGCCATTCACGGGGCTCTCCGGGGATGAAAGTGGGCGAGCGAGAGCTTTCATTCCACTTCCGCTTTCCCCGCCTCGTGGTGAATGCCGAGGGACGCGTGCCAAGGTGTGAATATATTCCAGGGCTCAGAGTCCATACCGAATGTTTTGCTTCTTCCTGCCTTAGATCGCTACTCGTCTTTCTGATTCCACGTCCATTTACTTATTCACCTCAAGCGACATACACGCATCCACTATCCTTTTTACATTTTCTAACCCATCTTTCTCACGTTCTTCGCCAGCTTGCACCTCCCTCACCCTCACCTTTAGCCTCTCGCCCACACATATCCTCACTCGCCACACTAACTTTTATATTTACTATCTTCTGCATTCTCTCATATATCTTTTTCACGCCCTCTGCCATACCACACCGTCCTTTCCTTATATAAGCCTCCCTCACTCACGGTTTCTCCTTTCACTCCATTCACAAACTATCCTTATTCATCCACTATCCTCTTTGCATCCTTTTGTCCATCTCTCCCTCACGTTCTCCGGTTTACCACACCATCCCTTTCTCCTTTAGACCTCTTTCATTCACGCTTTTCTTCTCTTACTATTCGTCTACTATCCTCTTACATCCTCTCATCCATCTCTCATGCTGTTCTCCACTCCACACCGTCCCTTCTTCATTTAGAGCTCCCACATTCACTCTCCGCCACTCCACACACTGTCCCCTTCTCATTTCGTCCGTCCTCATTCACTCTCCCTGCCCACACTCACTTCACGAATTATCCATAACCACCCAGCCTCCCCTTTGCAGCAGCCTCTCACTCATTCATTACCCTCGCCCGCACACCTCCCCGCCTGCTACCTGCTCCCTCCCTCCCTACCTGCTGCCTGCCTCTCCCTCCTGACCCGCCGTATCGCCAGCCCGTGATGGTATTCTGTCCAGCAAAAAATCTTTATGAAAGGGAGGAAAAAAACAACAACAAATGGATGAGTCTCCGTGACGAGGCCGTGACTGCAGACTAACGAATGTAATTAAACTTTGAATCACGTGATGGCGAGAGAGAGAGAGAGAGAGAGAGAGAGAGAGAGAGAGAGGGAGAGGGAGAGGGATAGGGACAGGGACTGAGACACACACACACACACACACACACACACACACACACACACACACACACACACACACACACACACACATACACACACACACAAGACAATGCGTGCAAGAAGCTGTTGGTGTGAGAGAGACAGTTCTCATCTCCTCTTCGCTGCCTTTGTTGTCGATCTTGGAGAAGGATTTGCATAACCAGGTGAAGGCGGCATTTGAATATCTGGAGAGGGTTGTCGGAGTCTCGTTATGTCCACTGTTGTTTAATTCATATTGCCAACTTCCTGTCTCAATGGACGCAGCTTCCAATAAATGCTGGAAGAGGCAGAGACAACAATTAACACATGTATAGTCATTTGCACCTGCGTATACTTATCAAGCAACCAATAAAGTATGTTCTCAGTCGTGAATAAGGGTTGCTGTACTGTTAGAACACGTATATATACACAAATTAATGCTTGAAAAGACGGAGGCAACAGTACATATATTTTCATGCATATCTACGATCGCCTTCCGGTTAAACAGATAAAATAAACAGATAGATAAAATAGAGAATAAGCGATTTCCTGAGACTTTAGGTGCTGATTCTCTCTTTAATTTGCTTGAGTAACTTGCATAACAACGGATAGCATGAGTGAAATCGCAGGAATGGTACGAACGGTTATAGTTAATGAGGATTTTGTTTTTGAAGGACTAGAACAAAAATGATTCGATAATTTTTCCCTAATTACGTGCGCAGACAAGGGTTAATGAGGCGGGCAGGCTTGTGCGTTGTCAGGTGTATATTTCCTTGTAATTGAGTTTCATGGTCACTGGGCTTGATTTTTTTTTTATTGTGTACGCGACTCATGAAAAGCTAATACAAATAAATGGAGGTGCTCTGTTCCAATAAAGCCAGGTAGGAATTATTATTTATTATTATTATTATTAACGCCACTTTCTGTCTCCCCATTATCATCCACGCAACCTTCTCCCACCTCAAACACCTCCCTATCCTTTCCTTAGTCACCCCTGCTAACCTTTCCTTACATTTCCGAAGACTCCCATTTTCTCTTTTCTCTTTTTCTCTTTTTCCTCTCCCTCCTCTTCTTCCTCCTCGTCCTCTACCTACCCTCCTCATCCCTTCATCCAGTCTTCTTCCTGTCCTGTGCCTCTTTTTCCTTCTCTCTTTCCTCTCTACCTCCCCAATCCTTACCCTGCCCTTCCTACCCCACCATCTCCCTTCTTTCCCCAATCCTCCTCTAACCACCTTCCTCTCCCAAGCCTCCCCACACTTTGCCCTACATTTCCCAAGACTCCCCAGCTAACTTCTCCTCTGCACCTCCCCAATCATTAACCTACCCCGCCGTCTCCCCTTCTTCCCCAATCCTCCCTTTTCCACCTTCCTCTCCCCTTGTCTCATCCCTCCTTCTCCCCATCTACACACTTTGCATCATCCTTCCCTTCCTCTTTCCTTCATTCCTCCACCGTTTCCTCCCCTTTCACACTCTGTACCAACTCCCCCTTTCCCATTTACCTCTCCTCAACTCTTTCCTTCCCCTTCCCCTTCCTTCCTATTCCCCTTATATCCCCACCTTCCCCAATCCTGCCCTTCCTCATCCTCCTTGCCCCAGTCCTTTCCTCCTCTTCTCCTTCTCCCCAATCCCCCCTTCCCTCCATCCTTTCCACAATCCTCTCCTTCCTCATCCTCCGTCTCTCTCTCTCTCTCTCTCTCTCTCTCTCTCTCTCTCTCTCTCTCTCTCTCTCTCTCTCTCTCTCTCTCTCTCTCTCTCTATCTCTCTCTCACTCTCTCTCTCTCTCTCTCTCTCTCTCTCTCTCTCTCTCTCTCTCTCTCTCTCTCTCTCTCTCTCTCTCTCTCTCTCTCTCTCTCTCTCTCTCTCTCTCTCTCTCTCTCTCTCTCTCTCTCTCTCTCTCTCTCTCTCAATCCCTTTCCTTTCCTCTGTTTGTTTCTGTTTGTCTGTGAATGTCTGTTTGTCTGTGGTTGTCTGTATGTGTGTGTGTATGTTGGTTTGTTTGTGGAAGTGTTGTAGCTTTCGTATCTCTCTTGTCTTTCTTTCTCTCGCTCTCATTCCCTCCCTCTGTTAGGTTCCGTTTCTCTGTGCATATCTGTCTCTCTGTCTGTTTTTGTTCGTTTACATGTATGTGTGTGTTAGATGGTATGTGTGTGTATGTGTGTTTGTGTGTGAGTTTTATCATTGTCATTTTCTTATTGTTTTCCGTTTTTTTTCTTTTTTTGCCTTTGTTGAGTTACTACGAAAACAGAACGAATGAACAAAAACAAAAACAAAACATACAGAATACTCTAAAATATATCGGTTTTCCTTTTGTAATGTAATTTTATTTAGGTCACCAGTTTCAAGGCCCATCAGTTCTCCATGTTCCTCTCGATGCAGCACTTATAAAGGTTCAAATTCTCTTCTTTTCCTAAATATTCCTGTAAAGATTTAGACTCTCTCCTCGTTGTCTGTGGACGTGTAAAGGTTCAGATTCACTCCTTGCCGAATGAGAGGAACGCGTTTCGTTGCTTCACCTACATCCTCCTCTCCGGCTCCAACACCACCTTCTATTCCTCGTCTCCATTTCTTTCTTTATTCATTCCCTTTCTCTTCTCATTTCAAGTTTTCATTTTTTAACCCTTCTATTACTCGACCACTTAAACCATTGCTTCACCTACTTCTTTCCTACTCGTCTTCCCATTCCTTATCCTACTACTACTTTTTTTTTTTCCTTTCCCTCTCCCACTTTTTTAACTTTTCCTCATTTTCTTCCTTTTACTATATTATTTTTCCTTTTCCTCCTCCCATTCCTCGCCCTATGCCGCCAAACGCACCACACGACCACCGCATAACTAACCAAGGAAGCGACACACAACGAGAGCCGAGCAACTCCTTACTCGTGTTGAACTTGTGTGGCAATAGAAGGAAGAGGAGGAGGAGTTGGAGGGAGTAGGGGAGCGGGAGGAGTAGAAAGAAGTAAAGGAAAACGAGTATGCTGGAGAAAATAAGAACGCTGACGAAGAGGATACTAAGAATACTTATTTGGGTAGTCGATTGGTAGGAGAAGGAGAAAGAAGATGAAAGATAAAGAAATATGAGAGAAGTACAGCAAGAGGTACAGAAAAAGGAATAACAGGACGAGGAATGGAAAGAGGAAGAGAAGAAATAATAGTAAAAGTAAGAAAATGAGGAAAAGTTAAAAAAAAGTGGGAGAGGGAAAGGAATAAATAAAAAATAAAAATAGTAGGAGAAAGAGGAGAGGAGAGGAGTAAGTGAAGCAATTGTTTAAGTGGT
Source organism: Eriocheir sinensis (assembly GCF_024679095.1). Classification (NCBI taxonomy): domain Eukaryota; kingdom Metazoa; phylum Arthropoda; class Malacostraca; order Decapoda; family Varunidae; genus Eriocheir; species Eriocheir sinensis. The sequence goes on from NC_066519.1 coordinate 17,217,942, forward strand.
CGATTAATAGCAGGTTTAACAAAATGAAAACTTGAAGTGAGAAGAGAAAAGGAATAAGTAAAAAAAAGAAATGGAGACGAGGAATAGGATGAGGCGTAGGAGCAGGAGAGGAGAATGTTTTTTTTTTTTTTTTTTTTTTTTTTACAGCAAAGGAGACAGCACAAGGGCACCAAAAAAGGAAACAATAATAAACATAAAAAGCCCGCTACTTGCTGCTCCTGTAAAGAATCCGAAGAGGTGTCCGAAAGGGGGGTCAATTACTTCACTGGTCAAGCAATGAAATCCTTGCCTCTCATTCGGCCTCCATCCCAAGCTTAAGCCGACCCGCAGAGTTTTCCTTGTCCTAAGCCGGTCCAACAAGCGACTGGACGGCAATAGTGAGACTCGACCCCTACCTGCTGTGTGTCGTGTGTACCGTGTCTTGTGCCCGGGAAATGGCTAGGTGAGTGTGATGGAAGGGCAGGAGGAGGAGAAGAACTGGTTACCTTCGGGGCCTCTTGTCCTAGTTTGCAAGTCGAATATTTGAAAGAACCTAAAGATCATGACTCCGGTATAGTTGGGGCCATATGCGTGACAGTTAGATATATGTAGGTAGTCAAAAAATATTCCTCATCCAAAGTTAGAAGTTAGTAACATCAATAAAATACAAGAAATATGACTTTTGGGACTACATAATAATTAATAAAAGAATAGTTAAGAAAGCATGTTGGATTAATTATTTGTTGGTGTGTGATTTACTATTCTGTTACTCTAGTGTTTTTTTTTTTGTCCTTTTGTCGTACTGATTTTTCTCTTGTCTTCTCTACGCTTTGTCTCCTGAGTGATCGGTATTGATGTAAAGCAGGACAAAGACGCCTCATAAACATTTTACGAGTTTGTCTTGTATGTGTCTGATACGTGAAGGTGGCTGATGGTTCTTCCGTATATGTGTTGTTTTATAAATGTGAAAGTTAAATTGCTTTGCCGAGAACCAGGAACATAACCGTACAATCAGAAAAGTAAAAAGTGGAATTGTAATGTGTTTTTGTTGTCGGCGAAGTGCTAACGGCTGCAACTACACTTCCTGACGTTGCTTCTGCTCTCCAATAACACGAAACATTGACTTTTTGCTTCCTCCTCTTCCTCCTCTTCTTCCTCCGCGTCCTCCGCCTACAGTCTCCCTCACCTTCATCCCTTCCCTTAGTCCTCTTCATGCCCACTTTCTTCTTTTTATTTCCTGACGTTGCTTCTGCTCTCCAACAACACTAAACATACACTTTTTGCCTCCTCCTCTTCCTCCTCTTCTTCCTCCGCGTCCTCCGCCTACAGTCTCCCTCACCTTCATCCCTTCCCTTAGTCCTCTTCATGCCCACTTTCTTCTTTTCCTTATCAATTTACGCCTTTCATATCTTTTCCACTGTTCTTTTTTCCCTCCTCTTGTTCCTCCTTCAGCTCCTCTCTTTTTCCCCTCCCCCAACTTCACGTTTTCCTATATTGTTTCTTCTCTTTCTTCCTCTTTTGTCTTCCTCACTCTATACCCCTTCCTATTCCTTACCCTTTCCCTCCTTCCTCCATACCTTCATCCCTTTTCACATACTATCCGTACCTCCTCTTTCTCATTTTCCTCTCATCCTCCACCCTTTCCCTCCCTTCCCTCTACCTCCTCCTCCTTCCATCCGTAACTTCCCTTTCACATACTGTATCCAAACCTCCCCCTTCCTCTTCTACATGTACCTCTCATCCCTCTCCCCATCTTCATTCCCCTTCTTCCATATATTTGTCATACCTTCCCATTATCCAACTCTCCCTTCCTTTCGCACACTATATCCCTATCTCCCCCTTTCTCTTCTCCCTCTCATTCTCCTCCCCATCTGCCTCCTACCATACACTCTCTCTCTCTCTCTCTCTCCCCTCCTCCCCTCGCTCCCAGTGGCTCCATTCCCATAATCGTTTCAACACCCGTGAAAAAAATACATATAGTTTGTGTATTTAAAAATGAAATTGCCTGACGTGGCGGTATGGTAGTGGTCGAGAGAGAGAGAGAGAGAGAGAGAGAGAGAGAGAGAGAGAGAGAGAGAGATTTTTTTTTTATCTCAGCGCTACTTTTTCACATTTTCACACAGTTCTTGTGGATGTTTTTTTCTTTTTTTTTTTTTATTTTTTTTTTTTTTTCTGGTATCTATCTCTCTCTCTCTCTCTCTCTCTCTCTCTCTCTCTCTCTCTCTCTCTCTCTCTCTCTCAGAGAGAGAGAGAGAGAGAGAGAGAGAGAGAGAGAGAGAGAGAGAGAGAGAGAGAGGTATTTAGGTGAGCTGTAATAGGGGACAAGACGGAAGAAGGGGGAGGAGGTTGAAAGGAAGCGAAATTACAGAGTCAGTATCTCACACATAATTGGTATAAACGAAGAAATAGGCGCGGCTAGAAGAGTATACGTATATAGTTCCGCTGTTATACGTTAAGCCGCCTTTTGTAGCGTTGTTTTACGGTAATTGAATCGCTCGAGGCACTTCGCTGGACGAGGGAGAAAAAAGGGAAATGCGAGTAGAATTTTGGCGCTGGTTTGATTTTCATTATTTTTTTGGATGGTGAGAAAAATGCATGAGTGGTGATTCAGGCTTTTTTTTTAGTGGATGGTTCATATTCTCGTTTTCTATGGATAAGAGAGATAGATAGGTAGGTAGATAGAAAGAGAGAGAGTGTGAGAGAGCAAAAATGGTATGGATAAAGTGATGTTGCTGTTTTTGATCTCTACTTTTCCTTTATGTCAGAGGGAAAAAACAAGAGAAGGGAAATATATACAACGTGATGAAGAGACCGTGAATTCGTGTGTCTCGTATATCAATCCTCCTCTTGTGCCATAAATAAAATAAATAAAAAAAGATTACAAAACAACTAAAAACACGTTAGAGCGTTTGTGGACGGTTTATATTTTCCTTCTCTTTGATTGAAACGCGGAATACAATAAAAACGTTAAATCACGGGTTGTTGACGTTTATTGTTTTGTTGTATGGGGGAAAAAAGAAGAAAATAAAAGTGAAATGTAATATCGTCGGTGTCTGGTTTCGTTTTCCCTTTGTATGAGAGAAAACGGAATTGAAATGTTGAACTGTTGGATTACGATTTACTTTGTTTTATATTTTTTTTGTGTGGAAGAAAACGGAATAGAGATAGATTGCAGAGTTACTGTTCTTGTATATTTTTGTATGAAGGGAAACGGAATTAAAATGCATTATTGAATTTCTTGTATAATTTTTTTTTTCTATTAGACAAAAGGGATTGAAATGTTGAACTATTGGATTATGATTTACTTTATTTATTTATTTATTTACTTTTTTTTTGTGGAAGAAAACGGAATGGAGATAGATTGTCGAGTTACTGTTCTTGTATATTTTTGTATGAAGGAAAACGGATTAAAATGCATTATTGAATTTCTGGTCTGATATTTTTTTGTATTCCATAAAACGGAATAAAGTTTAAGTATTGAATTACTGATCACTTTTTTTTTATACAGAATAAAGTTAGAATGTTTAATCGTTTTTTTTTTCAAATGTCTTATTTTTTAAGAGAAAACAAAATAAAGTCAGAATATCAAACACTGAATTGCTGGTTTTGTATTTAATTTCTTCCTTTTGTAGTGGAGAAGTACAATAAGAACATACCACCTAGCAATTGGTGTCCAACTGATACATTTTCATTTATTGCAATAGAAAATAAAAATCGTTGTCATCATGTTTCAAGGTTTTGTGTCTGGTCTTTACTTAGCCTTTGTATAACGCTGACCACTCTAACATATTATATTCTATGCCGCTGGGAGCTAATGTGTCTTATTTGTTTTGTTCGTTCAGTAATCAACACTGTCAAGAAATTATTGCTGCTTAATATCCTCAACAGAAGAGAAAAAAAATACTAGAGGTAACACATTCTAGACGTGGATATGATGTTCCTTTGACAATTCTTGTGTCGAAAATGCGTGCTGAAATATAATGTTTCAAACGTCCGTGTCTAGTCCGTATTTTATTTCAGTACGGGAAATAACTTTAAACTTTTTTTTTCAGAATTGGAAAGATATTGTGTTTCATAAAAATGTTGTTCTGAATTGGGAATATCACTTTTTATAACGTTCTGTCTCTTCAACGTTAAAAATGATAATGACTAAGTTGTGTTTTGTTCCTTTATGGAGTCAACACTCTAAACAAACGAAACCATTCTTCATAGTTATACATAAAGGTGTCTCATACTATTTCTCTGTGTTCGAATGTTAAAATGATTACTTCAATTCTTTTTAATTCCTTTTTTTTTTCTGCAGATGAGAAAAAAACTTACACGGAAGAGGCGGAATAATAATCTCAATGTAATATTCTGTCGACATTCCCACAGGCATTTGTGTAGCAGGAAGCGTGTGATGCAGCCTGTTTGGTCTGATTTTTCTCTTGAATTTCTTTTTGTCAGAATATATAAACTCAACACCTTTGTCTCTTCCTCCTGTATTTACCCCCTTTCATCTCCTCTGCCGCATCTAACTCATATTTTATTCTTCCTTTTCATACTCTTTCCTCTCGCTTATAATTTATGAGTATGTGTATTTCTACTTCTACCTCTATCTGCCCCTTCCCTCTCCTCCTCAATGCTTCTACCTCATATGTTTCTCCTCCTATAGCTCCTCTTTTCTCTCGTCTGTTTTTGTATATATGTACCTCTACCTTCATCTCTATCTACCCTTTCCCTCTCTTCCATTTCTTCTACCTCCTCCTTTTCTATTTATCTCCTCTTCCATCGCTTCTACCTCTATGCTCCTCCTCCTTTTGATCCTTTCTCTCATCTCTTTTATTTATGTGTATACATCCAAACCATCAGACAATGCTCTCCACACCTGTGCTTTCTTTCGCAGGTAAGGAGTCTGGAGGTGACAGCAGAGGCGGAGGTAGTGTGGGGGAGGCTGGAGGCGATGTAAGGTAAATACTCAACCTGCTTCTTCCGTTCGTCTTTCTTGTTTAGATTTCCATAGAACCGTCATCTGCATCCTCCCGTTGTTGTTGAGGGCGAAGAAAAAGAGCAAAGGAAAAAGTGAAAAAAAGAAGGGTATAGAAGAGGAAAGGACAAAGAAAAAGAGGGTGAAAGAAAAAGAGCAAAGAAAAAAGGAAAGAAGAATGTGTCTGGAAGAGGGAGAGGACAAAGAAGAGGGTAAAAGAAACAGAGCAAAGAAAAATGGGAGAAAGAAAATAGGTATAGAAGAGGGAAAGGACCGTTGATAAATTGAAGGGTACGGAAATGAAGGAATAGCGTTGATATATAGTTAGATAGATGGATAGATAGATAGTTTAATAGACTGATAGATATGTAGATAAATAAGAAAATAGGAGATAGAGGGATAGAGACGGAAAAACGTTTAGGGAACTTATTTATAATCGACGAGTAAGTAAGGGAGATAAAATGAAAATGAAAAAGTATACCATGAAATTCGAGATAGATAGGTTGGAAGACAGATAGATAGTTCAATAGACAGATAGACAGATAGGGACATGAAAACGTTTAGGGAACTTATTTATAATCGACGTGTAAGTAAGAGAGATAAAGGAAATAAAAAAGGATACCATGAAATTCGAGATAGATAGGTTGGAAGACAGATAGATAGTTCAATAGACAGATAGACAGATAGGGACATGAAAACGTTTAGGGAACTTAATTATAATCGACGTGTAAGTAAGAGAGATAAATAAATGAAAAAGTATACCCTGAAATTCGAGTCCATCTTTCACAATTGGTAATATAAACACGCCAAGCCCAACACACAGCAAGAGTCCTTAATTGACTTAATCACATAATTTCCAACAGTAATGAGGGATCAGCTCTTCGGCGAATCTCACTTAATATATAAAGTAAATAATGACCGACTAAGTGTCTAATCTTCTTGCCGATATATTTAAACGCCCGCTCTAGTTTTGCTGTTTTAATGTTGAACGAGAGTTGAGCTTTAGATAGATTCCAGTCCCATTGAAACCGTATATCTTTGGGGTTTGGACTCACCGGTTGATTTACTCTGATTTCCCGCACCGTATCGCTTTTCCAGTTAACTTGTGCACGATTACAAAAGAGAAATAGGTTACGATGCTGAGGGAAATCGTGTTCACCTGAAGCTAGGAGGGTATCAGAGCACCTCTCCACCCGGAACTGACATCTCTTTTGACCTCCCGTTCTTTTATTTCTTTTGCCGGAGCGGCGTTTTATTTTTTATTTTTACAACAAGAGACAGCTCAAGGGCACAAAAAAAGAAAACAATAATAAGAAAAGACCGCTACTCGGTGCTCCTAAAAAGAATACAGAGAGGTGGCCGAAAGAGAGGTCAGCTTAGCGGATTTATTTTGTTGTTGCTGTTATTGTTTTTTTGCCCTTGAGCTGCCTTCCTTAAAAGAGAAAACAGTGAAAAAAAGCTGATTGATAGGTTCTCCTGTTGTCTTTACCCTATCGTTTCTTTCTTCTTTTTTTTTTACAGAAGAGGAGACAGTTCAAGGGCGTGAAAAAAAAGAAAACAATAATGAAAAACAAGCCCGCTACTTACTGCTCCTGAATGGATGTGTTAGTCGTGGAGAGCAATAGGTGAAGGTGAAGGTGAGGGCATACGCTATAGATACGCGTGGCCTCGGTGCTCATCTCCGTTGCATTGGCCCTTGAGCTTGTTGTGGGTAAGAGCCAATAGGTAGAGAATGTACGGGAATAGGGTTTTGATTTAAGGCTTCTTTATTGTGGGTTTGCTTTTACTGATGGGGCTTTTTATTCTCTTGATTCCCTTTCTCTATCGATTTTCTGTATACTAATGTTTGAATAATGAACGACAATAGCTACTTTTTATTCTCTTGAATCCATTTGTTGATTGTCTTAATAGCTATGTTTGAATAATGAAGGAGATTAGCTACTTTTTCTTCTCTTGAATCCATTTGTTGATTGTCTTAATAGCTATGTTTGCATAATGAAGGAGATTAGCTACTTTTTCTTCTCTTGACTCTTCCTCTTTCAGTTTCCCGTATAGTTATGTTAAAGTAGTGAAGAGGATCAGCTACAGCGTTCTATACTGCTTTTCCTCTTAATTCCCCCTTCTTTTGGGTCAGTGTTCAGTGTTATATTGAAATAGTGAAGGGGATTAGCTAGTTTGAAAAGAGAAAGCCATATGACACCCTTATATTTCTTTTACTTCCCTTCCTCTATCAGTCCTCCTTATCGTTATGTAGAGATAGTTAAGAGTTTGAGAAGAGAAAGCCGTATGAGACCCTTACATGACGCACCTGAATAAGCTGATTGAAGTCCTCTCTTATGGCGCTAACGTGATTGCTTCTATATACACTCGTGCGCGAATAGGGGAGGAGAATAGGCGCTTGAGTAAGGAAGACTAATACATTACTTCATTCCCCCTTTGCTTAACCTTGTAATGGATGATCTCCCTGCCTGAACGCTTGTCTCTATAGCTGTGTGCGGATGATTGAGGATATGGGATACTGAAGGGAATACTATCATAACCCTCTTTAGTCAGATTTATAATGGAGGATGGGCGCTCGATCAGGGGAAGGAAAGAGGCTCTGAATATATATCGTCACTTTCATAAGCAAACTACGTGTCTTTTTTTTTTTTTACGGGAAATCAAAAAGCACTTACACGTTAGAATGATAAATGCAACTCTAGTATATAAAAGGTAATTGATAGTGCCAGAAATCTAAAAATTCCTGAAAAATGACTTAGGCAGTTTGCTGAAGAAGGTTATTGTTATTATTGTTGTTGTTGTTGTATGTATTTCGTGTTTTCTAAGTGTTGTTTCATTACTCTTATCATTACCGTATCTCTTTTTCATTTTTTGTTGTGTATTTGAGAGGTATCACAATCCCTCAACTTCTCATTGTACGTCATTGTGAACTGGTAAGCTTTTTCATCCTAACTTTCCATTATTCATCCTCGTTCTTTTGCTGGAAAGGAAGAAAAAATATAAACGTTGATATTATTTTGCCTTATAAATAATAAATAACGAATTTGCATGTTTCATAATAAACCAGCGGCGTTTTCTACGAATTTATATTTTATTTCACACTCATTCTTTTTTTTTTTTAGTTCTTTGTTTCTTCCTCCCTTGTAAATATCGGATTTCTCTTCTATTCAGTTCTTTACTTTTTTCATTATCTCTTTTTCACTTGTAAATTCCCGCATTCTCTAAGACTTTTTGTTTAGTTCACGTTTTTTCCTCCCTTGTAAATATCGGATTTCTCTACTATGCAATCCCTTACTTTTTTTCATTATTTCCTTTTCTCTTGTAAATTCCCGCATTCTCTAAGACTTTTTTTTATCATTCCTTTATTTTTTTATGTCTCACGTTCACTAAAATATTCCCTCAAAATCTTTAAAATAGGCAAGAAAATAACAAGTAAATGATTAAGCACCCATCAACATCGTTTTTCAATATAACAAAACGGGAACAGGGAGAGAGAGCGTGTTTGATTCCTGGAAAACCTCACATCAATCTAGTTTATTACACTGCGTTTCGTAAAGGAACTAGTACATCGTTCTCGTCAATGTAATGTGAGACTACCTCGATGTATCACACACTCATCAATATGCTGTTGGTGACACGGTTCGGATTTTTAAGGACATGTATTAAACGGGGTACTTTCATCATCAGACCTTACTGTGTTCACTCTCTCAGCATTGTCATCAGCTTAAAACTATCCCCTTGTCTCTTTTTTTACTATTTCTGCTATTTTTTCCATACTTTATCATTTTTTTATTTTTTCCTTCCATTTTTCCCTTACTCAGGTCATTTTACTTCTCCCTTCTTTTCATTTTTCCATATTTTTCTCATTTTTCTACTTTTTCATCCCATTTTTTTCCTTGTTCAGTTCATTTTAATACTCCCTGTTTTTCATTTTTCTAATTTTTCCTGTTTCTTCCTTCCATTTTTCACTTCCTCAGGTCATTTAAATTCTCTCTCCTATTCATTTTTCCATATTTTTTCCATTTTTTGTTTCTTCCGTTCATTTTTCATTTCCTCAGGTCATTTTGCTTCTCCCTCCTTTTCATTTTTCCATATTTTTCTCATTTTTCTACTTCTCCCTTTCCTTTTTCACTTCCTCGTATCATTTTGCTTCTCCCTCCTTTTCATTTTTCCATATTCTTTCCAGTTTTTGTTTCTTCCGTTCATTTTTCATTTCCTCGGGTCATTTTGCTTCTCCCTCCTTTTCATTTTTCCATATTTTTGTCTTTCTTCTACTTCCTCTCCTTTTTCATTCGCTCAGGTCATATTGCTTCTCCCTCCTCTCATTTTTCTTCTTCTACCTCCATTTTTTCACCTTTTTCCACTTTCTTTCTACTTCCTCAAATATGTGTTGCTCCTGGTTCTCATTCACTTACTCCCCTCTCCCATTTTTTCACTTTTTCATGTTTTCTGCTTCATCTTTAAATTCTACTTTCTCCTAACATGTTTTTTTTTCTATTTTTTCCACTCATTTTGCCACTTTCTTCGCGTTTCTTCTGTAATTTTTCCAGTTTTTTTAATAATTTTCTACTTTTTTCGCATTTTTTCTACTCTTCTCATTTTGCTACTTCCAGCGGTCAGTTTTCTTATTCCCCCTCTTCACCATTTTCTTCATTTCCCTTATTTTCTTGTAACTCAGTGTTCCATTTGTACACTTCAAGCTTCTCCCAAAGTCTTCTCATAATTGTCTCCTTCCTCCCTGTTCATGTTTTTTTTCTTTCTTTTTCCTTATCACCATTTTTTTAACTCTTCCTTCTTCTCTATTATACCTCTTTCTCTTTCTCTCACGCCCGTACTCTCCCCTTCTCTCATTTTTTTTATAGTTTTTTTTTTCTAACTTCCATCCATAGTCTTATCCGCTTATTTTCCCTCTTTGTTCTTCTCATCCTCTTTTTTTTCATATGATCCCTGTCTCCTATTTTTTTTTTTTATCATCAAACTTAATCTCATTTCTTTGTTCGTATTTCCACTCCTATTCTATCTTTCATATTTTCCTCTTCTACCTCTCATATTTCCTTCTTCCTTCTTCTTCTCTCCTTTCGTCTCCTCTCTCCTTCTTTCTTCCTCTGGTTTCCTTCTCCCTTTCTCTATTCTATCTCTCCTTTTTCCCTCTTCCATTCTCTCCTATTTCCCTATTCCTTCTTCTCCTCTCCTTTCGTCTCCTCTCTCCTTTCTTCCTCTGTTTCCCTTCTCCGTTTCTCATTCTACTTTTCTTTTTATTGTACCCGAATCAAGAAAGTTAAGAGGATTCTATTACATTTCCCATTGCCTTTCCCTCTGAACTACAAGAAGTCATTTTCTACCCACCCCTTCGATATAGGACTGAATTTCGCTACGCCATTCGGTTTCTTATTGCGTACTGATAGGATTCCCACAACCACTTTAAGGTACAGATCGTTTTATGTAGATATTTGAGGAAGGAACTCGTATGGAAAATATATGGAGATTCATGTATAAGTCTCGTTTTGGAGGACACAGCGTCAAAACTTGCTGGTTACCGAGGCGAAAGGGAATTTGAGCTCACAGTTTTTGCCTTTTGCATCCGCTTAGATCGCCTGTACAAAGGTCTGGATTCGACTCTGTTTCCCCGGCGGTTAATTTGAGACGGTTCCTTTCTTCCTGTCGGGTCATCGTCCTTGTAATATCCTCCTCCTCTCTCCTTTTGTTGCCCTCCTTTGTTTTCCTGCCTTTTCTTTTTTGTTTTTTCTTACTCATTTTTTTGTTTTTTTATTCATTTATTTCTGTTTATTATTATCCTTATCCTGCTCTATCCTCTTTGCCCTTCTTTGTTTCTTTTCCTGCTTTTCAATTTTATTTCTTGTTTTTCTTCCTCCTTTTTCGCTTTTCATTCATTTATTTCTGCTTTTTATTCGCATTTGCTCTATTATCCTTGTCCTCCTTTATCCTCTTTTTTTGCCCTTCTTTGTTTCTTTTCCTGCTTTTCATTTTTATTTCTTGTTTTTCTTCCTCCTTTTTCGCTTTTTATTTATTTATTTCTGCTTTTTATTCGCATCTTCTCTATTGTTCTTATATTATCCTTCTCTATTATCTTTTTCACCTTTGTTTCTTTCCTGCTTTTCACTTTTTTCTTGTTTTCTTCCCCTTTTCCGTTTTTTCTTCTTTGTTTACAACTTCATTTCACTTTTTCCTGTTTTTTTTTTTGTCTCCTTTTCCGCTCTGTGTTTGTTCCTGTTATTCATTTTTCTTGTTTTTTTTTCCTTTTTGCATTTTTCTTTCATTATCTATCTTCCTCCTTTTCTTTTTTTCTTGCTCTTTTCTCTCCTCTTCCATTTTTATTCTTTATTCATTATTTATCCCTGCTCTTCACTCGCATCTGCTCCACCATGAAACAAATACTAGTTGAATATAAAAACGTCACACAGAGAACTTAAAATACGATGAAAAAGGCGATGAAAAGAAGGAAAGGTGGAAATAGAAACGATGGAGATGCGATGAGGGAAAAGATAAGTGGAAATGTTGGCGAGCGATTCGTATTCTCTTAAACAAACTTCGTATTTTCTCTTTTTTACTCTGTTTCTCTCTTCCTCCACTTGTTTCTCATTTTTTCCCTCTTTATTTATTCACTCCTTTTTTCTCTTTCCTTCCCATCTTCTTATGCGTCATCTTTTCAGTGCGTTATAAGTCATTCTCATTTTTCTTTTTACCTTTTCATATTTCTTTACCTTCCTCCTCCTCTGTGTCTTCTTCGTAAAAGCATGGCCTCTTTTCATTTTAGTCCCCTGCTATTTTGCCTACTCCTCCGTCTCCTCCTCCTCTCTTTAATGGCCTACTATTCCCGGTCTCTCTTCTTCCTCCTTTTTCTTATCTTCTCCTTTGTTTCTTCTCCGTTGTGCTTGACCGTAACGCCTCTCCCTACTCCACTACTCGCTTCCCCTCTTCCTCCTCCTCGTCGTCCTCCTCCTCCTCCTCTTTCGTCCTGTTGCCTCGCCCAAACACCCACCTTTCCCGCAGTACTATAATTTCAAAGCCTCTAAAGAAACTCACAAAGGAATCTTATTTGTATTTTTGCTTTTTGTGGATCTGAAAAAGAAAACTCTTGGATACCTGTTTACGAAAGGCGCCGCAAAGGGAAAGGGGTTGGTTGGGAGGTTAGGGTGGGTGGGAGGAAGGGGAAAAAGGCAAGGTATGGGTTTTTAGGGGAGTTGTTTTTTCGCTGTAGTATAAAAGAAATGGAACGAACCAACTCACATTCGCGAACACTTTTTCTTGTTAGTCATTCAATACCTTTTTTTCATTCCCTTCAATGCGAATATATATGCTGGCTACCTTTTTTTTTAATGTATTTTTTCATTTGCTTATTTTTTTGGTTTTGTAGTAAGTATATTATTGACACATTTTATCGCTAGCTTTATCGTTAGTTTGGTGCCTCAAGAAAACCTGACATTTAATTTTCCGTTCGGTACATTTACTAAATTCTAAAGATCATTCTCTTGTGGCTAATGTCTATTTCTACCTAACTCTTAACAGTCATGCTTCAAGTTACGTGATCCCTAGTAATATTCACTTTATTAATATGTGTTTTATCTCTTCAGCTGACTTCGCAGTATATAGTGTCGGAATATTTTGTGTATTCGGTAATTCAAGTTGACGGTATCAGCGTTTCATCTCGTTTGATAAAAAAAAAAGACCATCTTATCAGTGTCTTGCTAACACCCGAAATTGACCTCTGTTTGGCCATTCTTTACTTTTTTTTTATTAAGGACGGTATCAGTGTTTCATCTCGTTTAATAAGAAACTGACCATCTCATCAGTGTCTTGCTAACACCCAAAATTGACCTCTGTTTTTGCCATTCTTTACTTTTTTTTATCAAGGAGCAGCGTTTAGCGGATTTTTTTCTACACCTTGTTTGTGCCTTTGAGCTGCTTCCTTTCCTGTAAAAAAAAATATTGTTGTGTTCGTATATCAGTTGACATTAAGTTGTATATATCCTTGAACTAATTTGTGTATTTTGGCGCCGCGAGTTGAATTTCACGGCCGATCGTTTCCGAGTCATCCCGCCGCTGCCCGGAATGTGTGTCACCTTCACGTGCTTCGCGGCTCACCTTCCCGAACTCGTCACTCGCTGGTCACTCTCGTCTCGTCCTTCTCGTTTCTGACATTCCTCAAAGGTCTCACATACGCAGGATTTCACTTCACTTCGCCCTGTTTCAAAACTCGCCACCTCACTGACGGAACACCTATTTTGCTTTATTTTGCCTTGTATCGTCACTTACCTCCTCATCTATATTCTGTTAGTGGGTATTATTTAACATTTTTTCCTTTTCGTTTATTTGTTAGACTATTTTCGCTTACCTGATAGTTTTCTTTTATTTTACCTGCCTGGAGTTTCTGTCTGTTTCTCTACCATCTTTTCTTTTACAATTCAAACCTTATAATATTGTTCTTTTGTTCTGTTTTTCATGTTTTCTTCTATCCTCTAAACTGTCTTGAGGCTTTATGGCTATATGAAGAGGTGCATACTTTACTTTACATAACGTTGACTCTCAAGAGGAATAGATGAATTACAGTTACACTCTTTTCTTATACTTTTACTGGCGCCTCCAGTCTCATAATTCTATCGGGCTGAGGTATTTCGACTTAGGTAATTTCCCATTCAGATTGTATTTTCCCTCACTCACTCCTTTATCCATCCATTGATCTCACTCATTCATTCCTCTCTCCTATATCCGTATAAATAAGCCTTCGTTAATACTAGATACAAATATTATTAAACCTACGTACTCTCCCAGCTGCGGTATCATATTGAACCCTTGACCGCGGATTTCCTACCAGAAGACCTCACCAAGCTACAGGAATGGATGAAAAAGTGTCTGCCACAATTCAATGAAGAAAAATGTAAAGTCCTGCACCTTGGGAGGGGATTTCCAGCACACCAATACCACATGGGAAGCACTCCACTGTCCACCACAGAGGCAGAGAAAGACCTGGGACATGTTACCAGGATAGCAGTGAAAGCCAAATCCGTGTCAATTGCAATGGACGGGTCAACCATTATTCATCTTCTTCCTATCACTAATTCGTACTCATCAAACTTGTACACGTTTAATCATCCTTTTAGTCATTCGCCACGGCCGTTTCCTCGTATTTGATCACCATAATTCGTTCAAGTCTTATGATTCATTCCTGTTCCAATACTTTTACTCCGTCAAAAGCCTCGACTTCTCATGTATATTTAGTTATTAATGTAAAACACGTGTAATATTATCAGGTCTCCTTTTTCATATTTTAATGTCATCTCATTCTTAAATCTACTAATATAATTTTCACTAGTCCCAAATTTTAACTCCCTAACAAATTTCCATCTCACGTTTATATTTATACGTATTGATACCCTTAACTCACTCCTCATATTCTTACATGATTTCATTCTCAAATCTACTAATATAATTTTCACTTTTCCCAAATTTTAACTCCCTAACAAATTTCCATTTCACGTTTATATCTATACGTATTGATACCCTTAACTCACTCCTCATATTGTAACATGATTTCATTCTTAAATCTACTAATATAATTTTCACTAGTCCCAAATTTTAACTCCCCTACAAATTTCCATCTCACGTTTATATATACGTATTGATACCCTTAACTTGTATAATTTCATTCACAAATATACCTCTATAACTCTTTCTCTCTTACTCCCAATTTTAACTCATTTACGAACCTCATCTCACGTGTATATATATTCATTGATATACTCACCACTTTTAACTGCTGCCCACTTCTCATGAAATAGTTACTCATTGAAATCTACTCTCAACGTACTATTCCAACGCGTTAACTCCCTTCAAAAAATATTAAAGCATGCGTATTTATTGATGTCTATCGTGTAATTCTGTATTTGATGAGTCTCTCGCCATAATTTATTCAAACATATTTAATCCTTTGATCTGTTGCTTATTACATTTACAACTTTATTTCACTTTTTCCTGTATTTTTTTTTTGTCTCCTTTTCCGCTATTTCTTTGTTCCTGTTATTCACTTTTTCTTGTGTTTTTTCTTCGTTTTCCATTTTTCTTTCATTGTTTACTTCCCTCCCTTACAAGCAGCAACACGAATCAATCTTTATTTGTGTTTAACTCCCTCAAAAATCCTTAACGTACGTATTTTTATTGAAGTCTACCTGTTAGTCTGTATTTGATGATCCTTCTTGTCATTAATATTCTAGCATACTTAAACCTCTAAACCTATTCATAAATCTACTACTTCCTCCTCTCAATTTCTACTGTCTATTCTTTTCTACTCTCTTCTCATTTCTTCGTCCTCATTTTTTTCCAATTCTCGCACTTTCCTACTCGTCTCATTTTTGTTTACTTCTTTTAAACTTCTTATTGTTCCCACACTTTCTCTCCCTTCCAAGCAGCACTTCGCCTCCACACGTGTGGTTACTCAAAGTAGCTCATCCTTCGCCTTTGCTGTCTCATATCCCAACGTAATTACTCATTCAAATCTACTTATAATTTTGCCCGGTACTAACTTTCCCCGGCACGCATCACATATTTTTCAGCGTCGGGGGAAAAAGTTTAAATTGTTTCTTTTTTCCTCTCTCCCCCCCCCCCTTACACACACACACACACACACACACACACACACACACACACACACACACACACACACACACACACACCAACACCGCCGCCGCCGCCGCGAGCCTTACTTTACTGCCGCTACTTTTTCCCCGGGAGTTTTATCGCCCGAACCACGGGCTTTATACGTATTGCAACGGATGTAGTTTGGAAAATACGCGGCCTTGCTACTGCCCATGGATAGTGAACGTCTGTGTGGAGGGAAGGTGGGTAGTGTGTGTGTGTGTGTGTGTGTGTGTGTTTATATTGGTTGGTTTTCGGTGTTTATTTTGCTTATGTTGTTTTTTATTATTGTTTTCTTCTTGTAAATGTGGAAGAAGCGCGAGAAATCGACTAAGGAAGGATAAACACACACACACACACACACACACACACACACACACACACACACACACACACACACACACACACACACATTTCTTCGCGTCTTCAGGCTTTGGCGAGCGCGCAGAATGTTACTGTATCTAAATAGAAGAGATAACACACCTCCCTCGACCCTATTGCACTTTTTTCAAACACTCGGAAAGGATGCGCTATTTCAGATGAGTATTCCACTTCAGATTATTTTTCCTGTGGTTGGAGCGGAATATGAGAGGCTTTGCTGCCTATTTCCAGCAGAGCGAGTGTGTTGTGTTTGCTTAGATTCATGTATATCTTTTAATATTCGCTTTGGTTTTCGTGAGAACCGTGAGGGATTGAAGATATTTAGGGATCACAACACGTTTGAATGTTAGCATTCGAATATTTCTTTCTGTTGCCGATTTTGATTAATTTTTAGATTATAATTAACACGAGACATTTTTTATATCATAGAAGGGTGAAGGTTAGGTGTCAGTCTTTCTCTGTTTTTTAGTTGTTTTACACTTTTTCCTTGTTGGTGATGATAATGGTGGTGATTGCGGAGGTGCTGGCAGCAATGGGCGTATTAGTGTGTGTGTTGGTGGAGGTGGCGGCGGTGGGCGTGGCTGCAGTACACTATTATTCCGTTTTCCGAGAACACGCGGCCGTCAAAAGAATAGCTTTTTTTCTCTTTCCATTTGTTAGTTAACTGTTGTTTAGCTACTGGGCACGGGGTACACGCGTGGCCGGTAAAGCAGAGAAAATTTGTTCACTGAAAAGTAACCATTTCCCTTTTGTGGGAACACAAAAAAATAAAATGTGTATAGAGTTTGTTAAAATAGTAAATATGTGAACTTGGTGAAATATGTTACCGCGGCGGGCAAAAAAGGCCGGTGTCGGCGGCTCGCCTAGCTCACCGCTGTGTTAAAAAGGAAGGGAGTAATGAACGCAAAACATTAGCCCCGAAACAAAAATGCAATTTTCAGAACACTCCCGCGCCCACCGAGTGAGTCCCTTTTTCAAAAATGTCAGAAAACACATTTGTCCGCGCGGCGGTGTGGTGCTGCCCGGCGCGGCGTCGCAACTCGTGGCGCTGTCAGGCCACGGCAGGACGCCGGCGACGCGTCTCGCACTGATCGTCATGGATAGAACGAGTATCAGGGATGCTGCTGTCCCTTACCACCGAGGCTGTAACAGCCACACGCCGGCAATTCAGACTCCCCCTTCCCAAGCCATTCCGTGGATGTTTCAACAATGTTAGCGTAAGATTAAAAACATAAGGAGTCTGCAAGAGGCCAGTAGGTCCATACAAGGCAGTTCCTGTAAGCATAACCCATGAACTTATCTAACCTTTTCTTCAATGTATGTATCTATGGTACTGACGCTCACAAAATGACTGCCAAGTCTGTTCCACTCACCCACCACTCTATCCAACCAGTTCTTGCCTGTGTCCTTGTTGACTCTGAACTTGCTCAATTTAAACCCATTGTTAAGTGTCCTACCGGGTCTCATACCACCAAAACCTTAATAATATTATATTCATTAGTGTTATTGCTTCATAAAACAAGGATATATATATATATATATATATATATATATATATATATATATATATATATATATATATATATATGTGTGTGTGTGTGTGTGTGTGTGTGTGGAAAGAGAGAGAGAGAGAGAGAGACTAGGAGTAGTGGAGTACTAGAGAAATGTAAGAAAAACAGCCCCTTGAGCCAGCCCGGTGATGTGTAACGTAACGCAAGGCCTCCGGGGCGTGGCTGAGGCGGTGAGCCGCCAGGAGAAAGTCAGGCCCAGGGAAGCAGCGCGCCGCCCGCCCGGTGATGAGTGAAGGCCGTGTGTTCTTAGCGCAGATAGGCGTCGAGGATCAGGAGGCAGTACACGACGAGGTCCAGTACTTCCAGGCCCTCCAGGGCGGCGTGCCACCAGGGCCTCCTCGGCCCCGGGGGCGACGCCTCCTGGGCACTCGGCACTGGCTCCAATGACTCCTCGTCGGGCATCACCTCGGCTGCCTCGGCACTGGCTGGCGGGTTTCCTTCGTCAGACACAGGTTCAGGCACAGGGTGGTGAAGATCGTAGTAGAGTGCCAGGCACGATGACTCCCCCAAGTCAATTTCTGGCACAGCCGAGTCCTGGGCACTGACCGGTGGCTCCCCTTCGACAGGCGCAGGCTCAGTCTGGTGACGGTCGTGGTATAGTGCCAGGGATGATGAATCCCCCAAGTCAGTCTCTGGCACTGCTGAGTCCTGGGCACTGGCTGAAGGGTCCCCGCAATGTACGCCTGGCACTGCAAGGATCTGGGCACTGGGCGGCGGGACCCCCACGTGAGGCTCCGTCGTGTGAAGGTATAGTGCCAGAGAAGAGAACTCCCCCAAGTCCGCCTCTGGCACTGCCTCGCGGGCCTCGGCACTGGGTGGTGGGTCCCCGCAGCAGGCTTCTGGCACTGTGGTGTTCTGGGCACTGGTGGCTGGCGGGACCCCTTGGTGCGGCTCTGGCCTAACCTGGTGAAGGGCCCGGTAGAGTGCCAGGGTCGATGGATCCCCGAGGTCAACCTCTGGCATTGCCACGTCCTGGGCACTGGCCGAGGGATCCCCGCAGTGCACTGCTGGCACTGTATACTCATGAACAGTAAATGTTGGTGTCCTCAGGACTGGCTGAGGCACCGCCGCAAAGGCCGAGGCACTGACCTCGTCCACCTTATCCGCCGGGACAAGGTCGTGCCATCCCTGGCCCTGGCCAAGCTCCTGTTGCCCAGGGCTGGCCGGCGCGCCGCAGCCACCCTCGCGGGGGCCGAGGCACGCAGTGTCCCCCTGGCCCACAAGCTCCCATTCACCGCCGCCGCGGCTGTGGAGCCGCCCGTTACACGCCCACGGCCTGGCGTACCTGGACCGTGTGAAGGACAGGGTGGCGACGCAGTCCTCGTCGCCTGCCAGGGTGAAGAGGAGGAGGGCCTTGTCTCCGGCCACGGTCTCCTCCAGCATTCCCAGCAGGCGGGCGAGGGGCATGGTGGCCGCGTAGACGGCCTCCCCTCGGCGGGAGCATTTAACCCTGATGGCGGTGTTGGGGTCCTCGTGGTGGAGCCCGACCAGGGGCAGGTGCTGCAGCTCCCTGCCCCGGCACACCTGCACCCCCTGGGTGCAAACCCACCCCCGGCGGGGGAAGGTGAACCGCGCAAGGCGGCGCCTCCCCCGCCCCCAGCAGCGTGAGGCGCTGCACGACAAAGAGAGGGCGTCCACGCTGGGGACCCCGGGTCCCAGCGACGCCTCGGCGTGGATCTTCAGGCAGGAAGTCTTGTTGCCCATCGAGTTTGTCTGTATGTGTGTGTACAGTGCTTGGCTGTACTGTGAAATTAAAAACATGGGTCGGGGAGGAAAGTGACGGTTACCGTCAAGGGGGCTGGTGGCTGCGGGGCCAGCGTCTGCCCCTTTCTTCCCCTTCCCCACCACCCTCTTACACCCGGTCCCTTTTATCCCTCCCTGTACTGCATTTCCCTACTTTTTCCCTTCCCCCGCCCCTCCCTCGTCACCCCAGCCTGGTCGAGGAGGAAACGAGGGAATTTTCACACTTTCCTCCGTCTCGCTCCATTTTACTTGCATGAAAAGGAAGAGGAGGAGAAGGAGCAGGAGAAGGAGTTGAAAAGGGAGGAGGAGGAGGAGGAGGAGGAGGAGGAGGAGGAGGAGGAGGAGGAGAACTAATGGACTCTCCCTATCTTTATACATTTTTGTGTCGTCCACCCTCAAGAAAAGAGAGAGAGAGAGAGAGAGAGAGAGAGAGAGAGAGAGAGAAACCCAAACCTCGTTCTCTATAAACTCTCAAATAAGTATGTTTTTTTCATGGATCAGAGGCTACAAGTACTTGCATAACATTCCTGAAACATCTAATAACGCCCCGCGACTGCCTTTGGGTCGTGATGAATTAATTGCTCGCTCTGCCGCCGATCACTTACGCCGCGGCCCCCGAGGACACTTGATCCTCCTCCGGGCCATCAATTAACCACCGAGGAGAAAGTTGATACGTGTAACTCCATTCCTTCCTCCCTCTGACGCATGTGCCCTCCCGCCCCTCCCCATCCCTTCCTCTTCCTTCTTCCTCTCCCTCCCTCTAACCCTTCCTCTCCCATGCCTTTTCCTTACCCTTTTCTCTTCCTCTCACATTCCTTCTCCTTCTCCCTTCCTCTTCCTCTCTCATTCCTTCTCCTTGTCCCTTCCTCCTTTCCCCAAATCCTTCCCCTTGTTCCTTCCTCCTCTTCTCCCATTCCTTCTCGTTGTCTCTTCCTCCTCCTCTCCCAAACCCTTTCCCTTTGTCTCTTACTTTTATTCTCCCATTCCTTCCCTCTTTCCCTTCCTCTTCCTCTCCCATTCCTTCTCCTTGTCCCTTTCTCCTCTTTCCCCCATTCATTTTTGTCCCTTCCTCCTTTCTCAGACTCTTCACCTTCTGTTCTTAACCATTTCCTTGCCCCTGTCTCTTCATCTTCCACCATTCCCTTACCGTACTACTTCTTATATAATCATCTAATCATCCCCTTGTACGTTCGTTCTCTTCTCTCTTCATTTCCCTTTTCCCTCTGCGTTTCTTAGCCATCTCCTCTTCTCTTCCTCCTTCTACTTTCCCTTTCCCCTCCCTTCCTGTTCCCTCTTTCTACCTCTTTCCCTTTCTCGACCGTTCCCTTCTACTTACTCTTTCCATTCCTTTCCTTTTATCTCGTTCTTTGTGTCTTTCCCTTCCTCAACCGTACCCTCATTCCTCTCCTTCCTCTTTTCCCTTCCTTTCCAGCTCCCTCTTTCTTCCTCGTTCCCTTCCTCAACCGTCCCCTCACTCCTCATCTCCTTCCTCTTTCCCTTCCCTTCCTCCTCCCTCTTTCTTCGTCTGTCCCTTTCCTGAACCGTCCCCTCATTCCTCTCCTTTCTCTTTCCCTTCCTGTTCCCTCTTTCTTCCTCGTTTCTTCCTCCTTCACCCTCGCCAAGACACATTAATTATTCACCGTATTCCTCGCGCCTCCATTAGACTCAGATATCTGGGTTTAGGTTTACCAAGAATTTTAATGAGTTCGAAACGGCAGAAGTTACGCCGCTTGGGCCCAAAAGTTTACGTATACACGCCGACTGATCTTGTTTTGTTTTTTCACGGGAGACCGACACCTGCCCTCACCTGACGCGACGTAACACACCTGAGCGAAGAAGAGAAGGAGAAAAAAGGAGTAATAAAGAAGACGAAAGTGAAGTAGAAATAAGGTGAAAATGAAGAGAAAAAAAAGAGGAAGAAACGGTTACGAAAGAAAAAGACAGGATATAAAGAAAGCGTTAGAAAGTAAAAGAAAAAAAAGGAAAATAGAAAAAGATGAAAAGTATGACGAAAAAGATAAAAAGAAGGAAGGAAAAGAAAAAAAACGTAGAAAAATGAACAAGATAAGAAAATATATAAATAAATAAGGAGGGAGAAAAAAATAAGAAAAAAAGAGAAGTAAGAAAAGATGAAGAAAACGGAAATGAGAAGGGAAAATAGGTCATAAGAGAAAGGACATAAAAAATACAGCTAATACACTAAAAAAAAGGTGGGGGGGAAAGGGGGCGAAGAAAATTGAAAGAAGAAAAACAAGTCTGAACCTTCACAAACCAAAAAAAGGACATACACAAAGTCGAGTATGTTTATCCCCTCCAAAGAACTCTCCCCTCCCACGCGTGCCCTAAGGCTTGTCTGGGCCGCCCTTTGGCTCCAGGAAGGCCGGGAAAATATCCTTTGATGTCCCTCGGCCTCAGACGGTCAAACTCATGCACTTGGCAGCCAGTTAATCAGCCGTGTATGTTTGCCGACACACACACACACACACACACACACACACACACACGCACTCACACAAGAGGTTTTCGATTCTGTTTGTCTTTCGTGTTGTGAAATCATATTGTGCTACTGCTTCCTTGGGCTGTGTGTTTGTTTGTGAGTGTGTTTGAGAGAGAGAGAGAGAGAGAGAGAGAGAGAGAGAGAGAGAGAATTGCGTGTCAGCCTCACATAACCAGTGTCTTTCTATCTCTTTTTCTTTCTTTGTGTCTGTCTGTCCACCTCGTCAGCCTACCATGCCTACCTGTGCTCTCCCTCACACCGTACCTGTCCCACCTGACGAGTAAACAAGAGAGAGAGAGAGAGAGAGAGAGAGAGAGAGAGAGAGAGAGAGAGAGAGAGAGAGAGAGAGAGTAATTTAGTTGATATGTCGTTAATTACTTTAGTCGACTAGAAACTTAGTGCGCCAGCGAGGTCTTATATTTTTCTCTCTGAGCTGTCTCCTTTACTGTTAAAAAAAAAAGGTGTTCGTAAGTTAGTCAGTCAGTTAGTGAGACCATTAGTTGATTAGTAAGTTGAATATGGAACTAATTACAAAGGCAGTATGTTAGTTAGTCCTCGTTAGTTAGACAGTTAATTTGTTTGTCGATTGTTAGTTAGCCATATAGGAAGTTTAGTTCAGTTTACGATAAAAGGAAACATATTTCATTCAGTTTTCTTGATTCCAGTTTTTGTTGATTCCTTGAACTGCAAATTAAAAAAACAACACATGCAATATTGGACGGTGAGAATCTTGTTTAACCGCTACTTGTTTTAGGAGCAGTAAGTAGCGGGCTTTTTTTTCATATTGTTTTCTTTTTTTTACGCCCTTGCACTGTCTCTTCTGCTGTAACAAAAAAATACATACATGCTATTTAGATGCGTATTTTAACAGCAAAACCCGCGCGTGCCCACTTAGAGGAAAACACAATATCACTAAGGGACATCCATGAATTAAAATACCACATGTAAGATTCACGCAACTAAAGAGAAGCATCGACGCCAGCCTCCTCGGACCAAAGTCAATCTCCTCAGGCTTCACGTTTCTCTCTTCTCGTTATTGCTTCCCGTGATCAGGTGTTTCGAGCTGAGTCCCCGTGTCAAGAGGTCAAGGAGAAGTGAAGATGAAACTTGTGAGGAGTGAAAAACGCTCGCTTTGCTCTCCTTTCTCTGGCGGTGTTCTCGAGAGGGTAAATCTTGGTAAATATGAAGGAAAACGATGAGAAACTGATGTAGGTTTGAAAATGTTGGTGTAGTTTGATCTGGTTTCGCTTATGATGTTCTGGAGAGGGTAAATCTTAGTAAATGTGGAGGAAAATAAGAAAATTTGATGTAGGTTTGAAAATGTTGGTGTAGTTTGATCTGGTTTCGCTTATGATGTTCTGGAGAGGGTAAATCTTAGTAAATGTGGAGGAAAATAAGAAAATTTGATGTAGGTTTGAAAATGTTGGTGTAGTTTGATCTGGTTTCTTTTATGATGTTCTCGAGAGGATAGATCTTGGTAAAAGCGGAGGAAAAAGATGATTAACTGATGAAGACTTTTAAACGTTGGTGTAGTTTGAAGTGATGATGCTAAAGTTAAGGGAAAAAAAGTGCAGTATGTAATTCCTCTTTTTTTTGTGAGTAGAAAGTACGTTATTCTAGCCTGAAAAAGGGTAAAGTGTTATGAAATAGTTTACGCTTCTTCTTCAATATTAACGCTGGCAAAGTCCGAACCCAAAGCGAAAAGAAAACCCGGAAAGAAAGATAAAAAAATATAAAAAAATACACTGCAAATTAGATAAAAAAAAAATATAGCCTAGTCATGATAAAATAGAAATAGAAAACTGATAGAATAGAGAAGAAGGAATTGATGAGATGAATGCAAGAAAGCAGGAAAGGAAAGAAATAGAAACACGTCATATTTTCCTTATCCTAAAAAAACAGGGAAACAAACAAACACACCTGAGGGACAGGTGTACATTAGGCAAACAGAAAAAAAGAAAAAAAATGAGGAAAGAAAACACATCACATTATCCTTACACACACACACACACACACACACACACACACACACACACACACCTGAGAAACAATAAAACGATGTAAAAAAAAAAAAAACAGGGCAGGTATACACTCGGCAGGTACACAGAGACCCTTGAGAGACACGTGGCGGCCCTTACTAACTCAGGCGCGGCAGATTAGCAGACAGGCGAAGCAGGTTAAGAGACGATGAAGGAACCGAGTGAACAAGGGGACGTGGCGGCGAGGATCGAGGTCAGAGTGGCGTTGTTGTTGGTGGTGGTGGTGGAAAGGGTTGTGTTGGACGTTAATGGTGCAAGGCTTACTATTATGGCGCGGGCGTGTGTGTCAGGTTGTTAATGTGTGTGTGTGTGTGTGTGTGTGTGTCAGGTCGGTAATTGTATTCGTCTACCTCTGTGTGTGTGTGTGTGTGTGTGTGTGTGTGTGTGTGTGTGTGTGTGTGCAGTATATCATCTCTACTTTATATATCCGTACCCATTTTCGTGTTTTTCTTCTCCTTTTTTTTTATATTTAGTTGAGTCAGTCAGGTAAGAATAAACTGCGTCATGAATTTATCCTCCTCCACTTTTTGCTTCCGCTGATTCCACACTTTCATCTCTAAAATATAACCGCAGTCCCCTGGAGCGTGTGCGGCCCGTGTTTATATCTTCATTGGGAGGGAAATAAAGCGGCGTTTGAAAACATTTATTGCAGTCTTTTTGCGTCATATCCCGGGATGAAAAACGGTATAAAACAAGTTATGGCTCGGCGCCGGAGATGTGAATGGGATGTGATCATGACACCAGCCCGGCAACATAGTGGACACACCCAGCGAGGAAACACACGAAATAGAAATCATATATAAAGTCATGTGTGAAAAGATAACGAAAGGAGAGAAACCTTGAAAGAAATTAAAGAAAGATAAAATAAAATACATTGCAAATTAGATAAAAAAATATAGCCTTGTAATAGATAAAATAAAAATAGAAAACTGATAGAATAGAGAGAAATGCAAGAAAGTAGGAAAGGAAAGAAATGGAAACACGTCATATTTTCAAAGCTTAATCACCATATATATAAAAAAGAACGCCTCCAGTACCACATAAAGGATAAATAGCTTTTCACTCATGTACTTACTCTCGCACGCTCCTGTTGAAGAAATAAATAACACAGTGGTTGCCTCCGGGGAAACACACAAAATATAAATCATATATAAAGTCATGTGTGGAAAGATAATGAAATGAGATAAACTATTAAACCCATATATTCAAAGCTAATGAGGACTTAATCACCGTTTATATTAAAAAAGAACGCCTTCAGTACCACATAAAGGATAAATAGCTTTTCACTCATGTACTTACTCTCGCATGCTTTTGTTGAAGAAATAAATAACACATTGAACTCAGTGGTTGCCTCCTACAAGAGTTATTTACCTGCCTTTACACCCACACACGCACGCAAACATTTTTTTTTTTTTCATGTCTAACCTCCCCCAACCCTCTTCGCCTCAGGTTATCTCCATATCTTTTACTTATTAACCCCGTTGTTTGTGTGTATTAGCAATGAGTGTTTTCTTATTAACTTACTTTCCTGTTTGTTAATGTGTTATCCCCCACCCCTCTTCCCCTCAGGTTATCTCCATATCTTTTACTTATTAACCCCGTTGTTTGTGTGTATTAGCAATGAGTGTTTTCTTATTAACTTACTTTCCTGTTTGTTCATGTGTTATCCCCCACCCCTCTTCCCCTCTGGTAATCTCCATATCTTTTACTTATTAACCCCGTTGTTTGTGTGTATTAGTTATGAGTGTTTTCTTATTAACTTACTTTCCGGTTTGTTAATGGGTTTTTTTGTGTTGCTTTTTTTTTTGTGTTGTGCTATATCGTCTGCTTCCCTTCACACCTTTTACTTCGATACCTTTTTGATTTTATTTCGTTTTAGTTTCTCATCTACAGATTTACACACCTCGGCTCATAATCAATAGTCTTCTACACTTCCAAGCATACCACAAGCGCCGTATTTCCATGTCCAGACTAATATACCCACATCTATATTAAACCCCTACTCCATAATACCCCATAATACCCTACCATTGCCATAAGGAGTAATCAAAGTTGCAATTTCACCCGTACCTAGTCACCTTACTCGCATGTCACGCTTAACAAGTCCATAATACGACGTGAATAAACCACATCCCTGCACCACACTATTTGGGAACTTCATGACTTGCAACTTTACCTTCCACCACGGCAAGCTCCTCCTCCACGTCCTCTTCCCCCGTGGTTAGAGAAGATAAGTCAAGTTCTCCTCCACCTCAATGCCCTCCACACACGCACGGACCCACCCATACTTTTAGACTCTTTGCCCTGACCCAGAAACGAGCTCGAGGGAAGTCATCTTTTCAACTTTATTTTCGTCTCTACTTCATGACGTAAGATGATATGACTTGCGGTTGTTTGCTGTCCCTCTGCTCCTTACATTTGTACCTATTCCTCCCTGATTTGTGGTTGTTTACTGGTCCTCGTCTTCCTGTTCTTGGCTTCCTAATTCCCCTACGGTTGTCCTCCTCCCTGTTCTGTTATCGCTTTACTTCCTTTCTTCCTACTTTCTTTTCTTTGATTGTAGGTAAAACATGTTCACCTGGATATTCTTACACCTGCCAGAAGCACCCCTAAAACCACTACCTGCCTGTTATTCCCCTTACCTCCTCCCTGGCCCTCCTCGTTCTCCTTCCTTCCTCGCTATCCCTCCCTACTCTATACGTATTCAACATGATTTTCTTATACATAAATATACAAGAAGCACCCCTGCCTCACTCTCTTTCTCTTTGATCTCTCTCTCTTCTTTTCCCTCCTTACTCCTCAACCTTCTCAGACTAGGAAAAAATATATATTCAAAATACTTTTCTTACATGTACCAGAACTACCATTACAGCCATTTCCACAAGGACGAAGCAATTGCCAGGCTAACCATTTATTTATTCTCAAGACAACAATATGCAGAACACGATAAATATTTAAAAATGAAATTACAGAATAACCAGAAACACCACCGCTAATGCCAATAAGATAGAAAAGTTGTAAGTTTAGCCATTCCTTGCGTTCCAATAGACAATGTATTTTGAGAAAACGGCACGGTTAGAAAAAACTGTATATATTTACCAGAACAGCCTTTACCACTATTACCAGAACCACTAAGACGGAACAGTTTCAAGTATTGCCATTTATTGTTTTCTATTACCCAGTGAAAAATAGAATCGTTTAGTACACAGCAAAAAAAAAATACTTACCTTTTTTTTTTAGATATTCACCTCCATAACAACCTTTTACTGAGTTGCAGCGGGGATCATGTTTCTTAATGGTCCCTCTAAGCGAGAAAAATGAGAAAAAATCATAACTCACACAAACGGGTTAACATCACTCCCTTCCCTCTCCGTAAGCTTCCATTCTAGGAGATGAACTAAAGAAAGGGGAAGTACTGTCACCCTCACCAGTACTTCTTCACAACACAACAGTAATAAATAAAAGATGATGTCAAAACCAGAGAGAGAAAAAAAAGAAAATACTTCCCTTTTTCTTAAATATTCACCTGTATAACGATCTTTATCATCACTCCCTTCCATCTCCGTCAGCTTCCATTCTAGGAGATGAACTAAAGAAAAGGGAGCAAAAGAAATGACCCCCCCCCAAAAAAAAAAATAATATACTGTCACCCTAACCAGTACTTCTTCAGAACACGAGAGTAATAAATAAAAGATGATGCCAAAACCAGAGAGAGAAAAAATACAAGCCAGCAAACAAAGCCACTTGCCTTACCCCCCTAAGCCCCTGCGTCCCTCCCGCGTCGCACAGACAGACACACGCACGCAAAAACACAGAGAAGCCAAAGGGAAATTGAATTAAGGCCAGCACATAATTATCTCGCGGGCAGGTGCACGCGCCCACCTGACTCCACGAAGCACGGGAATAAGTAATTGTTCACCTGACGCGCCTGTGTTGCGAGGCCGCCCGGGGATGAAAGTGTGATTACCTCGATTGTTTGCTTGTGTTCCGCTGTGTTGTCTCTTGTCGTGCCTGTTTTTGAATGTTTTTTTTTCTCCCTGTTATTTATTTCTCGTTTCTTGTACCTCCTGTTATGTTTTTATTTTATTTATTATTATGTAGTTTGTGTTTGGTTTTGAGTGTTTGTGTTGCTCTCTGTGTTGCTTTTTGTGTTGTTCTTGTCTGGTCTCGCCTCTGTTTTTTTTTTGTTGTTTTTTTTTCACTTTTTTATTGTACCGACTGTTATTTTTTTATTACCTCAGCTGTGTTCGGTGGTGAGTGTCTGTGTATTGTATTGTGTTCCTTGTGTTGCGTTCTTTGCCCTTTGTCTTCTTCATATCTTTTACTCTTGCACATTTCACTACTTCATTTTTCTGTTCCATTCTTTGTGTTCATTGTTTTCCAGTGAGGTGTTTCGTTGACTAATAGTGTTGTGTGTTTTGTGTTGCGTTTTGCTGTGTTGCGTCATCAGCTTTTATTTATGGCTTTTCCTTCAGTGCCTTTTTCATTTTATTTACTTTTTGCTTCTCATCCACAAAGCCGGAAAGAGAACGAGCTTTGGCGGGGCATTACGCAGCGGCTTACGTTCTTTAACTTTCCTTTATTTATATTTTTAAGACTTTCGATCATGTTAGTTCTTGCTCTGATTTACGTATGTTCTCAAGTACCTTCTCTATTGATAACAAAACCAAACGTATGAAAGAGTTGATAGATAGATAAGGCAAGGGTTCCACATGTCAGCTCTCCCTTCACCTACACAAAAATACTTACTGTCCTCAAAGGGGTTTTTCATTATTATTATTTTATGCAGCAGTTCGAAGCGGGTAGAACCTAGTAAGTGATGTTTTCAGCGTCCTTTAGTGCGTACTCTTTAAGGTAGAAAAGCTTGGGGGATTGGAATAACGTGCCTTGCTTTGATGTAAAAATATGCATGAAATAACTCTGTCTGTGTGTGGGTGGGGTGGAGGAAGGAGGTGGATGTTCAAGGGGGAGTGTGTGTGTGTGTGGATGGGTGTGGGAAGTGGATTTTGTGTGTTGAGGTGTGTGGGGGGTAGGGGGATGTGTGTGTAGGGTGTGTGGGGGGGGTTGTGTGTGAGTGCGTGTGTGTGTGTGTGTGTTAATAGGTGTTGGTGTCCATTATTTTTGTCTGCTTTTGTTTCTTGTCTTGTTATATCAGTCGTTGGTTTTGTTTGTGTCACCTGCCGGACAGATAAAGCCAAGCAGACACAGAGATATCATAAAGGAGCAAAGCAAAAAATAAAAATAAATGAGAGAAAGAAGTAAAAGGGAAAGAAATGAGAGGGGAAGAAATGAGTGAAATAAATGACAGCGAAATAAATGAGTGAAAGAAGTGACAGCGAAAGAAATGAGTGAAAGAAGTGACAGCGAAAGAAATGAAAGGGAAAGAAATGAGAGAGAAATAAATGAGAGTGAAAGAAGTGAAAGGGAAAGAAATGAAAGGGACAGACATGAGAGGGAAAGAGATGAGTGAAAAATTTGGAAGGGAAATAAATGAGAGAGAAATAAATGAGAGTGAAAGAAGTGAAAGGGAAAGAAATGAAAGAAAGAAATGAGAGAGAAAAAAAATGAAAATGAAAGAAGTGAAAGAGAAAAATATGAAAAAGAAATGACAGCGAAAGAAATGAGAGTGACAGAAATGACAGCAAAACAAATGACCCCAAAATGATAACAAAGCCGGATAGTGAAGTGAAGAAAAGAAATATTGCGGTTAGAGGCGACAACAATAACACCAACAAAACAACAACAACAACAACAAAAAATAACAAGAGGCGTGAGAAAAAGACTAGCTAATAACGTTCTATTTTATGTCATCATTTTGAGCCTTACCAAAACACCGCATTAAACGATAAAAAAAATACCAACAAACAACAATTACAAAAAGGAAGAGGCGTGAGGAAGAGACTATTAATGTTCCCTTTTATAACGCTCCTAAGCCTTACCAAAAACACACTTGTAAATGCTCTTTGGCACTCACCATAGAAGAAAAAAATGGCTGTATCCGAGATCAAACCGCCATATTTACCTTCAAACTTTCACTACAGTAATCAGATGCCTCGAAAAAATGAAATCCAGGTAAACAAGTAAAAGTCTGACTGGTTAATAATGCTCCCTTTAATTACGGTTTTAAGCCTCAGCAAAACACCGTATTAATTCTCTTTGTTCGTTTCTATAGAAAAAAAATAGTGAAACGTAATGGCCATATCCGAGACCAAGCTCCCTTTCACTTTGGTAGAGAGAAAAAAGGACAAAAAATAGTAAAATCGAGGTGAATAAGTAAAAATCTGAGTATTACGAACAAAATAAATGAGAGGGAGACTAAAGAGAGATGATAAAGGAGAGAGAAAAGACAAAAAATAAGTAAAATCCAGGTAAGCGGGTAAAAATCTCAATATTACTAACAAAAAGAAAAAGATAAACCCCTGAACATTCTTTCTTTTCCAGGACTTCTTCTTTTGCGACGCGTAAGTCCTCCAAATAATCTCATAATGAATTGTTCAGTGCATCAAAGCCTCTAGTGGCGGTCCCTTTGTGCCCCGGAATAGGCTGCTACCTTATGCCCTCTATTGTCTACGGGATCACGTGTTTTGTCTTCTTCTTTACCCCACTAATGAGGCGCACACTAAGGCTTGAAACTCTATGGGCTGAAGAATGGTTGGATGGTGCAGGCTTCGTGTTTTCCTCTCCCTTCACTTGACGGAACTATCCCTTCCTGTGAGGCTTGAGTCTGCATGAGTTGGAGAATGGTATGGAGCGCTATGTAGACTTGGAATATGATGACCCGTTTTCTTTCATAGTTTGCTCCCCCGTTTATAAAGAGGTTGTATTTTCCTCCATCCTTCTCTGTGGATTGAATGGCAGTATGGTGTGATATATTAAATTAGGGCTTGAAGTGTATTAGTCTTTTTTTTTTTTTTTTACAGCAAAGGAGTTAGTTCAAGGGCATAAATAAAAGGAAACAATAATACCACTGCTCCCAAAAAGAGTTAGAGGAGTGGCCGAAAAATAGGTCCTCTGTAATCTATCATTTTTTTCTGTTTTCTTTATCTATCACTATCTTTTTTGGTGTGTTTTTATGGTCAGTACCTTACTTAAACTCATTGTTGGTGCCGCGATGCAGAACATTTATCTCATTTATCTCTCAACTTATTACAAACGTCTTCATCGCTACAGTCATCTCCTTCAAGTAAAGAAACGATCGTAAGAAACATTTCAAATCTCACTTATCTCTCAACTCATTACAAACGTCCTTATCGCTACAGTCATCTTCTTCAAGTAAAGAAACGATCGTAAGAAACATTTCAAATCTCACTTATCTCTCAACTCATCACAAACGTCCTCATTGCTACAGTCATCTCCTTCAAGTAAAGAAACGATCGTGAGAAACATTTCAAATCTCACTTATCTCTCAACTCATTACAAACGTCCTCATCGCTACAGTCATCTCCTTCAAGTAAAGAAACGATCGTAAGAAACATTTCAATCTTTCTTTCTTTCATAGTATTCTCAAAGCTTTTCCCCCAAGAAACTTCGTATTTCCGTGAAAAGGCCCAAAATCCCACCACCCCGCGCCCCCGCCCCACTCCCACGCCCTTCACCCACCCCACTCCCACGCCCTCCACCCGCCATGACGCAGGACTCTTGCCGCCAAACACTTGCGTCTCACCCTCACCAAAGAGTTCCTAGACTTACGGCACTTTTTACCTCCACGTATTTTCGCGTAAAAGTTTGCAGCACCCGCCACGCCACGCTTTTAGTCCCACATTCATCCCGACAGAAGACCGCTTTCACCAGGACCTCCCAGCAACCTCACACGTCCAAAAGCAGGTCTCACCAAGCGACAGAACTCTAAAGGGCTGTATTATTAAACCTTTCGGAGCGCAATCTCATATTAAACAGGGCTTTCGTAGGAGTTCTAGGCATTTCCAGGGGTAGTTCAATGACCCTGGTGGTAGTTTGACCCTTCTTCTGTGCCGTGAACCTGCAAAAAACTCATTAAAACCTGAGTTATCTTCTTTTTGGCCTTTGGAAGTGGCGTGAAATGCGAATGCGTCTAGAACACCGACCTAAACCTCCTCACACAAGCCTTTAGTCCGACATCCACCCTGACAGCTGACTCTCAGGACTCTCAGGACTAACTTCTCACACGTCGCCTCAGACACACTCCATCCCCGGACTGTTTCTCGACGGGATCCAGACAGAGCCGCCGCCCAAGCCTTCCCTGAAACCCTCGCGCCGGGTGCTCATTAGCGACGGTGAAGCGGCTCGCGCCTCATCTGAGCCGGACTTAACACGGCCGACTCCGCTGAGCCCCTTGTGTCCCGGTCTCCTCGCGTCCCTGGCTGCCTCGCAACTCAAAGGCCTGAATAAGCGGCGGCAGCGTCTCTCCCTGGAAGACAACAGCGGGGAACCTTGACCCGTGCGTTGCTCCCAGGGGCTTGATGTTCATTGCTTTGCCGAGGCCGCCAGACGCTGAAACATTGCTTTGCTGCACGGCGAGACGAGACGAGACGCGACGGGATCACGTATATGTCTGGTTACTTATGGGTTTGAGAGTGGGTTCTGTGTCTGTGCCTGCCAACACGAGTCTCAGGTTTGCTTGTATGCGTCTGTCTTTCTGTGTGTCTGTACCAAGCTTCCCTTTGTGCGTGTATACCCGTGTGTGTGTGTGTGTGTGTGTGTGTGCGTGTGTGTGTGTGTGTGTGATTCTCTTTGTATTGTAAAGAGAACCTTGGCTGAGACTAAGCTACAGGAAAGAGAAGAGAAACAGACATAGGAGAGACGAAATGTTCAACGCAGTCCCGTAGAACAATTGAAGTCTCTCCTGGGAATTCACAAATGTTCAGTCCGTCTCTACTAAGTTAGGCGACGGTGTCTGGCTCGGCGGTAGAATCGAAGTCGTAACCAGCTATATAATTAATGAACTCCTGCCACCAACTCCCCAATGCTCTGACTCCCTCGTCCATTATATAAGGGTAGGGAGGCAGAGGGAATCCATAATTGGCTACAGTGGCGGCTGACTTTTAGGACAGGGAGTAGAATAGGGAAGAGATAGAATATAGGAGTATGAAGAGAGGGTGAGGAGGAGGAGAAGGAGGCTAAGAATACAACGCAGGGAAAGGAGAGGGCAAAGAATAAGGTGGAGAAGAAGGAAAAGCTGAGGATAAAGAGAAAAATGAGAATGCTAAGAAAAAAGGGGACGAGAAAAAAAAGATGGCATATGTAAAAATGAGGAGGGGGGAGAAAAAGCTAACATATGAAGAAAGGGGAGGAACAACCAGGGAATAAAAAAAGGAGGAGGAGGAGAAGAAAGTGTAAGCCAAGGAGGAGGAGGAGGAGGAGGAGGCTAAGAGTGAAAGGGAAGAGAAGGAGGATAGCAAATGTAATTATATAATGAATGAAGGCGACATGAGAGAGAGGGAGAAAGGGAGAGTGATGGAAAGCCAGGTAAGGATAAATTGATTTGCTGGGTGGAGTTAGACGAAGCAGTAAATGGAAGTAGTGTTATATTTAGTGTGACTTAGCTTACTTCTCGACCGCCATATTTGATGCTGAAGAAGAGGAGGAGGTGAAGGAGGTGGTAGTGTTGAATTTACAAGGTCATTTTCAAACTAAATAACCATGATGACTGACCTAGTTTAACCCTTTCTCTCCAATATATATGATGATTATTCTCTCTCTCTCTCTCTCTCTCTCTCTCTCTCTCTCTCTCTCTCTCGTGTTCATGTGTGGCTTAAAGTACTTTTCATCAGGGTCGTTCAGTGTGCAATCTTTGACTCGTGACGTTTTCTCATTACACAAATCACCTAATAACAGCAATAAGAGTCACATTGGGGTCGGGAAAGGCGGCAAAACACGTGTGGCTGCCGTGAGTGTAATGAAGGTGAAGAACGGCCAGGTGCGCTTAGTTACCTGAGAGTGGAGTTGAAAATAAAAGGGTGGAGAATATGAGAAAAAGTAGGTTAATATGAAAGTGGAAGCTCGAAACAAAAGAGTAAAATGCGAAGAGTCTGAGTAGGAAATTGAGAAAGAAAGGAGAGTGTTGATTAGGGCTGGGGGTAATAATGAGAATGTTAGATGGGATTGCAAGTAAGTGGAGGAAGTTAATCTGAGAGTGGAAGGCTTGTAATAAAGTGGAGTACAAGTTAAAGAGTAGAAAATATAGCAAAAATGTGGGAATGTTGATTAAGATTGGGAGTAACAACGAGAAAACTAGATGGAAATGCAAGTAAGTGGAATAGATTAACCTGAGTGTGGAAGACCTGAAATAAAGTGGAGTACAAGTTAAAGAGTAGAAAATATAAGAAGGAATGGGAATGCTGATTAAAGCTGGGAGTAAGAACGAGAAAGTTAGATGGAATTGCAAGTAAGTGGAGTAGGTTAACCTGAGTGTGGAAGACTTGAAATAGAGTGGAGTACAAGTAAAAATGTAGAAAATAGAGGAAAAGTTGAAGTGTTAGTAGAAAGTGGGTTTAAAATCAGAGGATAATATGGAATTGTAAGTGGTTTGATGCCTGAATGTGGAGAGGAATAGAAAATAACGTGAAAATGAAGGAGAATGAAAAGAACCAAAAGGAGAAGGAGGAAAATCGGATAAAAATGACACAAAAAGAATTCGTATGAAAGAAGAAAATCAGAAAAAAAGAGAAAATGTGGTAGAAAAAAAGCGGAAAAAAGTGGAAAATATTAAGAAAAGTAAGAACACACATACACACACACACGCACACACACACACAGAACCTCCCCCCCACACACACACATAAACCCTCCCCCACCCCCCCACACACACACACCCCACTGACACCCCCCCCCCCACACACACACAAACACACACACTCACCTGCATAACAAAATTACTCTCCCTGCCTTACCTGTCAACACCTGCCTGCCTTCTCCTGTCCATTATGACGCCGCGCTCACCTGACGCTGCTAATTATTTCACTTTGATGTACCGGGAAACCTGATTACTCGTGCCTCTGCCCCTTCCTCCTCCCCTTAAATCTCCCCCCTCTCTCTCTCCCTTTCCCCTCTCCCTCATTCTCTGTTATCACCTTCTCCTTCTTCCTCTATTCCATCATCCTTCATTTCTCTTTGATTTTCGTCTTCCGTTTAGTGCCTCTTTCCTCTTCCCTTTTAATCTCCTCCCCTTTCACCTCTCTCCTCCCCATCTTTCTTTATTATCGTTTCCCCTCGTCCTCGTTTCCCTCTCCTCCTTTTTTCTCGTTTCTCTTTGATTTTCTTCTTCCGATAATTGCGTGGCTCATTTCTTCTTCTTTTTCCTTTTAACCCTTCTTCCCTTCTCCCCCTTCCTCTCCTTTCTGTTTTGCATCTCCCTCTTCACCATTTCTCTATTATTGCTTCTCTTCCCTTCTTCTCCCTTTGTTTCTCTTCCTCTATTTTCCTATTTCTCTTCCCCCTTTTACCTCTCCCCCATTCCTTCCATCTCTCTCCCCAGTTTCTCCCTTTCTCTTATCGCTCCTCTTCTTCCTCTCTCCTTATCCTTTCTTCGCTTCTCTTTGATTTGCTTTTATTGTGATTCTGTTTAGTTCGGTTTAATTACTTTTCCTCATTATTTTCCGCTCATAACATCCACCTCTATATATGTTCAGAAAACTTCATTATTATCTACGTAACATCCATTTCATTCTCTTCTTTTAACCTCACCAACAACCTTTTCCGCACTAATTTCCTCCCCTCTCTCTTACCCTTTTTATTCTGCCCTTTTTTTCTCCCTCGCTCTCCCTCAAAAAATAAATCACATAAGCTCCTCCGGATTTGCAGCATTTTACTACCATTTCCTGCAACTTTTTTTTTCCATTATCACGAGACATTTTTGGCGTGGCTTGATGAGTGGTTTGGTCGTTTTCGGTACCCAGTGTGTGTGCAGTCAGTCAATTGTTCAGGGAAGAGGGGAGGAGGAGGAGGAGGAGGAGGAGGAAGCAGCCGGGAGAGAAGAGGAAAAGGGAAGAATTGGAGAGGAAGGGAAGAATAGGAAGAGGGTAGGAGACAGGCGAATGGTAAAGGAGATAAGGGGAGAGAGAGAGAGAGAGAGAGAGAGAGAGAGAGAGAGAGAGAGAGAGAAACACAGACACAGACAGAGACAGACAGTGGAACACAACCATAAACATATTAACTGGAAGACAGACATGAGACAGATATATACAGACAGACTTACCAAGGAAACAGACAAAGATGCATATGAAGCAGATAGCAATACAAGAAGACAATTATATAGATAGATTAAAAAGAATACAACCAGAGATACAAACATACAGCAAAAGAGACATACATTCATCCACCCAGACAGAGAACCAGACATCGATACAGACAGACACAGAACACACGGACAGAAGTTTAAAAAAAGCGTATTTGTAGCCGTGTGTTTCAACGTAATGAGGAAATCACTCTTCAATCTTCACTCCATTTTTTCCCTCCTCTCCCTCTCTAATTACTGCTTTCAATAGTACTCTTTTTTATAGCTGTCCCTTAACCTGTTTCCTCTGTTAATTTCGCGTCACTCTATGTGTGATTTTCCTCTTCCCCTCTACTCCCCTCTTTCTCCCCCACTCTCCTCCCCACCTCCCCCTCCCCTGATTCCCCTCTCCTCCCATCTCCTCTCCTCCCCAGCTTCCCCTTCCCCTCTTCTCTCCTCTTTCCCCTCTCCTCCACACCCCTTTTCTCCCCTTCCTCCTCTCCTCCTCCCCTTCCCCTTCCCTCCTCTCTCCTCCCCTCCTCTCATTGTCCCTTGCCACTCATTCTTTCTGCTTTTTTTTTTTGGACGAATTGCTCTCTCTCTCTCTCTCTCTCTCTCTCTCTCTCTCTCTCTCTCTCTCTCTCTCTCTCTCTCTCTCTCTCTCTCTCTCTCTCTCTCTCTCTCTCTCTCTCTCTCTCTCTCTCTCTCTCTCTCTCTCTCTCTCTCTCACTCTTTATCTCTCTCTCTCTCTCCTTACCTTGTTTCTTTGTTTTCTCTCCTACTTCTTTTCTCTCCCCATTCACAAAGTTATATTTTACGTTGTTTCTCTTTCCGTCTGTGTTTTCTCTTTTTCTGTTTTCTTTGTTATATTTCTTTCCCTTCCACTTATTCGCCTCCGCATCTTACTTTTCCTCTCCTCATCCGTTTATTTTTCTCCTTGTTTTCTTTCGTACCGTCGGTTTTTCACTCCTTTTCCTTTTTGATTTTTGCTTATTGTTTTATCTTCTCTAACCCTTCACTTAACTTAACTCCTTTCCCATCCCGTTCGTTCTTTCTCTCTCTCCTTGTTTTCTTCTTCCCCCCACGTTCTTTCCCTTCTTTCCCTTCTTTTACCTTCCTACCCTTTCCATCCCGTCTACTCTTTCACCCTCTCCCTCCTCTCCAACCATTATTTCCATCCCGTTCGTAGTTTCTCTCTCTCCTTGCTTTCTTCTTCCCCTCACGTTCTTTCCCTTCTTTTCCTTCTCTTACCTTCCTTCCCTTCCATCCCGTCTACTCGTTCACCCTCTCCCTCCTCTCCAACCATTATTTCCATCCCGTTCGTTCTTTCTCTCCTTGTTTTCTTCTTCCCCTCACGTTCTTTCCCTTCTTTTCCTTCTCTTACCTTCCTTCCCTTCCATCCCGTCTACTCGTTCACCCTTTCCCTCCTCTCCAACCATTATTTCCATCCCGTTCTCTGTCTAGTCCTCCCCCTCTCCCTATCTCGCCCCCTCGTCCCCGTGGCGTGTACTTAATCTGTCCACTTTGCCAGCCACTTCGTCGGGTTATTACCTCTTATCCTCTCCCTCTAAACTTTTTGGCACTTGGTCCTGGCACTCGACTGAACCATCGGCCTATGTGTTCGTGTGTTCGTGTCCCTCGCTGCCAATTCTGCACATGATCAGTTTTAGTCTCTGGGCTGTATTACTAAACATTTCGTATCCCAAGTTCACATATTTAACAAGGCTTTCGTAGTAGTTTTGGGCATTTCCAGGAGTAGTTTTATGACCCTGGTGGTAGGTTGGCCCTTCTTCTGTACCGTGAAGCTAAAGAACACTCATTAGAACCCGACTGACCCCCTCTTTGACCTTTGAACACATATTTGACAAGGCTTTCGCAGTAGTTTTGTGGCATTTCCAGGAGTAGTTTTATGACCCTGGTGGTAGGTTGGCCCCTCTTCTGTACCGTAAAGCTAAAGAACACTCATTAGAACCCGACTGACCCCCTCTTTGACCTCTGAACACATATTTGACAAGGCTTTCGTAGGAGTTTTGGGCATTTCCAGGAGTAGTTTTATGACCCTGGTGGTAGTTTGGCCCCTCTTCTGTACCGTAAAGCTAAAGAACACTCATTAGAACCCGACTGACCCCCTCTTTGACCTCTGAACACATATTTGACAAGGCTTTCGTAGGAGTTTTGGGCATTTCCAGGAGTAGTTTTATGACCCTGGTGGTAGTTTGGCCCTTCTTCTGTACCGTGAAGCTAAAGAAACACTCATTATAACCCAATTGATCCACTCTTTGACCTTTAGAAATACTGATGTGGGGAGCAAAAGTGTCTTATATTACCAACTGCAATCTTTTGTATCGGCTTAATGTTTGTTTATGTCCTCGTTAGCTTCGTCTCATGCTTCTCTCCTATGATTATCAATGGCACTATTAAACCTTTCATAAGTTTCAGGTGTTATAATAGTTCTTTCACTTCAATTCTTACAACACTCTAACACTCGCACCATAACTCCTTGCACAGTCATGTATTAAATTTTCTATTTCTATGTGTTAGGGAGGTTGTAAAATCTGTCTCTCCTTCATTCTTTTTTTTCTTCTTTTGTATCATTTTATTTCTGTCTTTCTCCTCAATTTTTTTCTGGTACATTCATTTATATTTGTATTTTTCTCCTTTACCGATGCTTTCTCGTTCTGTATCTCTTGATCTGTCCCGTAATCGGAGTTATAAAAGGAAAAAGAAATATGTAGTCGAATTTTAAGCCTTCCCTTTTATTTTTTTGCTTCTGTTATCGATTCTTCTAGTTCTGTATCCGCTTATATCTCTACTCTTTTCCCTTAATCAATGTTTTCTACTGTATCATTTTGTACTCTATCTCTTGATCTGTCCCATAATTGACGTTGTAGAGAAAATGCTAAGTTGTATTTCCAGCTTATCTATTTATATGTCTGTTTCTTTTAACGATTATTCTAGTTCTTTATCAGTTTATCTCCTTATTTTCCTTTATCGATGTTTTGTAGTTCTGTATCTTCTGATCTATCCCCTAATCGAAGTTGTATTTCCAGACTTTTCATTAATATATTTTCTTTTTCTGTAGTTTTGTATCCTTCGATCTGTCCCTTAATCCCAGCTGTAAGGAGGAAGAGGAAATATAAAGTCGTATTTCCAGCTTATGGCGTGACGCGGCCTCTTATCTCTTTATCTCTTCCTTATCTCGGCCAGGAAGCTCACGGAATGTCTCTCCTTCCCATGATGGACTTCCTGACTCTCCGCTATCCCCTCGTTTCCTCTCTCTCTCTCTCTCTCTCTCTCTCTCTCTCTCTCTCTCTCTCTCTCTCTCTCTCTCTCTCTCTCTCTCTCTCTCTCTCTCTCT
This sequence comes from Eriocheir sinensis, assembly GCF_024679095.1. Classification (NCBI taxonomy): domain Eukaryota; kingdom Metazoa; phylum Arthropoda; class Malacostraca; order Decapoda; family Varunidae; genus Eriocheir; species Eriocheir sinensis. The sequence goes on from NC_066519.1 coordinate 17,257,316, forward strand.
CTCTCTCTCTCTCTCTCTCTCTCTCTCTCTCTCTCTCTCTCTCTCTCTCTCTCTCTCTCTCTCGCTCTCGCTCTCGTTCTTCTCTTCTCTTTTCTTCTCCTTTTCTTCTTTCTCTTTTCTCTTCTCTTCTCTTTTCTCTTCTCTTCTCTTCTCTCTCTCTCTCTCTCTCTCTCTCTCTCTCTCTCTCTCTCTCTCTCTCTCTCTCTCTCTCTCTCTCTCTCTCTCTCTCTCTCTCTCTCTCTCTCTCTCTCTCTCTCTCTCTCTCTCTCTCTCTCTCTCTCTCTCTCTCGGAAATTATCGTCATTTTCTTCGGTAATATAACGTTCCATCTTCGGTGAAACGTTCCTATTCGTTGATCTTTTACGTCGGTTCATTTAATTTTCGTGGCAGAACTTTCGCATAAGATAACCCTTGTGGAGAAGATGGACGGAGGGAAAGAGAGAGAAGATAAGCAGAAAGGAATGGGAAATAGAAAGTCAGGAATAAAAGAAGAATAGCATCAGGAGAGAGACGGGGAGAAAAAGAAAGAGAATGGAAAGACCAGAAGAGAAAGAAAACCAGAGAAGCAGCAAGAAAAGAGAATTAGAACGAAAGGAATGAAAGAAGAATAACATCAGTATAGAGACGGAGATAGAAAGAAAGAGAGTGGAAAGAGCAAAAGGGAAAGAAAAGCAGAAAAAAAGAAGTGATGAAGAATAGGATCAAGAGAAAGACAGACAAAGAAAGAGATAGAAAGGAAGAACAGAAGGGAAGAGGAAGTATGAGAAAAGAGGATACCCGGAGGGAGAGAAGCAAACGAATGGAGGAAAAACGGACTGCAACAAAGAGAGGAGAGGACCAGAGAGAGAGAGAGAGAGAGAGAGAGAGAGAGAGAGAGAGAGACGATAAGACATGTGAAGAAAAGAAAGAAAAAGAGAGACGCGGAATAAGAGAGTGAAAGGAAAAACAAAAGAGAAACAGCATAAACAGAGAGCCAAAGAAGAGAGGAAAGAAAAAGAGGAAAAAAGGAGAAGAGAGAAGAAAGCAAAACAGGAGCAGGTGAGACAAGATCATATACCCTAAAGAACAGGACGGAGAGAAGAAAAAATACAGAAGAGAGAAGAGGAAAAAGAGCAAATAAATGGCAGCAACATAGAAGAGAGGAGCTAAAGGAGACCTGAGGAAAAGCGGAGGAAGAGGAGGACGAGGACGAGGAGAAAGAGAAGGAAAAGTGGACCAACAGATAAAGAAACTAAGATAAGGAAAGGAGGAAGAACTAGAGAAAGAAAGAGACAAAGAGCAGAGGACTAAGAAGAAGGAGGAGGAGGAGGAGGAAAGGGAATAGCAGATGATAAAACAAGGAAACGGGGAAGTGAAAGCGGAGGAGGAGGAGGAGGAGGAGGAGGAGGAAGAATAGGAAGAGGAGAAGTGCCTTGAACATCATCTCCTGAGACTACTTCACACAACAAGTCAAGAAGCTAATCTACTTGAGAGGAACGGCCGATGACAAATTATTCCTCAGACTCGGCTTTGTCTCCCTGCGCGGCCCTGCTTAAAGGAGAGAGGGAGAGGGAGAGGGAGACTGACTGACTGAAAGAGTGTATCTGAAGAATCGGAAAGATTAAGAAGAGTTGGTGTGTAGGGAGGAAGAGGATTACATTAGACAGAGGAGGAGAGGAGGAGGAGGAGGGAAAAGAAGAGAGGAAGAGGAAGAGGAAAAAGAGAGAGGAAGAAGAAGAGAGGAAGAGGCTTACATTAGACAGAGGAGGAGAGGAGGATGACGAGGAAAAAGAAGAGAGGAAGAGGAAGAGGAAAAATAGAGAGGAAGAAGAAGAGAGGAAGAGGCTTACATTAGACAGGAGGAAAGGAGGAGCAGGAGGAAAAAGAAGAGATGTGGACGAAGAGTAGGGAGAGGAGGAGGAGGAAGACGACGACGAGACTGAAGAGGAGGAGGAAAATGGGAAGAGAAGTGAGCTAAGAGGTGGGAGAGGAGGAAATAGGGCAGAGGAGGGAGATGAAGAAGAGGGAGAGGATGAAGAAGAGGAGGAGGAAAAAGGAAAGAGAAGGTGAGCTAAGAGGTGGGGGAGGAGGAATTAGGGCAGAGGAAGGAGATGAAGAAGTGGGAGAGAAGGAATAGGAGGTGGAAAAAGGGAAGATGAGGACGACGAATACGTTGAAGAGGAGGAAGAAGAGGAGGAAAAATGAAAGAGGCATGAGACGAAGAGGAGGGAGAGGAGGAAGAAGAGGGGGAGGAAAAAGAGAAGAAGAGAAAGACTAAGATGTGGGAGAGGAGGAAGAAGAGGAGGAGGAAAAATGAAAGAGGCATGAGACGAAGAGGAGGAAGAAGAGGGGGAGGAAAAAGAGAAGAAGAGAAGGACTAAGAGGCGGAGGAGGAGGCAGGACAGGAGGAGGAAAAAGGTAGAAGGTAACTCGGAACAGCATTTCTTTTTAACTTCCAGAGAACACCGAGACAAAGAAGCCCAATTGTACTCGATAAAAAGAAACTGTGAGGATGCTGTGAATTTTTAGTCCCCCGAACATGTCGCCGGGACGTCCTCGGGTGTAAGGCGGAGGCGTGGAAGGGGCGGACGGAGGTGTTTGGTGACCTGGACACACAACAACTGAATAAACCATCAGAAGGTCATCTCACGCCTCGACTTTCAACACAGATGGAGCTCCTGAACACAGTCATTTCGACCATAAACTCAACATGTTCGTTATAAAAAGCAACAATAGATTATAGCTCTGTTACGGACTTATTTTATTATTCTGTCGAAAGCTTTTTTTGTGTGTTGTTCTACGCGTGAAATGTGTTTTTACTGAGCGATTCCCGGAATGCAGAAAATACCCTGACTGTTCCTGTCCCTCGCCGCTTTGATAACATGTTTTCGTGTATGCATTTTGAAGGACGATAATTTAATATAGTTTACAGGGACGTGTATCACTAAAAAAATATTATAAGAAATACAACATGAAATAAAATGAAGCGAGAGTTTTGTCCAACGAAGAATATTGAGAACGATTAAAAAAAATACAAAATCGCAGCTTAATTTTATAACGTTTAGGCTTGAAACATGTTACGAGCGACGAAGGAAATACTTTTTATAATCATTTATGAAATAGCATAAGCAGACGGCATATCTGTAAAAAAAATATACATACGCGAGGAATTTTGGGCTCAAGAGTGCGAAAATAAGTATCAACTCTGAACACTCCATTATATAAATCAAATGCTAAACTACATTCTAAACGACCCTCGAAGGAATACAACTTTGAAAACTGTTATACGAATTAGCACATGACAGATTAGCAAAAGAAAAATTTAGTATGGGAAGCATTATTTTGTACATAGTTTGTTATTGAAAAATGAAGTGTTAAAATAAAGTCTACGTAAATTAAAAATGTATATGTGAATAAAATACATATACATCAACATGAGGTCACAGATTAACAAAGTATGTAGCACAGAATAAATCATCCTTTCGTTAGAAGTAAAACATCAAACGCCGAGCAAACAATCACAGCATTTCACACACACACACACACACACACACACACACACACACACACACACACACACACACACACACACGGAACCAATCACGGCGCCGACAACTCAAAGGCCATGACAAAAAAAAAAAAAAAAGTGAAAACGAGATAACAGGTGACAAAAAATGGAGCCGGTAATACTTTCGCGGGGCGGCGTAAAAAAAGGTAATATCTCACCTGGCCGCGAGGAGGCTTTGAGAAGAGCGGCTGAGCGATGGCTGGGAAAACAAGTAAATATTGTACTCACCTTGACGCTGCTCAGCCGACATTGTGCTGAGGACGAGGAGGAGGAGGAGGAGAGAGCGAGGGAGAACAAGAGGAGGAGGAAGGAAGGGTAGAGAGACGAGGTTACCGGTGCAGTGGTTGGTGGAAGAGGAGGAGAAGTGGAGAGTGGAGAGGAGGGTGAAGAGAAGGAGATGCAGGAGGGAGGAAGATAGAGGTAGGGAGTGGAGGGAAAGGAGAGAAATGGAAAGTAGAGTTAATCGAAGTTGCCGGCAGAAGAGGGGGAAGAATAGAAGTGCAGAGGAGGGTAAAGAATAGGAATAAGGAGGAGTAGAAGGATAAGGAAGAGGAGGAGGACGTAAGGATAAAACGCAAATAAGAGATTCAAATACATATATCTCACAACACATTCTTTCGATCTCTTTACCTCTCTCTATCTATCTCTGTTCCCTATTCTTCCACTTTAAAAATTTTCATGACCTCTTTATTTTCTCCTCCACTTCCTTTCCTCTCAGTTTCTTTTTTCTTCTCTCTCTCTTGCCCTTCTTCCCTTCTCCAGCAGTCCCTATTACCTCCTCGACCTATTCTTTCTTCCATCCATTTTCTCTTCCTTGGCATCACCACCCACTCCTTCCCCTTCCCTCAATGCTTCTTCATCTCCTAACACCTTTTCGTCTTGTCTTCTTTTATCCCCTCTTTTCTTGCCCCTCCAGACTCTCCCTTGAACCTTTCCCCCCCTTTTTTTTTTTCACAAGATCTCCAGTTTTTATATATTTCATCCCACAGTAATTCCCCGTCTCCCTGTTCTTCTTCTTCCTCTCTAACACTTTATTTTCCCTTCTTCTTGCTCTTATTTATTTCATCCCCGTCGTGTCTCGCCCTTCCTTGAACCTACAGCACTTTTTTTTACAAGATCATTTTTTTTATGTTCTTTTATCCGTTCCCAGTCTTTCCTTATCTCTCTGCACCTTCTTCCTCTCTAACACTTCCCTTTCTCCTCTTCTTCCTCTGACTTCTTTAATCCCCCTCGTCTCTCGCCGCTCCAGCCCCTTTTTTCCCTTTTTTCTACAAGATCTCCAATTTTGTTTTTGTTCTTTTATCCATTTCCCAGTCTTTCCTTATCTCTTTCTGCACCTTCTTCCTCTTTAACACTTCCCTTTCTCCTCTTCTTCCTCTTACTTCTTTTATCCCCCTCGGTTCTCGCCCTTCCAGCCCTTTTTTCCCGTTTTCTACAAGATTTCCAGTTTTTTACGTTTCTTCAGGAACCCCTTGCCCTCAGCCACTCCGGAACCCCTTCTCCTCCCTCTACCTCCATAAATCCGCTCGTCCCCTCTCGGATTCCTTCCCCTCACCTCCCCGGGGGCGCCCTTAATCGCCTTCCAAGGTCTCAGGACATAAATCAGTGTCCCTCGAGGCGCCCGCAGCTCTGACGAAGGAACAAATCTGGCCTGGGTTGTCCTCTTTCATTTGTGGATAAAGGGAAACACGATTACTAGGCGTCGCTGCCGTTGCCTTACCTTCCCTGGACTTGTTTTCTCGTCTCTGAGCTGCTTGTTATACATGTGTGTGTTGGGGTATGGGTGGGTGGGGGTGGGGAGGAGGTGTTTGTGGGTGGGTGGGAGGTGGAGAGGAGTGGGAAGGGGTATTTGTGTTTGTGTGTGTGTGTGTGTATGTGTGTGTGTACTTTTTTGTAGAGCTTTTTATTCCTCTATTCTTCTTTCTTTCTTGGTATCTTTTTTTTTCTTTTGTTGGGAATCTTTTATTTTTGCAGGTGTTTTTATGCTCACCTTTTGTATTGCTGCTCTTTATTTTTCTTCTTTTGTTTCTTTCTTGAACACCAAAGCTATTATAAAAGTTTCCATCATTTCAGGCCATATCCCTTAACATCATCACTTGTAACGCACTAACACGACACTATAACCACTTCGATAACGACCACCACCACCACCACCACCACCACCGCCACGAGGAAGCTGCTGTGTACGAGAAATGTCTACCTAAGTGGACGGCTTCTGAATCATATCTTCCTGTTTTTCACTCAACTTCTTCCTCTTCCTGTCTCTCCCTGCCTCCCTCTTTCCTCCCTTCCTTACCGTCACCCCTTTTTACTACCCTCCCTCCCTTCCTCTCCATCCCTTACCTAACCCCTCCCTTTCCCTCCCTCCCCTCCCCATCCCCTACCTAACCCTCCCTTCCTCTCAATCCCTTCCCTACCTTCCCCATCCCCTACCTAACCCTCCCTTCATCTCCATCCCTTACCTAACCCTTCCCATCCCTTCCCTACCCTCCCCATCCCCTACCTAACCTCCCTCATTAGGGCTACGCTCCCCCTTTTTTGCTGCTGTTCCCCTTCTTTATCTCCTCCCCGTCCCTCTCTTCCCATCCCGTTGAGGCTTCCCCTGCCCCCCACCCCCCCCACCCCAAGAAGGTTTATGATTGTTTCTCCCTTCCTCCCTTTAACTTAACCCCCTCCCCCCCCCCTCCCCTTCTTTTCTTCTCCCCACCCTTTGTTGGTCTTGGTTACCCTCTTCAAACTCCCATTTTCTTCTGCTTTGTCTTCATTTTCTTTAGCTTTGTTTTTGTTTTTCTTTTTTATTCTTTTCTTGTTCTTGTTCTTCTCTTTCTTTCTATCTAATCCTTTTTTCTATTTCTTACTAACCTTTCCTTCTTCCTTTTCTTCATTTTTAATCATTGCCTTTTTTCCTCTTTCTCTTTTTTTCCTTTTCATTTTTTTCTGATTTTCCTTTTTATCTTTTTGGTCCTTTTTTGTTCTGATACCCTTTTTTCGTAACCAATTGTACTCTACTTTTATCAACCTTTCCTTCTTCCTTTTCTTCCATGTCAAATTCATTGTTTTTTTCCTCTTTCTTATTTTTCCATTATTGATTTTCTCCCTAACTTTACCATTTCCTACCATAACCCCGCCCTTCCTTCTTCTGTTCTTCCAATTCTTTTCTTCATCATCTCTTCTACCTCTTCTTTCCAACCATCAACCACCTTTTCCATCCATCAATTCATCCTTCCCTAACTCACCTCTCTTTCCCTCTCTCCCTCACTACCCCACGTCTCTCTATTACCCCCATCCACTCTACGTTATAAGCCTACAGGAAGGGGCTAAGGAGACGCGGGGAAGGGGCGCCGCGGGATGCTATAGAGAGTGAATGGGGTTGTTTGTCGTGCGGTGAGCGGCGGGTGTCGGGCGAGCAGCGAGGAGGGCTAGTTCGCTTCCGTCATTTGTAGGGGAATAGGAGATGTTTTTTGAGTTAGTGTTTTTTTTTTTTTTGTGTGTGTGTGTGTGTATGCTCGTCACGTTTAGGTACTTGTCCATATTTTATTTCTTTTATCAGCTTTATTTCTTTATTTAGTGTCTTTATTTTCTTCTCTATGTCTACCTGTGCATCTCTTTATTTATTTATTCCAAGTTTTCTCCTGTCTCTGTCCTCTCTGTTTATTTTTTTCCCTTTACTTCTTTGCTTTACTTCATTTCTCTATTCCCTGTACGTTACCTGTACCTGACTTTATTTATGTATTCTTTATGTTAATTTCAACCTGTCCTCCCTTCTTTTTTATTCCCCTTATTTATGTTTATTCGTCTTTTCTCTTACTTTATTTCGTGTGATGGAATTTACACTTTTGCTTCTTTCGGTTTTCCTCTAATTTCGCTTTTACTGTGTTCCCGTCAGGTATTCTCGTCTTGGCTTTACTTTTTTCGTCTCTTTATTTGGAAGTTATTTTGTATTTATACCTTTTACTTTTTTTTTTTTTATTTATTCGTCTCCTCTTTACGTACGTTTCTTTAGAGATGCTATTTCCTTCCCTTCGTTTTCTTTCTTTTTTCACTTCTTTTTTACTTTTTTAACTGCTTTTTACTTTATTTTACTCTACTTTTTTTTACTTTTTACTTTATTTAACTTACTTTTTTTCACTTTTTACTTTTTTTTTTTTACTTTTTATTTGTCTCCTCTTCACGTACGTTTCTTAGATATGCTGTTTCCTTCCCTTCGTTTTTTTCTTGTTTACTTGGAAGTTGTCAATCACGTCTACCTTTTTATTTTTTTTGTTTTTTCTTCATACTTCTCTCCTACTACCTCTTTCAGCTCTCTTATTTCCAGTCTCTCCTTACCTGGAAATTGTATAATATTCACACATTTACTATATATTTTTTTCTCTTTTAATTCTACTTAATCCATTCATTTTACCTCCACGTCCCTTTTCCTCTCTTCAATGAACTCTATGTAATGTACTTCCCTATTTCACTATTCCTTCTTCTTGACTCACCTCAGTGTCATCTTATGTTGGTTATTCTGCTCATTCAAAAACCGGTATGTTATTAGATTATCTCACATATATACGTAGATTAATATATGGCTTTACTACAAGGGAAAGACAAGCTATTTATTCTCCTTACTTCAAAACCTTCATGTCATCAGATTTTCCTTTTGATTCGTAAACAGATGTATGGTCCAATGATACCTGGCAAGCAAAGACGTACAGACAGGCAAACAGAAAGGGAAACAGACAGACAAAGACACGTGCCTCCGCTCAACATAAACAAGTAAAAAAAAGAAACATGAAAACAAATAGACAAACACACATTCCTTCATTCAACATAAAATCATACATGCACACAAACAGGTGAAAAGACATATTCCTCTAGTCAGATACAAAAATATGGAGCTGGCTAGTCTCCCCTTCACTTCTCTCCTTCGGCTCTCCCTCACTCTTCCCTCCTCTCCCTGCCCTCTTGACCAACTCTCTCCCTCGGCCTCGCATTATAGGACTCACTGAACTTGGTCAGGACAGGACGATGGCGAGGAAGGCGAGGAACCGACAGACGAACGAACGAGCTGGCCATTATGAAGCCCTTGTTAGTGTACTCAGTCGTGGAGAGGGTCAGGTGGAGGAGGAGGAGGAGGAGGAGGAGAGGAAGGGGGGCTCATTGAGAAGCTTAAAACTGAAGCGATAACAGATTGGAAGACAGGTACGTTGGGTTCAGTGTGTCTTGTATCATCTTTCGAGGAGGAGGAGGAGGAAGGCGGAGGACTAAGAGGAAAGAGTTGCTTGATTATTAAAGTTCCTTGGCCAGGTAAACTTAATAGCCAAGTGGGTTTGGTGGGTAGGTGAGTCGCGTTGTCCAGGTGTTCTGTGTCTATACGTGTGTCCTCTCCTTGCTTGATGGATAGATTAAGGGACAGACAGGTAGGCAGAAAATGAGACGAGGGATGGTGTAGTTTGCTTACGAGGTGGACTGATGCGTGTGTAGACAGATAGATACATAGTTACACGGATAAACAGATAGAACTACAATTGGATAAGGTATAGATAAATTGAGTCTGGTTATGTATTGTGTTTCGTATATCAGTTTAGTAAGGTAGATAGAGAGGGTTAGATAGATAGGTAGATATATACAGAGAGATTAAGAACTTGAGACACCTGTTCCCCTCATAAACTCTACAGGTAAGAGGGATGATTAAATAACCGGATCACTCACTCACCTTCCTGCCATGACACCTTGCGAAACACAGACACTTGATGAGGTAAAAGGGCAGATGCGAAGGCAAGGCAATTAGTTAATGATAAATACACCTGGATTTAGGCTCTGGCCGCTTGTAATCTCCTTATGTACTTTGTGTATCATTGTGTGGAACTGAAAGCAACATATCTAAAGAGAGACCTCAAAACAAATGGGGAAACAACGACGATCTAGGTATTGTTGGCTGAATGGATAGCTAGACGGCCCCGCGTTCAGGAGGATAGGAGTTCAATCCCCGACCGGTGCCACGAAAGCTGGGATTTTTCAGCCGCCGCCGAGTGGCTTAAAACTACCCACATGCTGTCCAGAAGACCACCTATCAACCCGGATTCTAGATTCTAGGATTAAAGATGAGCTCCGGGAGGGCGCCACTATAAACACTCGCCTGCGCCAGAACGGGCTGGGCCAACCAACAGGCCCCACCGGGAAGAAGCCTTGGACCGACCATCAGGATCCACCGGGAAGAAGCCTACCGGCGTAATAGGCTACGACGTAAAAAAAAAATATATAAAAAAAAGAAGAAAAACACATATAAAGAAAAGTCCTCAAAACAAATAGGAAAATGACAACAACCAGCTTGATACTGAAATAGAGAAAGAATATGACAGTAAAAGAAGCTGACCATACGAGCAATAAGGAAAAAAAAACCGCTCTCAGCCTGGTATTAATTAGAGAGAAAAGACAATTAATATAAACACAACAGCAGTCAACCACAAATCAAGACAATCACAAAACAAAGAGTTAGATAACATCATCAGTCGACCAAATATTGCTAAGATAGATCAAACAAACAAAAAAAAAAAACGAAGAAATAAAACAACATTCGTCAACCAAATATCTAAGCAGAGGAGGATTTCACACATGTACGAAAAATCAAAAAAACAAAATCAAACCGCCTCGTATCTAAAAAAAGAGAGAGGGAGAGGGAGATCACACACACACACACACACACACACACACACACACACACACACACACACACACACACACACACAACACACAACACACAGCAAAACAAGCACAGCACTCATACAAGCAGGATCAAGTGCCCATGACCTGTCAGCACCTGCATCTCAATTGCCACACTCCGCCCTCCCTGCCTCTCCCAGCACTCACACGCGTCACTCACCAGCGAGATAAATGACGGCAAACTCGATGTGTGACTCGCCTTCTTGCACCTGTCACGTTGGGCGGCCCCTCTAGCACCCGAATTACACGCCTCCATCACCGTCCTCACCATCATTATCATCAGTCACTATTAGTTCAGTGCAGGGTTAAGGCCGTTCCCTACGTTTCCCACCCCTCTCTCTCTCTCTCTCTCTCTCTGATGTTAGTGTGTTCCATCTATCTCACTAACTCCCTTCTACGCCATAAAGTTGGGTGTGTTATTGCTTCCCTTCCTCTCCTTTATCGTTGTTTTCATGCCAGCTAATTCATCCTAACTGCACGACACTATACAACCCCTTCCTGTAACCCACTCCATTATGGACCTAACTAAGTACCTACTCCTGGTGCTCACTCAGCCCATAGATGCCGGCAATGAATTGCTGAATACCACACAAGAAACACGACACTAACGCCAAAGAAGGTTCCATTCCCCTATAAAGGATCTCCCCAAACACTCTCAGTCACCGGGTTCGCCTCAGAATACCCCGTTTCCGCGTCTCCAACGGGGCCCTCAGTGGGACAATAACACCAGTACATAAAGACGCATAAGACTGTGACTTCATATTTATCGCAGACTCGTAACCTCCTTCCCACACATGAGCTTTGAGTCGTAACCGCAGCGAAATGTCTTTGATTCTCCTCATCGATGCGTTCTCACACCCACAGTATCTGATATCATAAAAGTAGCATTAAGAACAACTGTATTACAAGTTTATAGTGCTTGCTGTTGAAAATATACAAAGAAACACTTATTTTTAGAGTCATAGTGAAAGAGCAATGAATCCCTCAGCTCATCGATGCGTTCTCATACCCACAGTATCTGATATCATAAAAGTAGCATTAAGAACAACTGTATTACAAGTTTATAGTGCTTGCTGTTGAAAATATACAAAGAAACACTTATTTTTAGAGTCATAGTGAAAGAGCAATGAATCCCTCAGCTCATCGATGCGTTCTCATACCCACAGTATCTGATATCATAAAAGTAGCATTACGAACAACTATATTACAAGTTTATAGTGCTTGCTGTTGAAAATATACAAAGAAACACTTATTTTTGCAGTCATCGTGAAAGAACAATGGATTCATTCACGAAAAATATTTTAACTTACAGACCAACTATATAGCAAGTTTGTGGTATTTCCAGTTCAAAATATACAAAGAAACACTTAAATTTAGAAACGGAGTAAAAGAATAAAGAATTTCTCAGCTCTAATGTATTCTCACACCGAAGTTATTGATATCACCCCATAACCCCATAAGTAACACCCAGAACCTTTTGGAATGCATAAGGAAGTGCTAATCCAATAAGCCGTGAAAGAACAATGCATCCCTCAGTTATTTCTTTTATTCTCACACCCAAAATTCTTATCCTCTGACCAGCGTTCGGAGACACATTGTAGCCAGATCTTTTTTAGTGTGTGAAGCGATGATCTACAATGACACTAATTCTTAACGGAGTAGTAAAAGAACAGTAAATCAAACCCTTCATCGATTCATGCTTTTTTTTCTTTTCATGCTTCTTTTCTTAGTGTGTGCAGCTGATAATCTGTAATGACACACTAATTCTTAACGCAATAGTAAAAGGACAGTAAATCCCTCCCTCCATCGATCCATGCTCACACACAGGGTAGTAACTCGCAAAAGTACCGTTCTAAGCTTTATGTGACGGGGGTTTAGTATCAGCAGCCAGTGAAACGCAAGCAAGAAATAATCCATAAGACGTCTTGAGAGAACAGTGGAGCTCTGAGGTCCACGAAGCATTACCACACCCAGAGTAATTGAACGCATGATGATAAAAAAATAGGAAAAACTAGAATAGCAATAAAGAAAGAAAAAAGTAAAGAAATAAAGGAAGGAATGAACAAATAGAAACGAGGAGAGGTACATAAAAAAAATGGAATAAAGAAAATAAGAAAAAGTAAAGAAAGAAAGGAAGGAATGAACAAATAGAAACGAGGAGAGGTACATAAAAAAAATCGAATAAAGAAAATAAGAAAAAGTAAAGAAAGAAAGGAAGGAAGGAACAGATTGATGGGAGGACAGGTACATATAAAGAAAATGGAATAAATAAGTAAAAGGAAACAAAAAGAATCATGATAATAACACCATAGAAGTCTAATAACAAGAGGAGAGTATCAGGACACCTCTCCTCCCGAAATTGACCTCTCTTTCGGCCACTCCTCTGAACCCTTTTTATAGGAGTGATTAGCGAGCTTTTTTTCATTATTGTTTCCTTTTTTTTTTTGCCCTTGAGCTGTTTCCTTTGCCGTAAAAAAAAATGTATAGCATGGTAATAACAGTCTGGTAATGATAAAATGAGAACATCGAGAACAGAACACCAAGAAAACTCATGTACACCACGTTTTCTTTGTAGTGTTCTCAGCAAAATAAATAAATAAATAAATAAATAAATAAACGAAAGAAAACACTAATTTATATCATTCTAAAGGACCAATAAATCACATACCTCACGATCCACACACACACAAAAAAACGTGATTCCGGGTTATTCTATGTGATTTTTGCCTCGTATATGAAACTCTCAAGCAAAGAAAAGAAACGAATAAAAACTAATCTAACAGTGAAGTACTTATGACTATTTTTACCTTAGCATTTGGCCAGCGTCCTGTTGCGTAAGGGAGCACAAGAGGTTTGCTTAGTAACGAGAACCAGGAGGGGGGGAGGAGGGGGAGGAGGCTGGGGGGAAAGAGGAGGAAGAAGAGAAAGAGGAGGGGGAGGAGGAAGAGGAGTCTAAAGATGTGAGCAAGATGAGAATGTGGAAAGTCTGCATCGCTTTTGTTTGTTTGTCTGTCTGTGTGTGTGTGTGTGTGTGTGTGTGTGTGTGTGTGTGTGTGTGTGTGTGTGTCAACTTACGTCATCTCATCACCGGTTGGTCAAGATAACTATAAAAAGTTCGAGGACTATTATGCAACTCATCATTTAATTTACGAATATAAGTTCCATGAGTCAAAAATTTTATAGTCATGAATTTCTTTGCTCTTTTCTCTTAAAAATAAATAAATAAAAGCAGACACAAGGTTATAAATACACTTTCAATCACACTCACACAAAAACAAATACTAAAAACAAATGCATCACGGCGAACACAGAAATAAACAGAGAAAATAATAAAACGCACATGACAGCCCCATGAGATAACCAAACAAGCGGACAAAAGATATTTTCAAACCAATCAGCGTAAAAAGCATCTAAAGTAAAACACCAATTATGGCCTGGACAATGCAGTACACACACACACACACACACACACACACACACACACACACGTACACACAGCAAAGCAAACACGAACTTCTCCCAAACAAAAAACACTACAAAAACACGCACAAATCTCTCTCTCTCTCTCTCTCTCTCTCTCTCTCTCTCTCTCTCTCTCTCTCTCACACACACACACACACACACACACACACACACACACAGACCAATTCATAACAAACACCAACGCATAACACAACAAACACACACTTCCACAAAGCAAAACAGGGAAAAAAAACAGAACAAAACTTATATGTCACCCCTCTTGTCCCCCCCACCCCCCCCACCCCCACACACACACACACACACCAATTAAACAAGCGAACAAAAGGAACATTTCACAAACAAACAACAAGAACAACACCATCACATGTTTGGCACCAACTCTTTAAAACACCGGTCATTTGCTCCGCCGATGCCAGCAAGCCAGCCAGTCACCCAGCCAACCAGCCAGCCAGTTACCTATTCAGATCCGTTTCATAAGCTACTCCACACCCTTCAGGAGATAGCCAGCCAGCCAGTGTCCTTCCTCTCTTCTTGGCAGGAATCACTCGCTCTCAAGTCTGTCACTCCTCATTCACTGCAGCTTCGACGTAATGATTTCCGGGTACAGGTCTTGTTGCTTGATCTCAGGCGGCGTAGACTCATTTTTCGTGTTAATGAACTAATGGAGCGTCCGGGTGTTGAGTACATGTCTGCTTCAGGTATAGCTCACGCAGGTAGATGTATATGTTTAGCAAGGTTTAGGCTAGTTATATAAAGTTTACTGTCAAAATATCGCAGAGGAAAATGTTTTGAGTGATTAATGAGCTATAAAATCATGGCGTCGTATCATTAATGGTTTGATGACGGACTAATAAAATAAGATCAATAAATAAAATCTGCATACTTGATGTCGACGTTATATATAAATAAATAAAAAAATCAAGATAACTAACATTAATAAGAACATTTTTGAAATATAATCAAATTTACCTTACGCAAAAACAAAGGTGCTCACACAAATGTAAAGTTACGAGATAACATTCCAGGATATCTATTTGCGTGTAGTAATAAATATCGCATGTCCTGAGTTACGCTTGAGGAAGGATTTCATAACATTTCTATATTTACGCCCAGGCCACTTCATATTTTCTTTTTTAAATGTAGCGCCAACACTGGGAAGCTCTTAAGATAATATCACCTCTCTCACATACTCATACTTAGGCAGTTTTGTCACAATACGATAGAGGTTGAAAGCGTATGAGAAAATCGTTTGTATATCAATTTTGTCTTTGAACATAATACTAAAGGTTGGAAGGGCATAGGAAAAAAAAACAGCCATCTTTTTTCCATTTTCTAAAAAGTAATTTCGTCCCAATAAAAGTACCGGCAGAGGTCCAAAGCGCAAAAGAAAATTGTTTATCTACCTTTATTTTTCCTTTAAACGTACCAGTAAAGGTTAGAAAATAATAGGAAAGAAAAACAAAACTACCTTTTAAATATCTACATCCACGAACAAGTAATTTTCCGTCCATGTATCAGTAAAACGTAAGATTATGGAGGCACACGAGGCAATACTTCTACCTCTGTGCGCGGGTCACTGGACGACGAACGGGTAAAAGAATTGAATGTTGAGACCTATCTCCGGGGAAACATTTGCTGGTGTTGCTCATCCGTCCGTCTTGGCCTTCACACCTTTGTCGGATCACTCACCTTCCCCCTCTACTCCCACGTGAGCTGTGTTAATGACCTCGGCCACCTGTGTTTGAGGAGAAGGAAGGAGGGGATGGAGTTTGTGTTGAGGGCTCTGTGTGTGTGTGTGTGTGTGTGTGTGTGTGTGTGGTGGTTAGGTTAGGTTAGGTTAGGTTAAGTAAGGCTGGGTTGGGTTGGGATAGGTTAGGATAGGATAGGTTAAGGTTAGGTTGGATTGGGTTGGGTTGGGACAGGTTAAGATAGGATAATTTAGATTAGGTTAGACAAGCTTAGGACAGGACAGGGTAGGCTAGGCTAAGTTGGGCTGGGTTTTGTTTGTCTCTCTTTCACCTCATAAACATTAAACTACAAACAACACCAACAACAACAACATAAAACAACACCCAACATCAAAACTTCGCCGGAATTCACTTCGGCGACATCACAAAAGCCCTGTTCTCTGCTGCATATGTCCGCGGCAATGTTGACTTTATTCCTGGCTCTCCCCGTGGATGTTAATATCAGGTATTGGCTCCGGCGGGAAAAAACAAAAATATGCTAGTGATTGTTTAGAAAAAGCGCGAGAGTGGGTTGCCCTGGTGCCGTTAGCCTAATGTATTCTATTCTTTCCTCTGGTGTTGGATTCTGTTTGCTCGCATATCGTATTTACAGCGTTTCAGTTTGAGTCGCGGGAAAAAAAAGAAAGTTAATATGTTTTCCGGCTCGGCATTGTTTTATCAGGTTATTGCTTCTGCCGCATCGACTGGCCACCGCCGCAGTGATATTTTAAGCGCTGGAATCACACAGAGAGAAAGAGAGAGCGTGAGAGGCAATGTGTGTGTGAGCCAGTGATGGTTTGAGGCGAGTGTGTGCGTGGATTGCATCTCCTTAGTATCATCTCTACCACCTGCTCTCTCTTTTTGTCTGTCTTTGTCTGTATTCATAAGTTTGTTTGCCTCACTTTCGCACTCGTTTCTTCTTCTTCCAGTTTTTCTTTCTTTCTTCCAGCTTGTCTATTTATATCTATCTGTATCTATCACTTATGTCCTTATGCCTTTCTCGTACGCGCTTTTTCTTAGTCTTTCTTTCCCCTCTTTCACTTTGTCTATATCGTACTCGCTTCTTTTTCTTCTAGCCTTCCTTTCTCCCCTTCTAGTTTGTCTGTCTATCTCTTGTGCTTTTTTACCTCTCTCTCTTGTATTCGCTTCTTCTTTCATTCTTCCTTCCCTCTTCCTTTGTCCTTGTTTGTCTATTTATCTGTTTGTCTTTCTGCCTCTTCGTTTCTTCTTCCTCCAGCCTTCCTTCCTTTCCCCCTTCCAGCAGTTCATTTCCCTTCCCCCTGCAGCCGTTCTCTTCCTCCTCCTTCGCCTCCTGCCCGGCCGTCACTCCTCGCCTGCACTTGATTCGTGTAATTAAAGCGGCGACGTAAATATTGCGTTGCTAGATTAAAATCGAAATTACACTCTAATCGTCGAGTTTCACGGAGATGAGTCGAGCAAAGGGCGAGGCGGCGCTGTGGTGTTGGTTTTCTCCGCCAGAGGGCCTTTGCAGATTTCAGAATTTCTTTTCCTACTGACGTTGCCTTTAGTGAGTTAGTGAGTGAGTTAGTTAGTCAGAATTTGCCTCCAGAATTTGGCTTTATGTAGTTAAAATTTAACTTCAGAATTTGGGTTTATATAGTTCAAATTTGCCTACAGAATTTGGCTTTATATAGTTAAAATTTGCCTACAGAATTTGGCTTTATATAGTTAAAATTTGCCTACAGAATCTGGCTTTATATAGTTAAAATTTGCCTACAGAATTTGGCTTTATATAGTTGAAATTTGCCTACAGAATTTGGCTTTATATAGTTAAAATTTGCCTACAGAATTTGGCTTTATATAGTTAAAATTTGCCTTCAGAATCTGCCTCTATATAGTTAGTTAGAATACCCGTCCACACTTTTGCTCTATATAGTCAGTTAATTAAAATTTACTTTCAGAATATTCCTACATTGTTAGGTAGAATTTCCGTCCAGAATTTGTCTCAGTAAAGTTAGTTAGTTAGTTTAGTTAGTTAATTAGTCAGTTAGTTAGTTAGTTAGAATTTGCCTTTTCGTTTATGGTATGGGAGACGGGACAAAGGGAAAAACAAAGTCCAAAAAATTAAACTAAATATCCCAGCAATATACTTTCCCAACACCGCCACAAAAAAAGGAACTACGTAAAGAGAAACGCAGTAATTCATATCAGTTTTGAATTTATAAGTATCTTGATGCTGGCCACACAAACTTCCTCTTTCTTTTGATATATATCATTACTACAGTTTTTCATTGATGTATACTTGAAAGAGGATAAAAGAAATAAACTTTAACACATTGTCATAATCTCAGGCTGTAGGTTACGAGAGAGAAGAGGAAGAGGAGGAGGAGGAGGAGGAGAAGGGAGAATAGGGAAAGCCAATTATTAAGCCAAAATGGGTGAAAATAGAGGAGGGGAACAAAAGAGAGAGAGAGAGAGAGAGAGAGAGAGAGAGAGAGAGAGAGAGAGAGAGAGAGAGAGAGAGAGAGAGAGAGAGAGAGAGAGAGATTTACATCGATTTACATAGAAAATCAGACCTCACAGACCCCATGGTCCAGACTAGGTGGTCTGTCCTTAAACCTAAGTAATTTTACATTAATCAGAAGGCTCCAAAACGTTGCATTTCTACTCTAGTTGATATTAAGTTGAAGGAAGTGACGGTCGAGCTTTTTTTTGAAGGAGTCAATCGTGTTACACTGGACCACTGATGGTGGGAGCTTATTCCATTCTCGCACTACAACGTTGGTGAAGAAAAATTTGGTGCAGTCTGAATTTACTTGTCTACATCTGAGTTTTACGCCATTGTTCCTCGTGCGCAAAGTGTCATCGATCATAAACAATGTTGATCTGTCTACATTCGTGAACCCATTAAGTATTTTAAAACATTCGATCAGTTTTCCTCGGAGGCGACGTTTCTCAAGAGCGAACATGTTAAGGGTGGAAAGACTTTCTTCGTAGGATTTGCTGCGCAAGGAAGGGATCATTTTCGTTGCCCGACGCTGAACACCTAATTTAGCAATGTCCTTTGCATGGTGGGGAGATCAAAACTGTACCGCATATTCCAAGTGGGGTCTGACTAAAGTATTGTAGAGCGGAAGTATTACATCTTTATTCTTGAATAAAAAGTTTCTTTTAATGAAGCCCAACATTCTGTTCGCTTTATTTGCTGCATCAATACATTGATGTGAGAATTTGAGATTTGACGAGAGAGAGAGAGAGAGAGAGAGAGAGAGAGAGAGAGAGAGAGAGAGAGAATATACACACACACGAACGCACAAAGGTTTTAAAATCACTCCATAATTTGTATGTTTGGCGCAAGAGCAAGTGTGTTTGTGTGTTTGTGTTCCGCGCGCGTTCATCTTTGCTTTTGTGGGGCATTAAAGCAAATAATGACGTGTGTGTGTGTGTGTGTGTGTGTGTGTGTGTGTGTGTGTGTGTGTGTGTGTGTGTGTGTGTGTGCTCGGTTGGTTTTGCATGAAAATTCATCTATTACACTATTTGCATAATGAAAGCTTGGCAGGAGTGTGGGATGTCATGGTGTGTGTGAGTGTGTGTGTGTGTGTGTGTGTGTGTGTGTGTGTGTGTGTGTGTGTGTGTATTAGGATCTATGTTAGAGAAGGAGAATCAATGTTTGTTTGTTTTTTGGTGTTTTCTTGTGTTTTAACTTATATTCCGTTCAATTATTTGTGTTTATGCTTTTTTTTGTGTGTATATACTGTGGAGAGAGAGAGAGAGAGAGAGAGAGAGAGAGAGAGAGAGAGAGAGAGAGAGAGAGAGAGAGAGAGAGAGAGAGAGAGAGAGAGAGAGAGAGAGAGAGAGAGAGAGAGAGAGAGAGAGAGAGAGAAAGAGAGAGAGAGAGAGAGAGAGAGAGAGAGAGAGAGAGAGAGAGAGAGAGAGAGAGAGAGAGAGAGAGAGAGAGAGAGAGAGAGAGAGCACCTAGCAATTGCCGGACTGTTGGTAACTTTCAGTGGCGCTCACAGACCACTACACAGGACACCTTAACACCGGGAATTGCTCCGTCATGGCACTCGGGAATTACTTTTTGCTCTCTCTCTCTCTCTCTCTTTTACGTTTGTTTTGTTCTTTTGTTTATTCTAATTTTATGTAATCGTATCTCAGTAATAATAAGATACGTAAAGATAAAAGGTACAAATGGATTCTTTTAGGTTTGTTTTCTTCTTTTTTTATTCTAATTTTATATAGTCGCGTCTCAGTAATAATAAGATACGTAAAGATGAAAGGTAAATTTGGGGTCATACGTTATACCTGCGCGTAGCCTCGGTGCTCATATATCGAAGCTTTATGAAGGAGTGGCCCTTTGTATTGGGTATTTTGGACGCAGCACAAGTTAAAAATAAAGACACCGAAAAGAGTCCGCTAAGCATCACCGAAAATAGTAGGAGTAACACAATTTCTATACACTGTTAAAGAAGGAATGAATAAATGAATATGAAGAAACAAGGGAAGAAAGGAGAGAGGGAGAGCAGGAAGGAGTAAAACCAGACCGTCAAAATTAAGCAACGGAAACACAGAAAAGGGGAAAATAAAACACATGGAACAGCGAGTTAAAGGAAGGCTGGAAAAGGTTTTGCTATGACGCGGGGAGGAAGGGAGTGAGGGAGCAACACGAAATGAAGAAGTAGGAGTAACAAAATGAAAAAAGAAATGACTTAATGATCTCGAAATACTCTTGGGACATGATCTTTTTCCACATACCCCCAAAAATTAATAAAGTAGTTCTATACGCACACACCTACACGTAATCCCACCCCCCCACATACACGACCTCTCCACCTCACCCCCACTACGCCCCCGCCTCCCTCCCTTCCACTCCCCCCCCCTCCACACTCACCTGGACCATGGAGTCAGTGGAGTCGGGTCACGTGGGAGTCAATTCCTGGCGTGTCTGGCGCGCGACCAACTGGAACATTGCCCTGCCGCGGCATGACAGTCCTGTGTGTGTGATGCTGCAAGGCCGGGGCGAGGAGGAGGCGGAGGAGGAGGAGGAAGAAGAAGAAGAGGGAATGGACAAATGGAGGGTCAATTTGGAGCTATTTTTTATATGGGAGAAGAGGGAAGTAGGATAAGATGGCGTTTGAAGGAGGAAATAAGATTGATAGAGACAGATTGACAGAGAAAGACAGACAAACGCAAACAAACAGACTCTTAGATAAGCAGATGGACATCGATGTAGATTCAAACAAGTTTAAGTACTCATAAAAAACAGATAATGTTGGCTATCTGACTGACTGACACGCACACAGGAATACGAGGCAAACAAAACGGCATTAACAAAACAAAAAAAAAAAAAAAAAACGCAGAACACTCACATAAAAAAAGAAAAAGATTCCCTCCCCTCCCCAAAAAAAGACCTCATCCGTATAACACAAAGAATAAAGAAAACAACCTCCCTCAAAAAAAAACTCATCCATATAACACAAAGAAAAAAGAAAAAACAAAAAAAAAATAAACCCAAGAAAAATAATCCCCCAAAAACATGCTATCTTACCCACAAATAAAGCCTGACAAATCACAACAGGAAATTAACCCGGAGAGCCATTCCCCTGACCTTTAATCTCAGTCAGACCCCCGCCCTCCTTTCCCCTCACCCCCCCCTAGCCCAGTCCCTAAGGAAGGTCTCGGGGAGGAGGGTCTTAGGGGAGGCAGCAAGGCGATCCTATACTGCGTCTGGTGAGTCCAAACCCGGTTAAGCTTGAATTGTTTAGGTCTTGTTGGGCTCCAGGAGTTGGCTTGAGCTGAAGTTACGCGAACAGGCTTGCGAGGGGGGAGAGGAAGAGGGTCTGTGGCTGTGTGTGTGTGTGGGGAGGTGGGACTTCAAGCAGCGTTGCCAAGTTATCGTACTCAAAACATCGCGATTATCAGTTCCAGTGCTCGAAACTTTCCTACCCACACAGATAATGAAATTCCAGTAAAGTTATCGTTAAAATCATTACTCATTGTGTCTGTTTGCGATAGCTGTGAGTCAGAAACCGGAAAATACGATATGCTGAGTGGCTGAGTACGATAACTTGGTAACGCTGCTGGGAAGTGTCTGTGTGTGTGTGTTTGGGGTGTGTGTGTGTGTGTGTGTGTGTGTGTGTGTGTGTGTGTGTGTTAAGGGATCGTGTTAACATTAGTACAAACACCAAAGAGGTTTAAAGAGATATTCCAAACAGATAAACCTTAACAAAACAACCAGATAAACCTTAACAAAACAAGGAAGCGAAAGATTACAGGGGTCGTTATAAGGAGGATCAGGTCGCGTGTAAGTATGAAGGAAGATAAAACATGTCTCTTTAGGCCATCGGGAGGCTTGACACTACCATGGTATAAAGAGGAAGAGGAAGTAGAATAATAATAATGAGAGGAGAGGTTGAGGAAAAGCAGAAGAGAGGGAAATAGAGGAGGAGCGAATAAAGGAAGCAAAGAACAACGGCAACAAAATAAGAGAAAGAGGAGGAAAAAAGTGGAAATAAGAAAGAAAAAAAAAAGGAAAGAGGTCGACCAGCGGAAAAGGAGGATTAGGAATACGAAGAACAACAACAACAAAAAAACTAAAACAACAACAAAAAGAAAAGAGGATAGAAAAGACGAATGAGTAAGAGGAAAACAAAAAAGAAAAGAACAGCAAAAACAAGAAGCGGCGACGAAGAAGAAGGAAGAAGAAGGAAGAGGAGGAGGAGGAGGAAGAGGATGGTTGATGGGCGTCACTTCTCTCGTCTTTCTCTCCTCCTTGTCTGTCAGTCCATCTTATCACCCTGCACGCTACTTCGGTCTTCAATCATCCTCTCCGTTCACTCCATTGCCCCAAGCCTCACCCTTCCCTCTTTAGTCTCCGTCCGTTGTTTCCTCCTTCTTCATCGTCTGTCTCTTCCCTCCGTCCTTCCCTTCCTCCTCCGTCACCGCCTGTCCCGCCGCATTTGTCGAAGTCAGTCTTGTCGGTAAAGTTCTTTGTCCCCTCGAACTCATCTCTCAGTCACTCCTTCCCGTTCTCTCCCTTTGTCTTGCTTGTGGTTGCTGTTGTATTGTTTTCTTGTTATGTGTTCCTCCGTGAAGCCTTTGCCTCTCTCCACCCTCCCCTCCCTTCCTCCTTGTCTGTTTGTCTATCTGTCTGTCTATCAGTTCATGTACTCTTTGTTTCCGCCCTCCTTGTCTGTCTGTCTCTCTGTCTGACTTGTTCATGGATCCAGGCAGTATTCGGTCTCCTTTCTGCTTGTTTGTTTTCTTTGCTCTGTTTTGGTCTGTGTGTTTCTTTTACTAATGCAATCCTTGTAGTTTTCTCTCTTTACCTCCTTTTCTTTTTCCTCTCCTCAATGTACCCTGTCTATTTGTCTGTCTGGTTTTCTTTCTTATTATTCTTATTGTTAGTTTTTTTTTCATGTTTATCTTCCTGTCTTTTTTATTTTTTTTATTATTTATTTATTTATTTATTTTTTTTTTTTTTACGCCTATAGCGCCGGTAGGCTTGCTTGAGGGGCCTGGATGGTGTTCAGCCCCAGCCCGTCATGGCGCAGGCAAGTGTTTACAGTGGCGCCATCTGTCTCTAATTCACCCTCAAGTGTAGTGTTCTTTCTCTCTTCCTTATTCTTGTACTTATTTTTCTACTTAATATCTTTTTTTCAACTTCTTTTTGCCTCCCTACCATCCTAGAATACATCAGAGAACACGAAGTAAAAACCCACAAACAAAAACTCCGAAGTAATCTGTTGAACTATTCGCGTCTTTACATACCTGGCAGACGGGCCTTTTTACCGCCTGACAGGTAGACTAACCTCTCGTTGGCAAGGTGTCGCTGTGTCTCACGAGCCCGATTTGTCACCTGTCGCGGGAATAATTTACGGGACTTAGGGTGGACGAGACGGCATGCTTGTTCCCTATTCATTAAGGACTGTAATGGTGGTAGAAGTAGTAGTAGTAGTAGTAGTAGAATAGAGTAGTAGAGGAGGAGGAAGAGGAAGAGAAAAATGAGAAAGAGAAAAATGAGAAAGAGAAAAGGAGAAAGAGAAAAGGAGAAAGAGAAAGGGAGAAAGAGAAAAAGGAGAAAGAGGAAAGAAGGAGGAGGAATCTGGCTTTTAAGGTTATATATATATATATATATATATATATATATATATATATATATATATATATATATATATATATATATATATATATATATATATATATATATATATATATATATATATATATATATATATATATATATGTATATATGTTTGTCTGTGTGTGTGTGTGTGTGTGTGTGTGTGTGTGTGTGTGTGTGTGTGTGTGTGTGTGTGTGTGTGTGTGTGTGTGTGTGTGTGTTAAAGAAGATAGACAGGTAAATAGATAGAGAGAGAAAGAATGTTAGACTGAGTTTGTGTCTGTCTATCCGTCTGTCTGCATACTTACCTGTCTGTCTGCGTCCGCTCACCTGCCAGCACCTTCATCGCCCGTCCATTAGTCACGGTGAGGGTGGCCTGACCTGTCTCGCTGCTCTCCTCCTGCCTATAACACACGTACAGTTTAGCATCATTCTTCTGTTTCTTCTCTTTATTATTTTACTATCACATTTTTTACTATTACTTTTTTCTTATAATATTACTTTTTTTCTCTTACTTTACTATTTTTCCACTAGTATTTTTTTATTACCTATATTGAAAGAAGTATAACATTTTAACGTGATTCTCTTTCCTTTTTTCCCACAGTATGAATTATCTAAATTTTTCACCTGCTTTTCCTCCATATTGAATTTCCCTTAACCAAGCATCTTTTGAAAGGCTGAAATATCGTATGAAATTAAACAGTCAAAGTACAGTTTAGCATCATTCTTCCTTTTATTCTCCTTATTATTATACTTATCACTGTTTTTACTATTATTTTTTCATTATTTCTTTATTATATTACTTTTTTCTCTTACGTTACTATTTTTTTTTACCTATATTGAAAGAAGTAGAACATTTTAATGTGATTATCTTCCCTTTTTTCCACAGTATGAATTATCTAAATTTTTCACTTACTTTTCCTCCATATTGAATTTCCCATAACCAAACATATTTTGAAAGGCTGGAATATCGTATGAAAGTAAACAATCAAAGAAGAACAGGAGGAACCAAAGAAGGAATAAATAAATGAATATGAAGAAACACGGGAAGGAAGGAAGGAGAGAGGGAGAGCAGGAAGGAATACAACCAGGCCATCAAAATTGAGCAACGGAAACACAGAAAAGGAGAAAATAAAACACATGGAACAGCGAGTAAAAGGAAGGCTGGAAAAGGTTTTGCTATGACACGGGGAGGAAGGGAGTGAGGGAGCAACACGAAATGAAGAAGCGTTAAACTGAAAATATGTAGATAAAAATAAACGTTGGAGGGAAGGACGCCGCTGTATTGCCTGCGTAAAGAGTGAAGAGTGAAAGGAAACACACATATTGAATTCCTGTTACCACCTCCCGCCCCTGTCCTAACGTGTCCCCCCCTATCCTCACCTGTCCGACCATGTTCTCACCTCCCGCCCCTGTCCTAACGTGTCCCCCCCTATCCTCACCTGTCTGACCATGTTCTCACCTCCCGCCCCTGTCCTAACGTGTCCCCCCCTCCCTATCCTCACCTGTCCGACCCTCTTCTCACCTGCCCGCCCTCCCGGCAGGTGCTGCGGGTGTCAGGTAATTACTAACTCACCTGACGACTCGCATATATATTTATTTACCAATGTTTGAGTTTTAACCTTTCCAGTGTGCTTCAGTTTCCACAGCATTTTTTTTTTTTATGATGTTGATGCATATTTTAACTCTGATGAATGCTTCGTGTTATGGGCTCGTTGTTGGTGTTGTTATTATTTTTATTGCGATTATTATTACTGTTACCTTTGTTGATATTGCCTTATGTGAATGAGTTTTTAATAGGTGTTTATTTTCTCTCTTCTACAGGTATGGAACGTGTATGAGTGAGGGACGAGGTTGTACAAGGAGGCGAGATGTGATAAGGTAAGGAGGTAGAGGAGGAGGAGGAGGAGGAGGAGGAGGGGAAAGGAAGAAGCGAAGGGAAGAGGAGAGATTCATAACTATACCATCTACCATCACATTACCATTTCTACTATGACTTCTTCTTCTTGTATGATTTCCCCCTTATGGGTGAACGGGCCTTTGTCGTACAAACGACGGCCCGTAGGTACTGTGACTACTACTACTACTGCTACTACTACTACTACTACCACAACTACTACTACTACTAATACTAACACTGCTCATGTCACTATCACTACCACCACTATTCCTACTCCTACCACTACTACTACTACTACTACTACTACTACTACTACTACTACTACTACTACTACTACTACTACTACTACTACATCTATCACCAATACCACCACCAATACAACTACACTACCTACACTCATATTATTATTATTATTATTATTATTATTATTATTATTATTATTATTATTATTATTATTATTATTATTATTATTATTATTATTATTATTATTATTATTATTATTATTATTATTATTTTCATTTTTGTTAGTGTGATCGTCCACGTGCCAGGTTATCACAGACTCCGGACAGATTTTCTCGCTTTTAACCAATGCGTCACTTCAAAAAAACAGCCGAAGAACCTTTGCTCGGGGCGTTGAGAGTCACGTTGATTGTCACGAAAAAAAAAAAAAGTGTGCATATTTGTCGCTCATCCTGAAAAACGAAATAATAATTGCATGAAACACACACGCCTCCGGTATTTGCTTGTTTGGTTATTTATGTGTACTGAGAAGCCGTGTAATGATGATGATGATGATGATGATGATGACTATGATGATGAGGTGAAGTAGGAGGAGGAGGAGGAGGAGGAGGAGGAAAAGAAAGAGAATCAGAAAGAGAAAAAGAGGAAGAGAAGGAAGAGGGAGAAGAGAAAGAGAAAGAGAAAGATCAATAGGAAGAGGAGGAGGAGGAGGAGAAAAAGAAAGAGAATCAGAAAGCGAAAGAAGAGGAAGAAGAGAAAGAGAAAGAGAAAGAACAATAGGAAGAGGAGGAGGAGGAGAAAAAGAAAGAGTAAATGAAAGAGAATCAGAAAGAGAAAGAGGAAGAGAAGCAGGAGGGAGAAGAAAAAGAAAAAGAGAAAGAGCAAGAGGAGGAGGAGGAGGAGGAGAAAAAGAAAGAGTAAATGAAAGAGAATCAGAAAGAGAAAGAGGAAGAGAAGCAGGAGGGAGAAGAAAAAGAAAAAGAGAAAGAACAAGAGGAGGAGGAGGAGGAGGAGAGTAAGACAAGTATCAACCTCATTAATAAAAGTCAAAATCAGAATCACGTAAAGAACATTAAAAGAAGAAAAAAAACAAGATCGGTATTCCACTCCACCTGAGAGAGAGAGAGAGAGAGAGAGAGAGAGAGAGAGAGAGAGAGAGAGAGAGAGAGAGAGAGAGAGAGAGAGAGAGACAAGAAAGGAGACAGGAGATAGAGAGTGAGAGCCCCGCTACCCTCCACCCCACTCCACCTACACAGTCCATTCAACCCATTCCACGCTCCACAAAAAGGAGGGCTGGCGATGGGAGTAATTCCTCTGATCATTAACTGTAATTACCCCTTTGTAGCTTATCGGATCACGGCGCCGAGTGGTACAAAGGAATCGGCTCGCCTGATTACCATGTTTGAAAAAAGGTGGAGGCGGGAGGGCGGGGGGGGGGGGGGGGTACAGGGGGAGGGGAAAGAGGGGAATGGCTTGTGTAATTATGTGTGGCTGTGATTCTGTCTGGTCTAGGTTTTTGATGTCAAGTGTATCGTTATGGGGCGTTGATAAGTGCGTGTATGTTGGTGTTGTGTCGCGTTGTCAGCGGCGGCGGTGTTGTTGTCTGACGGGTAAAAAGATACTGGGTTGGTTATTGTTTAGGCGTGTTTGTTTGTCTACTTGTTTAGATTGTGTTATTTCTCGGTTACTTGTTTTCATCTAGGCTAGGTTTTTATTACCCAAGGAGGCCAAGGGGACGCTCACAAAGTTCGTAGCTTCAGAAGGTTGATAGACCCTGCCAGGAAGTGCTCGCGTCGTAGGGTAGGCGAGGCAACTCTCCCCGGCGTATGCCCCTAGTGATTGATTGACTGTCTTTACATAGCTCGGATGATGAAGAAATATGATGATGATGCAGATGGATATGCTGATGGAGGAGAGGAGAAAGTAGAAGAGGAAGAAGAAGAAGAAGAATGAAAAAAGAAAGAAAAAAATTGAAAATACAAAAAAGTAAGAAGAAGTAGAGGAAGATGAAGAATTAGAAGAAAAAAGAAATGAAGGAAGAAAAACAAAGTAGAAAATATAAGAAAGTAAGAGGTTAAGGAAAACAAGAAAATAAAAATGGAAAAAACACAGAAAACAAACAGGATGAAAAGCGAATCCAGCACCAATGAGTGTTTTGATTCATCTGCTAAACCAAAGATCGTCACGGGAGAGCGAGAGAGCGAGGGAGCGGAAGGGAGGGAGGGAGAAAGGGAGGGAGGGAGGGAGGCAAAACGTGAGCGTGGGGAGCATTTGTTTCCTGGCAAGAGAGGCAGAAAACAATTTACATAAAGAGCCCGAAATTAACGATGGGGAGTTTGAAAGTCTTCCATTCGAGGGCTTTTTACAATCTAATGGTTTTGCATAATTTTGGGGCCGTTTTCCCTGAGATTTGGGTTCAAGATTATGGCGCTGAGGGTTATGGCGTGGAAAGGGGTAATGGTGATGGTGTTGCTGTTATTATTATTATTATTATTATTATTATTATTGTTATTATTATTATTATTATTATTATTGTTTATTTCTATTGTTTTTACCTATTTTCCATTATCAATCCCTCCTCTTGTTTCTCCATCTCTTTCTCTTCTTTTTCCTCTTCCTCTTTCTCCTCCACCTTCTCCTCCTCGACAGACAGACAGACAGACAGGAAGATAGACAGTTAGTAGCCGTATAGGAACATGAAGCGTGGATAGACAGTAAGGAAAAGAAAAAAAAATATAAAAGCATAATTAGAGATAAACTAAAAATGACTCGAATAATATGAAACCTTAAAAAAAAAAAACAGTTAGCAAATGGAGGCAAAAATTATGTAAACAGAGTCACCCCAAAACCAGAAACAGAAAACGAGGAAGAAGAACAAGAAAACAGAACAAACACAACAGCAACAACAACAGAAGTAACGTAATAACAGCAACAAAAACAGGCACAGGAAAAGAACACGTACGCCGCAGCACCGCCACAACAGCATTACCAGCACTAAAGAGCAAAGTATAGAACAGCGAGACAGCAGAGGGAAAAGAACAAAGAAGAATAACAATAACAGTAACAACCCAACTTGCGCGAGAGGGAATTTTTGCTCGCTACCTTCCAGAGAGAGAGAGGGAGAGGGAGAGAGAGAGAGAGAAGGGAGGGAGAAAATAGACTGACAGATAGATAAAGAGACTTGAAAAGGACAAATAAAACTGTCACTCAATATTACCTCCTTCCTTCCTTCCTTCCTTCCTTTCTTCCTTCCTTCCTTCCTTCCTTCCTTTCTTCCATCCCACCTTGTCCCATTCATATTTACCTTTTAATCGAATTTTTCTCCCTTTATGTCTTGCTTTTCATCATTGTGTGTAATTTTTCCCTTTTTTTCCATTCAGTCGTTTTCATTTTTTTCCGAATTGTTTTTTTTTTATTTCCTTTCTGGCGATAAATGTAAAGTAGTAACATTTCTTCCCTTTTTCCTCCTCATTTCCTCCTCCTCCTCCTCCTCCTCCTCCATCTTCCCACCCTTCTCTTTCCAATACATTATCCCTCCTCCTCCTCCTCCTCCTCTTTCCTCTACATTCCCCCCTTCCCCCTCCTCCTCCCCTCATATTTCTAACGCTGAATTGAATCCCTGTCAGCCTAACACCATCCTCTGTCCTTCTTAGAGAATCGGAAACCCTCCCATAGGACTCGTGGTCATGTTAGGGCGTGAGGGAAGTGATTCGAAGTGACGTGAGGTCCCCAAGCTCATCCGGGGCTTGAGGGGAGAAGTGACGGGTGGATGGAAGTGGCGGTGTGTGGAAGTGACAATCGGAAGTGACCTTTTGGATTCTGGATAGCGGGAGGATAGTGTTGAGGGGAAGGAAGTGAGAGAGGGGATAAGAAGGGGGGATTAGAGAAAGGAAGGAAGGAGGGAATCGAAGGAGGAAAGTTGGAAGGACGAACACTAG
The DNA here is from genome assembly GCF_024679095.1 of Eriocheir sinensis. NCBI lineage: Eukaryota > Metazoa > Arthropoda > Malacostraca > Decapoda > Varunidae > Eriocheir > Eriocheir sinensis. Next base: position 17,286,939 of record NC_066519.1, read on the forward strand.
AGAGGGAGGAATGAAGGAGATTAGAAAGCTAGAAAGGAAGGAAAGAAGGAGGGATTAAGGAAGAGGAAGAAAGGAAGGAATTAAAGGAGGAAAGTTGGACAGACGAACATAAGAGAAGGAGGAATGAAGGAGGATGGAAAGCTTGAAAGGGAGGAAAGAAGGAAGGACTGAGGAAAGGAAGGAAGGAAGGAATTGAAGGAGGAAAGTTGGAAAGACGAAAATAAGAGAGAGAGGAAGTGAGGAGGATAGAAAGCTTGAAAAGGAAGAAAGAAGGAAGGATTGAAGAAAAGGAAGAAAGGAAGGAATCGAAGGAGGAAAGTTGGAAAGACGAACATAAGAGAGGGAGGAAGTGAGGAGAATAGAAAGCTTGAAAAGGAAGAAAGAAGGAAGGATTGAAGAAAAGGAAGAAAGGAAGGAATCGAAGGAGGAAAGTTGGAAAGACGAAAATAAGAGAGGGAGGAATGAAGGAGAATGGGAAGCTAGAAAGGGAGAAAAGAAGGAAGGATGGAAGGATCGAAGGAGGAAGGTTGGAAAGACGGTACATAAGAGAGGAAGGAAGGAGGAAAAGTAGAAAGTTAGAAAGGGAGGAAAGAAGAACATATTGGAGAAAGAAAGGCAAGGAAAGGAAATAAGAAGTGTTCGTGTTCATTTTTGCCTTCCTCTCACTTCTCCTCTCTTCTCTTCTCTTCTTCTTTTCTCTATTATAACTATTTATCCATCTATCTATCTGTCTTACCTATTATCTACTCAGACCCATTCTATCCCTTCTTCTACCCATACCCTTTCTATTTCACGCTCTCACTGTTCTCTATCACTCACATCTATTCCTTTCTATTCCGCCACTCACTCTTCTCTATTACCAACACTTGCCCCACTCAACACACGCACATTCCGTACCTTCCCTGACCTATTCCCTGCCTTCATTCCCCTCCCTAACCCTCCTTCCCTGCCTGCCCCGTCCCCTCCTTCCTTCCTGCCTTCTTTCCCCTCTCCTACCCTCCCCCTTCCCTGCCCTTACCCACACTCTACTACCTCCTTCCTTCCTTCCCCTCCCTACGTAGCCTACCTCTCTTCTACCCCGTCCTCCTCCCCTTGCTCTGGTACATATATAGATCAACAGTGTAGCGTTCCAGTAAGTGAAGCCAGAACGTCAATACCCCGCCACTCTTGTTTACAGCCACAGTTGAGAAATTGCCTCCGTAACTCATCCTTCCACCACCAGAGGGCCGATGGAAGGTGGAAGGTGGAAGGTGGAAGATGTGATAGTATTTGTACTTGGGCTCGGTAGTGGGTTTGTTTAGTAAGTCTGAGTGTCTTGAAACGTCGTGTGTTGGAACCTATTCGCTATTTGTGTATATCCATATATCTATCCATCTATTCACGCGTCTATCTCTCCATTAATCTATATTTATGTATTTGTGGCCTATTCATCGATATTTCTTTCACTCTTTCCTTGTTTGTTCGCTTATAAGTTCAGCTGGTGTTTGTGAGTTGGTGTTTACCGCCATAACACAAGCGAACATGAATAACTCGATTGTGTGTGAGAGTGAGTCTATATAGTTTTCATTCCCTCGTCTTGGAAACTCGTGTGTGTTGTGTGTTTTATTATAATTTGAGTAGGTGCTTATTTGCTTGCCGACATAACCCATAAATACATAAAGAAGTCCATTGTGTATAGGAGTGAGTCTCTCTTGTTCTTATTCCTTTTCTCTTTCCCCTACTACTTGCCCTGTGTCCCGGGGTAATGGGCTCCCTCCCACTACAGGCTCAAGGGCCAGTGTTGCGGAGATGAGCACCGAGGCCACGCTCTGCTACAGCGTATGCCCCCAACTTTACCTTTACTTTACCTTATTCGCTTCTCTTCTCTTCTATATCTATCTTTTATCAAACTTTATGGTTTTTGTGTTTTATTATTTGAGTACGAGTTAGTTCGTGTATTCGTAAGTTACTTGAGTTTTAATTTGAGTAGGAGATTTTATTTCAGTTTCAATTTAGTCTACAGTTCCATGAAAGCAAAATGACAGGATGAAAGACTCACATACACTTTTCCAGGATCGAGACCAGCAAAAAAAAAAAAAAGTGTACCGTATCATCCGCACAAATAATAGGTGTCTGATATACTTACCTTGACATATGATAGGTGAAAAAATAGATAAAATTACCCACCGCACAAAAACACTCCGGTAAATACACGCCTAAACCCTGCAGCGGTCGTTTCCTTTTTATACTATTTTTTTCCCACCAGGCAGGCAGGTTCACGCCGCGATGTTCCTATTCATCTCAATTTTGCAGTGGCGTTTACCTTGTCTGCTATAATTAATTTACCTGTGTGTGATGAAGCATTGGTCCCTCAGCTTAGGGGGGGGGGGGGAGGTTGGGAGGAGAGAGGAGGGTAATGAGTGGGGGAAGAGAGGGAGAGAAGAGGAGGAGGGATGGAGGGAATAGGAGAAGTGGAGGAGGGTTTGGGGGAAGATAAAAGTGATTAAGAGAGAGAGAGAGAGAGAGAGAGAGAGAGAGAGAGAGAGAGAGAGAGAGAGAGAGAGAGAGAGAGAGAGAGGCGGTTCATATGGAAGATAACAAGATCAGTCGAGTAAAAGGTAAGGGAGGAAGAGAGGGAGGAATTCTGGGATAGAGGGATGAAGGGGAACGCTAAGGGAAAGATAACGTTGGTAAGGGAAGAGCAGATACGGCCCCAAGAGGAGAGAGAAGTGAGGGTAAACTAGAAAACAAAAGGGGGAAAGTAAAAGGAATATAAATGTAAAAAGAAAAGATAAAGCTAGTTAAGGGAAAGGTGAGGTAGGTTACTTCAGGTAGGTAAGGGAACGTTAAGTAAAAGTGAAGCTAAAAAAAAAATAAAGGACAAAGCAAGGGCAAAGGTAAAGTTGTGATATTAATTAAAAGAAAAGTAAGGTAGGTCAGGTAGCTTAGGGAAGATGAAGTGAGGAAAAAACTATAACAAAAAAAAGAAGAGACATGTAATAGAGGACAGGTAAAACTGGTGCGATAAAGGTCAGGTCAGGTCAGGTAGAAAGGGAAGGTGAATTGAAAGTAAAACAACAATAAAAAGAAGAGGAAGATAAGAGGGAAAGACAGGTAAGGTCTACAAGATTAACTAAAAGGTAGATTAGGTCAGATCAGGTTAGGAAAGGGAAGGTGAACTGCAAATAAAGCTACAATAAAAAGAAGGAAAAGGCAACTGAAAAAAAACAGGTAAGGGCAGGAAAGGTACGTCAAGTCAGGTAGGAAGGGAAAGGAGAGTAAAAGTAAAGCTAATAAAAAGTGCAAAAAAAAAGAGGAATGTAACAGAGATAGACGGGTAAGGGCAAGGTTAGTGGAAAGGTAAGGTAGGTGAGGGGAGGGCAAGAGTAAGGTAAGGGAAGGTGAAGTGTAAGTAACATCTAAAAACAGAGGGTAAAGTAAGGGGAACATAACAGGTGAAGGGCAGGTAAGGGGAGGATAAGCATAAGGTAAGGAAAGGTGAAGTGAAAGTAAACAGATAACTGGAAAATGTAAAAGAGAGGGGGATATATATGTAGTATGCAAAGGTAAGGGAAAGGTAAGGCAGGTAAGGGGAGGCAGGTAAGGCAGGTGTGGTACAGGTAATATCGCCGTGTCACCTGCCTCTGTGCACTCAGGTAGTAGACCGGCGCGGATTTATGGCCAGGTGTAAATCACTCCGTGGCTTAACCTGTACTGCTTCTGTTTACCTGTGTTGATGAGGCGAGCGAGGGTGGGCAGGTGAGCAAGTCTGTGTCTTTGTGTTACTGGTGCTGCATATTCTTACGGTGTTGTTACTTTTGTTATTGTTCTGTGTTACTGGAAATACATAATCATGCGGTGTTGGTGTTTGTGTTCTTGTGTGTTACCGGCAATACTTATTCCTAGTATTGTTCTTGTTCTTCTTGCTTGCTGTTTATTGTTCAGTGACTCACCTCTGTTTGTGTTTGTGTTGTTTATAGTTTGTGTTTTGTTTTATTACTGATGAAGAAAACTATAAATCACATTCACACTTTTAGGGAAGAGAAATAAATCGTGTGAACAAAAAAAGAAGCGAAGCATTATAAAAAAAAGCAGCTGTCGCAACTTTATGGGAAACGTCATGTGAAAGAAAAAAATGTTTGAAGTAAAGAGGATCCGACACTAAATCATAATCGCACTTAGAAAATGGAAAAATAAATCACACGAAAATTGAAACCAAAAAATATGGCTTCGTAGAAAGAAAGAATGAAAAGAATGCTGAAAAAATACAACAGCACTTAAAGGCAAAAACGAAAAAACTAAAAAAATACAATAGCAGATAAAAAAAGAAAGAAAGAAAGAAAGGAAGAAGAAAACACGCAAAACAAAAACACAATGCACCTCAAGGCAAAAAAATCAACAATAAATAAACAAAAAAGCAAAAAAAAAAGCCAAAATGGTCACACGGAAGCCATATCAGACAGACAACAAGAAGAACAACAACAACACAGTGGCAAAAAAAAAAAAACTCGACAAAAAAAGCCAAAAATGGTCACACGGAAGCAATATCAGACAACAGCAACAAGAACAACAATACAGTGCATTTCAAAACAAGAAAAAAATCGACCAAAAACAAAAAACACAAAAAAAAGTCAAAACGGTCACACGGAAGCCATATCAGACAGACAACAACAACAACAGCAACAGCAACAACCCAGTGCGCTTCAAGACAAGAAAAAAAATCGAACAAAAACAGACCAAAAAAAAAAGTCCAAAACGGTCACACGGAAGCCATATCAGACAGACAACAACAACAACAACAACAACAACAACAACAACCCAGTGCGCTTCAAGACAAGAAAAAAAATCGAACAAAAACAAAAACAAAAAAAAGTCCAAAACGGTCACACGGAAGCCATATCAGACAGACAACAACAACAACAACAACAACAACAACAACAACAACAAAACCAGTGCGCTTCAAGACAAGAAAAAAAATCGAACAAAAACAAAACAAAAAAAAAAGTCCAAAACGGTCACACGGAAGCCATATCAGACAGACAAAACCACCACCACCAACAACAACAAGAGCAGCGGCGGTAATGGCTTCGTGCGGCTTGCGGGCGTTTACGACATTAAGACATTTGAGACATTTCCCCGATCCGGACATCATTAAACTCTAGATTACACCCTTTGACGACTCGCAAATGACCTTTAATTGCCTCGTTAGCCGGCTCTGAAGGCACGCATAACGCCCTCATTAATCGTCCTTGCCACACTATTACCGCGAGGCCTCGGCGGCTACCTGGGGACCTCCGCGTGATGGCAGGGCGATGTAGGGACGTGAAGATGGACCTGTAATTATATAAAGGTAAATAGGAAGAGCGGGAGTGGTAATGACTAGCACACGGTATCTTAGGTATGCGCATAGTGTTATTATATAGACAGCGATAGAGCAGCAATAATAACAGCAGGAAAGATGTGCTAGTAGGTATGTAATTATAAAAAGGTATATAGCAGGAGTGGTAACGATTAGCACACAGTATCTTAGGTTTGCGTAGTGTGTCATTATACAGACATCAATACAGCAGCAATAATAATAACAGGACAGATGTGCAAGGGAATGAAAGATAATACGAAAAGAGAAATAGGAGAAGCTAGTAACAGAGAGAGAAAGATCGATAAGTAGAGGGTAAAAGAAACAAAACTATAGAAATTCCCTTTTGTTTCCCTTTTTCTCCTCTTAATACTCAAACACTCTTTCCTCCTCTTCCCTTCTCTCTCTCTGTCCTTTCTTCAGATTTTCTCCTCTTTTCCTCACCATTCCTCCCTTTTTCTCTCCTTTCCCCATGTCCTCTCCTTTCCTTCCCTTTTCCCTTTCCATTTCCTTTTCCTACCTTTCTTTTCTAAATACATGAACACGTTCCTCCTCTTCCATCCACTTACAACCCTTTCATCCCCTTCCCTTTTTATCTCCTCCTCCTCTTAATACGCACACACCAGGTAGAATCGTGCGCGAGAATGTGTGTGACCGTGTTGCTATCGTACTCACAACAACATATTGGCGTACGCGGGGCTAACGTCATCTCCGCCGGGAAAACAGAATATAGAGTTGTTGTTGTCGCCAGCCTAAGCCGCGGCGCACCCAACACCCAAAGCCAATCAAGTTCCTGGTGAAAATAACCCCTGCGAGTCCCCCACCCCCCTTCTGCATCCCCTCTCACTCTGTCAACAAGCCTCCGCCATCTCAGCAGTTAAGTGGGGAATTGGTAATACTGTTTTTTGGGGGCGGGGGAGGGGAGGTATGTGTATGGGGGGGAGGGGGTCTGTGTGTGCGTGTGTGTGTGTGTTTTGTTTGCCAGGGTTATTGTTTGTGTGTTTATTTGATGTTATTATGTGTTAAAATCTTTCTTTCTGTATTATTTTTCTTTTATTCTCTTATTCTCTCTCTCTCTCTCTCTCTCTCTCTCTCTCTCTCTCTCTCTCTCTCTCTCTCTCTCTCTCTCTCTCTCTCTCTCTCTCTCTCTCTCTCTCTCTCTCTCTCTCTCTCTTCTCTTCTCTCTTCTCTTTACTCTCATTTCTCTCCCTTTCTCTCTCTCTCATTTCCGTTGCATGTTTCCCTCCCCGATCTACCTTCCACCCCTTCCCCTTCTTCCCCTTCCTGGTAACAATGGCTCCAATCACAAACACCATTTTTCTTGCTCAATAATGAAATCACGCGCGCTCTCACCATCTGGCAATGAAGTATTCCAGCATAGTTTCCCACCGCATTACCAGGGAGCATAATACATTTTCTATGATTTGGCAAAAAGGGAGAGAAAATGTGTGTCAGTTGCCGGATGAGGTTAGTGAGTGGACGTAGGAGATGAGGTTAGGTCCCCCCTCGCCCCCTCGCCCTCAAACCTCCCTCTCTCTCTCTCTCGTCTCTTTTTTTTCCTCCATTCCGATTTTTAATACCTTTTTTCGTGCGTCGGTTTGTGTGGAATTGTAGACATAAATTTGGAAGTCTGGCTGGTTTGTACGTCGACTTTTGGACTTTTGAATAATGGAGTTCCCGTTTTTCATGTTCCCCACCAAAGGCAGGGGAGAGAGAGAGAGAGAGAGAGAGAGAGAGAGAGAGAGAGAGAGAGAGAGAGAGAGAGAGAGAGAGAGAGTTCGCCTTAGACCCGTGCATACATTCACCAAATACCTTCAAATATCCTTTTCTTCTCTCCTTTCCAGGTTTTCACGCGGTATTTTTAGCTAAAGTTGGACACACACACACACACACACACACACACACACACACACACACACACACACACACACACACACACTCGCTGGGATTGTGGCAAACGCTCACACACACACGGATATTTAATGGAGTTTGTGCTTATTCGCTGACCAAAGAAGGGGGAACTTTAGAAAGCGTGGAGGTGTTAGCTAAAGGTCCATTCTGTGAGCTTGCAACACCGGGAGGAGGACGGAAGCTCAAGTTGTATAGAAAGCGCAGTTGGGAACAAGAAGGTGCTAGCCAAATGCCCTTTTTCTCTGGTTTCAAGGGCGGGCGAGGACCAAAGAAGACGGACATAAGGAGGTGTTAGTTAAATGCCTCTTTTGTGTGCTTGCAAAGGCTTGAAGTGTGCAGAAAATTGAGTGCTGGAAAAGAAAATACGTAGGTGCTAACCATTTGCCTTTCCCGTCTGGTTTCAAGGGCGGGCGAGGACCAAAGAAGAGGGACATAAGGAGGCGTTAGATAAATGCCTCTGTGTGCTTGCAAAGGCTCGAGTGTTATAGAAAACGGACTGTTGGTGAAAAAGAATACGTAGGTGCTAGCCAAACGCCATTTCCGTCTAGTTACAAGGGCGGGCGTGGACCATAGAAGAGGGACATGAGGAGGTGTTAGCTAAATGCCTCTTTTGTGTGCTTGCAAAGGCTCGAGTGCTATAGAAAACGGACTGTTGGTGAAAAAGAATACGTAGGTGCTAGCCAAACGCCCTTTTCGTCTGGTTACAAGGGCGGGCGTGGACCAAAGAAGAGGGACATGAGGAGGTGTTTGCTAAATGCTTCTTTTGTGTGCTTGCAAAGGCTTGAGTGCTGTAGAAAACGGACTGTTGGTGAAAAAGAATACATAGGTGCTCGTCAAACGCCCTTTTCGCCTGGTTGCAAGGGGGGACGAGGAGCAAAGTGGAGATCAGGAAGTCTTAGTTTAATTCCTCTTTTGTGTGCTTGCAAAGGCTTGAGTGCTGTAGAAAACGGACTGTTGGTAGAAAAGAATACCTTTGTGCTAGGCAAACGCCCTCTCCGTCTAGTTGCAAGGTCGGACAAGGACGAAAGACAAGGGACATTAAGCGTTTAAATGAGGCCACGATTTGTCTGGCTTAAGCGTCATTAGGTTGTGGGGTTACGCGCGGACTGGCCCTCGCTGTTTAAGATGCCCGGCGTGGGTTTGAGCTACGGGGTGCAGGAAGCGCATTACACCGACGTCGTAATTCCCCGGTTAAGACCTTTATTTGACCTTAATTCGTCTGGTTTAGGAAGAATTGTAGCGGTTAATGCTTTCTTATTTTGAGGGAATGTGTTTGTTGTCTGGCTGAAGCCTAGTTTTATACCCTTTATTTTGTTTCAGGGATATATTTTGCAGTTACGACTTTTGTGTGGGCTAATGTGGATGCTCTAAATGTTGTAATAGTGACATTTTTTACTGCAAAATATATCCCGGCTGAGTGACCGAATGCGTCTGGCTGAACCTCACTTTTTGTCACATATATAATTGAAGGACAAATTTTGCAGTCACGACTTTTCTTTGACCTAATGTGTCTGGGGAATGCGTAAATGTTGTAGTAAGAACAATTTTCCTGCCAGATATTTCCCGGCTGACTAACCGGATGCGCCCAAATGCTCTGCTCTTTCCTTTCATAGTTGATTCAAGGACAAATTTTGCAGTCACGACTTTTGTTTGTCCTGAAAATTATGTCTCGGATATGTGTAAATGTTGTAGTAGTGACATTTTTCCTGCTAAATATATCCCGGCTGGTGCATAATTCTGCGGCTGAACTCTAATTTTTGCCTAAGATATCTAGTTGACGCGAACATTACTGCGGTTTATGGCTCTCCTCATTATGTCTTTCTGGAACATAAATTTCAGCATTAAGAAGAAAAAGAAACCTTGGAATAGTTTGGGTCAAGATGTGATGGTGGAAATATGATAAACCTCTTCTTGTTCCTCTTTTTATTATTATTCTTGTTCTTTTTCTTTTTCTCCTTCTTTTTCTTCTTCTTATTATTATTATACTTCTTCTCGTTCCTCTTTTTATTATTATTCTTGTTCTTTTTCTTCTTTTTCTTCTTCTTCTACTTCTTCTTCTACTTCTTCTTCTTCTTCTTCATCTTTGTAACACGATACGTAAAGACTAATGCAGCCGCTAGATGGCGTTACCTCTGCGCACAACCGTGAAAACAAAGCCAAAGGGTCGCATTCTTAAACATTTCAACCCCTGACACACATATTTGACAAGACTCTCGAAGGAGCTTGTGGCATTTCCAGTGATAGTTTTCTGACCCTTGGTGGTAATTTGACCCTTCTTCCGTATCATGATCCTAAAAACACATCCATTAGAACCCGATTGATCTCCTTTTCTGCCTCTGTAAATGGTTGATGTGGGAAGCGAAAGCGTGTGATTAAGCATTTCAACCCCTGACACACATATTTGACAAGGCCTTCGCAGGTGTTTGTGGCATTTCCAGTGATAGTTTTCTGACCCTTGGTGGTAATTTGACCCTTCTTCCGTATCATGATCCTAAAAACACATCCATTAGAACCCGATTGATCTCCTTTTCTGCCTCTGTAAATGGTTGATGTGGGAAGCGAAAGCGTGTGATTAAGCATTTCAACCCCTGACACACATATTTGACAAGGCTCTCGAAGGAGCTTGTGGCATTTCCAGTGATAGTTTTCTGACCCTTGGTGGTAATTTGACCCTTCTTCCGTATCATGATCCTAAAAACACATCCATTAGAACCCGATTGATCTCCTTTTCTGCCTCTGTAAATGGTTGATGTGGGAAGCGAAAGCGTGTGATTAAGCATTTCAACCCCTGACACACATTTGACAAGGCTTTCGTAGGTGTTTGTGGCATTTCCAGTGATAGTTTTCTGACCCTTGGTGGTAATTTGACCCTTCTTCCGTATCATGATCCTAAAAACACATCCATTAGAACCCGATTGATCTCCTTTTCTGCCTCTGTAAATGGTTGATGTGGGAAGCGAAAGCGTGTGAGAAATTGAGAATGCCGACCAGATATCCACGCGTCATGCAACACACGCAGCCGTTGAGTGAACCACGCTTCCGTTTTCTCTTTATGCGGAAAATTGATACGCTCCAGAGAAGACATAAAGAAATCGACGCCCAACTCAAATAGATAAAAGAATATTGGTTTAAATTGTAACTTCCTGCACGTACAGAATAACAAAAGCGAATCAGTACAAAGGAACAGAGAAGGAACGTCAGTAAAGCGTGCTCAACATTTATATAGTGGAAAAAAACAAGTAAATATGGAAAAATAACCAAAAAATCAATACAAAAAAAAATACTAAGAGAAACATTAGTAAAGCGTCCGAAATATTTATACAGTGGGAAAAAAAAGAGTGAACGGCGTATGTAGAATAAGAAGAAGAGAGGAATGATAATAGAGTGTGAAAGGAGGAGGAGAGGAAAGTATAGAATTTCACGCTATACGAAATGACAATATTTTCATAATTTTCACTCATATCAGATTTCAGTATCTTATTATCGAAAAAGCGTAGGCGGGCTCCTCCTCCTCCTCCTCCTCCTCCTCCTCCTCCTCCTCTCCGTTTTCCAGCCCCTACTCATCTTTCTCCTCCTTGTCTCCCTCTTCGCCCTCCATCTACTCCTCCTCTTTCTCCTTCTCCTTTTTCTACCCCTTCTTCGAATCCTGCTATGCCTTCTTTTTCCTCTCTTTGCCCTCTTTCCTTTCCTCTCTTCTTCTTCTCCTCCTTTTTTCTCATTTTCCTTTTCTTTCTTCTCTCCTCTTTCTCCTTTCTCTTTTTTCCTTCTCTTCTCTTTCTGTTCCTCCTCTTCTCTTTATCTTCCCCTCTTACTGTTCCTTCTCTTCTCTTTCTCCTTCCCTCTTTCTGTTCCTCCTCTCCTTTCTCAGCCTCCTTTTTTCTCCTCTTCATCCTCCTTTTTCTCCTACCCGCTTCCTCCTCCTCTTCAGTGCACGCCGCTGTCAATATCGTTTCCATAAACACTCCCGGCAACACAGCGGCGCAGCACACACAAGGCGCGCCGCTGTTTGTCCCCCGCTTCAACAAAACGCGCCGAGGAGATGAACAAAAGGAGATGAAATAAAGGCGCTTTGTAGTCGTTGCCTCACGTCGGGAAAATTCTGACTCGCTGGATATTGACTCTTACTTATTCCTCTGCTTTTGTTCCCCTGATATTGTATTACTAACGCAATTCCCCGCCCCCCCCCCCACACACACACGCACACACACACACACACACACACACACACACACACACACACACACACACACACTCAAAGAAAATCACGACCTTTGACCTTTTTTCTTAACCCGACTTTGTGTTTTTAGTCTTTGCCATTTTGTATCTCTGTCTTGACTGGCGCACACACACACACACACACACACACACACACACACACACACACACACACACACACACACACACACACACACACACATTTGTATTTTTAGTCTTTGCTATTCTGTATCTGTCTTGACTGGCACACACACACACACAACACACACACACACACACACACACACACACACACACACACACACACACAAAGAAAATCACGACTTGAGACCTGTATTATTGGCCTGACCTTGTAGTTGTGTTATGTATCATTATTTTATTATGTTATGTTTTGTTATGTATTATTATTTTGTTATGTATTATTTTATGTATCTTTCCTGGCTGGCTTTCTGTATGACCAAAGACCCGAATTCATGGACGCTCTTGGCCCTCACTATTAATATATCCAAAGATCACAAAGGAGATTAGTTGGGTTTTCATGAGTTATATTATTTTTTTTTACAGCACAGAGAGCAACTCAAAGGCAACAAAAAGAAGATGTAAAAAAAAAAAAAAGCTAAATGTTGCTCTCATATAGCGATAAGTATAGAGAAGCCAAAAGGGAGGTCAATTTATTACTTCCATGGTGCAGAAACCTTGTCACTAAGCTCACAAAACTGCCCATGGGATTACTAACACAACCTCTACGAAAGACTTGTCAATCATGGGTGTGTAAGCCCGGAAAGGTAGGAGAGTATGGGACTTAGTTTCGTTTGAGGGATGATATGTTATTTCCAGAAGCCACTTGGGTATTAAAAGCTTTACTGTAGGACCGTTTTAGAGGATTTGGTCATTTGAGAATCAGAGGGATGATCGTTGTAGAGTCAAAGGAGTTTTAAAAGTCTTCGAAGTTTGAAAAAAAATAGGCCCAGAAAATATTGAAAAGTCTTACGTTTCTCAGTTTTTTACAGTAAAAGAAGCAGCTCAAGGGCAAAAAATAGTAATGAGAAAAATAGGCCCGGTAATCACTGCCCCTATAAAGAAAGGGTTTAGAAGAGTGCCCAAAAGAGAGGTCAATATGTCCCGGCTGGTGCATAATTCTGCGGTTGAACTCTATTTTTTGCCTAAGATATCTATAGTTGACGCGAACATTACTGCGGTTGATGACTATTTCGGGAGGAGAGGTGTCTGGATACTCTCCTTTGCTGCATATCGAGGTCTGTATAGTTAAGTAAGAGCCGGACAAGGAAGCTGGAAAAGGGAACATAGGGGCTCTTTTTTCTCATTGTTACTTTTTGCCCTTGAGCTTATTTCTTTACTGTAAAACAATGAGAAACGTTAGACTATTCAATATTTTCTGGACTTATTTTTTCAAACTTCGAAGACTTTTATAACTCCTTTGACTTTAGAACGATCATCCCTCTGATTCTCTAATGACAAAATCCTTTAAAACGGTCCTACAGTAAAGCTTCTAATACCCAAGCAACATAAGACCATTCAATATTTTCTGAGCCTATTTTTTTTTCAAACTTCGAAGACTTCTATAACTCCTGTGACTTTACAACGATCATCCCTCTGATTCTCTAATGACAAAATCCTCTAAAACGGTCCAACAGTAAAGCTTCTAATACCCAAGCAACGTAAGACCATTCAATATTTTCTGAGCCTATTTTTTTTTCAAACTTCGAAGACTTTTATAACTCCTTTGACTTTACAACGATCATCCCTCTGATTCTCTAATGACAAAATCCTCTAAAACGGTCCAACAGTAAAGCTCTTAGATATCCCAGCCAGAGTGAGTGTCCAATGTCCAGTACCGCGAGGAATGGGGAGTAGCTGGAATGGACACGTAGGTTAAGGGCGCCACTGATGGGACAATCGTGGTAAAGTTGCTGGAATTGGATCGTTGCGAGTACGTTCCCAACAATCCGAGCAGAAGAAAGGGTCCAGATTTCAGTATCAGTCGGAATGGGAAGAACCGCTTGGAATGGATATTTATGCTAAAGGAAGGTTTGCTGAGAGGATAACCTGGATAAAGTAGCTGGATTGGGACCCCAGGTACTCTTAAAAGGTTCCTACATCTATTAATAGTAACTGTCTTGCGTTGGGTATTTAGAGAGATGGAAGGAAGTGGCTGTAATGGAGGCACGGAGACCAGATTCAGAGCAACAGGAAAAGGCAGATACTTTATTTAGAAGGAGTAAGTGAAACTGGGACCGAAAAATGATGGGGAAAAGGAAAGAAACAGAACTAAAGCGAATGGTTGAAAAAAAAAGTAACACAGAAAACAAGGGGATATATAGAGGAAGGAAAGGATGGAGATTAGGAAGAGGAAGGAAAGAAAAGCAAGTATGGAGTGTGATGGAGGGGGAACTGAGTGGTGGAAGGGGCTGACCGGCTAACTTTATGGCTGGTTGACTGACTGACAAATATAAGTAGGAGTGATTTTTGAAGTCTCCAACACCGATGACTTTAAACTATTCCCGCCCTCTTGATTTCCCTCCATCACTCTTGGACAACGAAAGAGGACCAGTAGTAAGGGTAGAAAGGGGAGGAAGGGTAGGTGAAAGGATGGGTGAGGGAGTGAATAAGGGACGTCTGGGGCACTGGGGGGCACCAGAAGAGGATCAGTAGGAATGTAGGAAGAGTAGGTGGAGGGGTCTTGGGTGAGGCAGGGACAGAGGGGCGTCTGCGGCACTGGGGGGCGGCAGGGGGCAGGGCCAGGAAGGGTAGGCGGAGAGGTCGTGGGTGAGGTAGGGACCGAGGGATGTCTGGGGATGACTTCAGGAGCTGTTTCGTGCCTCCCACACGGCGCACACTTTATGGCTAAGAGCTAAACTTTTCCATTCCGGCCGCCGTAAGTTGCTGAATAAGACCCGAGTTTACAAGGAGCGATAAACCACATGACAAATCTTAGCTTGTTTAGTGCCCCGTTGTAATCCCTGAAACGCTCCTGTCCCTTTGATTACGCGACCCCGGACTGCTTAAGAGAGTGATTTAGAGGAATGAAAAGTTAACTATGTCTTTCTTTACCTTTCCTCTGTTCTCGTTTACCTGTCTACCTTTCTAAATTCGTTACTTTAATTTAGAGGGATGAGAGGTTAACATGTCTTACCTTTCTTTCTTTCTAAATTCGTTACGTTAATTTAGAGGGATGAGAAGTTAACATGTCTTCCTTTACCTTTCCTATGTTCTCGTTTACCTGTCTACCTTTCTAAATTCGTTACGTTAATTTAGAGGGGTGAGAGGTTAACTATCTCTTCCTTTACCTTTTCTATGTCCTCGTTTACCTTTCCTATTAACTTCTCTCCTGTGTCTAACTTTTCTGCCTTTCCATTTTGTTATCTTCCTCCCCTTCAGTTCCTATCTTTAACTTACATTCCCTCTTTGCTTACTTTCTTTGATCTTAACTTTAGGTGTGAATAGTGTTGCCTTCCTCATTAGATTCTTATTCAGATGTGTGGTTTCTGTAATAGCTCTTGAATTTGTTGCGTCCTAAATCCCTTGTTTCTTTCAGTTTTTTTTGTTTCCTTCCTCTAAATTTTACTCGAGCGTTTGATAAGTATTGTTTTGATATTGTTTTCTATGCCAGTATTATACAGGATCATTGTTAGGGCTTTGCTATGTGTTTTATTTCTTGATTTCTTGTCTAATTCCTTCATTTTACTGTTCTAGGTTAGCTTGTTTTTGTTTTACTATTTCATTTATTTTTGGGGTATTTGTTGCTAGTGGTTTATTTTGCTATGTTTCCTGTGGTCTTTGCTAATCCCTTCATTTTAAAGCTTAGTACATTATTCTTTGTTATTTCTTGTTTTAGGTAGTTTTATTTTTGTTTTGCTTCTTCATCTAAGTTTATAGGATAGTTCCCAGCGCCCTGATTGACCTGGTTTGCATTCACATTCAAATTCATATCAAATCTTTTCTCTATTTACTATCTCTGCCGTTATCGCCACTCCTTTCTTTACGTCTAATAATATTCTCTAATACTCCTCTGTAATCTAAGACTGTATTATCCTTTTCAGGCCGACTGCTTATATTTTGATACCTTTTCTATTTCATTCCTTCCTTTCCTTTCTACTTACGATATTATTTCCTCCTTTATACTCTCACATAATCCAAGTCTACATTATCTTTTCCCTGCCGACTGTTTATATTAAGTATCTATTTCCTTCCTTTCTCTCTTTTCTTTCTCCCGTTAGCATTTCTCCCTCCTCTTCGTACGATATTATTTTCTCTTTTCTACATTATCTTCTCCTCCCTGACTGCTTATTCTTCACTCTCTTGCTCCCGCGCTACGATTTTTATTGACTTTCCAGTCCACTTGCGTCCTCTCTTTGCTTGCCGCGTGTATGACTTCGCTTTTCTTTCCAATTTCCAGTCCATTTGCATTCACTGTTTGGGTAATGCGTGTATCATTATTACCGCCGCTGCCTCCGACCCGGCGTGCGCGGGGTACGATTCTTTATTCTTTTTGCCCTCAATTTCCGATCCACTTCTTGAATCCGCGAACTCCGAGGCGAGGGCGGAATCGTAAGCAGGTCAGGTTGGTTTGAAAGAGATAGGGACGGAGGAAAAGTCGGGTTGGGTTGGCGGGAAGTCGGGGTGAAGTCGGGTTACTTTGGGGGGGTCGGGTTGAGTCGTAGAGAGGTGAAGTCGGGTCAGATCGGGTCCGGAGAAGGTTTGAGTTGGTAAAGTCGGGTCAGGTTTGGTTTTGACGTTTGGGAGGAGTCGGGGTGAAGTCGGGTTACCTTGGGGGGGTCGGGTTCGGTCGTAGAGAGGTGAAGTCGGGTCAGATCGGGTTCGGAAAAGGTTTGAGTTGGTAAAGTCGGGTCAGGATTGGTTGTTACGTCTGAGGGAAGTCGGGGTCAAATCGGGTTACGTCGGGGGTCAGGTTGGGTCGAAGAGAGATGAGGTCGGGTTAGATTGAGGTCAGGGAAAGTCAAGGAAGGTAAAGTCGGGGTCGGGTGAGGTCGAATCAGCTGGAAAAGGATAAAAGTCTGGTGATATTGAATAAGTAAGATCAGATGGGGTGACGAAGCGACTAGGAGGGGTGGCATCGGGTTGAATCGAGGTCGTAGCTACATTGAAAAAGGGGAAGGGAGAGAGGAGGTAAAACGACGTCCCATCCACTACCACCCCTTTCCCCTCCCCCCCTCCCCCCACACACCAACCAAAGCAGGGACACGACTGAGGCAAATCTAACGTTACCCCCATTTCCTTAACTCAGTCCAAATATTGCCTCAGAGCCGTTGTGTTGACCCTGGCCGGGGCTGTGTTAGCTCTCCACACCATCTGACGCTAAGAGCAGAACTACGATAAATCCTAGCCGTCCTCCTCCTCCTCCTCCTCCTCCTCTTCCTCATCCTCTTCCTCGTCCTCCTCCTCCTCCTCCGCTTGGCTTAAAAGTCTTATTGATCCTCGTGTTGCTTTTGTGTTGTGTTGTGTTGTGTGAGTGTGTATACCGTCATGTGTGTCTGTGTGTGTGTGTGTGTGTGTGTGTGTGTGTGTGTGTGTGTGTGTGTGTGTGTTTTCCATACAATTTATCACGTTTTCCTTTATTTTTCCTCTTCTATTCACAATTCTTTCTCCTTCCTTTTCGTCTCCTACTCACATGAATGGAATATGTAGATAGGTACAGAGAGAGAGAGAGAGAGAGAGAGAGAGAGAGAGAGAGAGAGAGAGAGAGAGAGAGAGAGAGAGAGAGAGAGAGAGAGAGAGAGAGAGAATGCATTTTCTGATCCGAGGCTAATGAATATATCATGGAACATTTGAATATGAAGCAAGGCGCCTGGATGAGAGAGTGCGACTGTTTTATGTGAGCGGGGGAGAACGGCGGAGGGGGGGGTGGAGCACAGGGCGTACGTCTGCACAGGTTGAGAGATGGAGAGAGGGATAGAGAGAGGGAGAGAAGGAGAGGGAGAAGGAGTGAGAGAAGGAGAGAGAGAGAGAGAGAGAGAGAGAGAGAGAAGGAGAGAGAGAGAAGGAGAGAGAAGGAAAGAGAGAAGGAGAGAAGGAGAGAGAAGGAGAGAGAAGGAGAGAGAGAGAGAGAGAGAGAGAGAGAGAGAGAGAGAGAGAGAGAGAGAGAGAGAGAGAGAGAGAGAGAGAGAGAGACTGTGTGGTTGTATGGAAAGTTTGGTTTTGTGTGTATGAGAGATATAGATATATATAAATGTAGTGATATATAGATACAAAGATAGATTGAATATAAAGAACGTTTGATAGGTAAAAAGATATATTGATGGATAGATAGATAGACAGAAAATTCAGATAAAATAGAAAGAACATTTAAGTCTTTTCCAGTGATATATAGCGAAAGAAAACACGAAAGAGATTACTTAAACAAAAACACACTCTCTCATACGCACTGAAATCATTAAAACGTAAAACAAACAAACTCCGTCATATTCTTTCCTCAAACATTTTACTTTCCAACATCTCTCTCTCATAAACAAACCCCAGTGATAGAATACAACAGATTAACAAAACCAATACAAAAAATCACCGACGCTTTCGAATCCTTAAACGTAAAACAACTCAAAACACAAGCATATTATAATTTTCTCAAACATTATACTTTCCAACATCTCTCTAATATACAAACCCTAGTGAGACAATTAAACCGATTAACAAAACCAATACAAAACTTACTCTTTCAAATCCTTTAACGTAAAACAACTCAAAACACAAGCATATTATAATTTTCTCAAACATTATACTTTCCAACATCTCTCTCTCATATACAAAGCCTAGTGATAGAATACAACAGATTAGCAAAACCAATACAAAAAACTCTCTTTTTCAAATCTTTAAACGTATAACAACACAAAACACAAGCATATTATAATTTCCTCTAACCTTATACTCTCTGACATGTTATCTTTCTCTTACACAACGTAAGTGATACAATAAAACAGATTAACAAAACAAAGACTAAAATACTCACTCTTGCGCTTCCATATCCTTAAGAACACCCCACGTCTCCCCTTCCTCGCCCGCGTGAACAAATAGTAAACAAACGCGATTAATGGACTCATCTCGCGTATTGTCCAGATGCAAAGAGACGGGGGTTGTTTTTCCTCTTCTCCCTCTCTCGTAGGTAGCAATGCGGGGCGCGAGGGACGGAGAGATCAGGATACGTTGAGTGCATCGCTTCTGTATGTAAATTGCTTGTATACCTGTTCTGCAATACACGCGTGTTGTCTCTTAACTAGTGTCACCACCTCATCTTACCTTAAACCTTGCCTGCCTCACTTTCACTTTCAGCTTGCATCTCCTTACGTCATCTTAATTAATTTACATCCTTTCCTTACCTTTTCTTACCTTACCTTTGCTTTCCTTACCTTTCGTTTCCTCTCCTTAATTTTCTTTCCTTACCTCATTTTTTGCTTTTCCGCTTTTCACTCGGCCTTACCTTACCTTATCTTACCTTATCTTACCTTACCTTAGCTTTCCTTACCTTACCTTACCTTACCTTACCTTACCTTACTTTACTTTACTTTACTTATAAATAGAAGGTGAATGGGCAAAAAGAAGTAGAGGAACAAAATATAGATACAAAAGAGGAGACGAGAAAAGAAATGGAAGAAAAAAATAAATTGTAATGAAAGAGAAAAGCGAGAAAAAGAAACCGAAGAAGAAGTAGAGGAACAAAAAATAGATATAAAAGAACACTGAAAAAAATCGAAAAAAATAAAACGAACAAAAAAAATAAATATAATAGAGAAAAGCGAGAAAAATGGAATCGAGGCAGAAGAAGAGGAGAAAAATTGAAGTGCGGGAGAAGAGAAAACCGCAGCGACAGCCCGACATTGATTTTGATTCTCCTCTCCGTTCGGCTTTTGTCGGGGCCCGGCGAGGCGCATTGTGGCTCCGCTGATTCAAACCCACTCGTGAAATCGCGTCATTTCGCCGCGAGTTTTCCGCCGCAGAGAGTTCCTGATAACATCCCGACGCCACGCTGTCCATTTACGGTGACCTGACCTCGGGCTGACTGACTGGCGGACTGACTGACTGCGTAAATGACTGACTGACAGACTGACGGACCTCTCTGAATGACTGCCTGTCGGATAAAATTAAATGATTGACCGTCTGAATGGCTGGCTAACGGACTGGGTGATTGACTGGCTAACTGCATGAATAAATGAATGAATGGCTCTCTCTCTGACTGGTTGAGGGATCTTTATGGGTGACTGGCTGACTGACTGACTGACTGGGTGGCTGGCTGGCTGACTGAGTGACTGACCGATTGAATGATTGTTTGATTTAATGGCTTACTGATTTACTGACTAACTGAATGGCTGACTGACTGACTGACTGGGTAATTGACTACTGACTGCTGAACTTAATAGAAATCTGATTAACTGACTTAGTAGGTGACTGACTATCTGACTGAAGGAATTAATGGCTTACTATATCTACCTCTATTTATCTATCTATTTCTATCTATCTCTGTTTCTACATATTCCCGACCATCAAAAGAAATATGTAACGCATCCTCCAGACCTGACACGCTTTGTTAATTACGCGGTCTCTTCATGCGCACCTTTTTTCGCGTGTTAACCCGCTGGCAAGCTCGACGTGTTTCCGATGGGTTGTCTTGTTAGTCCGAGGCCCCGCGTGGCGAGGAACAAAGGCCGCGACATTCCGAGTGTATGGAGGTAATGCTTGGGGACTTTCAGGTCAGGCTAGCTCTGACGTTTCCCCCTCTCACATCAAATATTCCCAGAGTACGAAAAGGAGGTTAGTCGGGCTCTCGTGAGTGCCGATTTGCGTTTATGGTGTAGAAGATCTGTTTTCATTGCACTTTCCTGTCACTCTGCAATCCGTCAATACACTTTCCTTTCACTCTGCAATCCGTCAATACACTTTCCTGTCACTCTGCAATCCGCCAATACACTTTCCTGTCACTCTGCAATCCTTCAATTCACTTTCCTGTTATACTCTGAAATCCTTCAATACACTTTCTTGTTAACTTGCACTCCTTCAATACACTTTCCTATCACCTCGCAGTCCTTGAATACACTTTTTTAACTGCCACCGGGGTCATACAGCTCCCCATGGAAATGCCCACAACTATGAAAGCCTCGTTATTGTTTTGGAAAATAATAAAGAAAACTGACAAGACCTTTTGATTTTATTCTGTTCTCTGCAGCACATATTATATAGTCAAGAAGTTGTTGTTTTTTTTTTTTGTTTTTTTCTCGATATTCTGCATTCTTACTCCTCTCAATAGACTACAAGGAAACGGGTGAATTCTGAGCACATTTTCAATCTACCGTGAATGCCAGGAAGAGATGAGTTACAGGAAAGGACTGAAAGCGAGCGACTACAACCAACCACACACACACACACACACACACACACACACACACACACACACACACACACGGCACCACCACAACAACCAGAGCAACACACAAAACAAGCAGAAAATAAGTTACACGTGTGCACTGTCGCGGAACCAGAGACTGCAACACATGGCAACACACAAATCACACACCCGGCAACACACACCAAAAAACACGCAATACAAGCAACACAAGAACACTGTCAGAAAAGCAGGGACTTCAATACACGGGGTAACACAGACATCAACAACATGAACCGACAAAACACACACACAAACACAAGACAACCGGCAACACACACACACACACACACACACACACACACACACACACACACACACACACACACACACACACACACACACACACACACACACACACACACACAGAAGTAAGAACGTAGATAAAGGAGAGGTAAAGAGGAAATCGAAGGAGGAGGAGGAGGAGATGGAAGAGGATGGAGTAAGAGAGGAGAGCTGAGAGGAAGAGGAGGAGGAGGAGGAGGAGGAGGAAGAGCAAAAAGAACAAGAACAAGACCAATAACAAGAACAAGATTTAAGAAGAAAACGAGGAGGAAGAGGAGGAGAGCGTGAAAAGGAAGAAGCTGGAAAAAAAAACGTAAAAGAAAGACAAAGAGGAGGAGGATTAAGAGAAAGGGGACTTAAAGAGGATGAGAACTGAGTAAGAAGAGGAGCTTGAAGAAAACGGAGAACGGGAGGCAGAGACCGAGGAAGACCGAAGCGGAGGAGGGGCGAAGGAGATGGAGACTCAGGAGGGCAGGAAAGAGGAGGAGGAGGAGGAGGGTAGGAGGGCTGGAGAGAAAACAAAACAGAACTGTAAATCGTGCTGAGGAACCAACGAGCAGATACAAGCGGCGGCGAACGTCCCAACCCGCCCTGAAATTATGGTCCAAACTGGGTTGTCAGAATGGCGAATCCTAGCAAGCTCTCGGAGGGAAAGAGAAGGAGGAGGAGGAGGAGGAGGAGGAGGAGGACGAAGAATGATAGTGTTGAAGAGGAGGCGAGGAAAGAGGAGGAGGAGCAAAAGGAGGGAAAGCAGGAGAAAAATGGGCAATATAAATAATGAAAAGATGGAACAGTAAAATATGGAGGATAAGGAAGAGAGAGGATCGTAAATGAAAGAGAAGGAAGAATAGGAAGGAATAGGAGGAGGAGGAGGAGGAAACAGATGAGTAGAAGACGAACAAGGAAGAAGGAAAGAAAGAAGGAGAGAAGTTGAAGAAGAGCAGATTGATGAATAGTGAAGGAAGAGGAGGGAGGAGGAGGAGGAGGAAGAAGGAGAGCAAAAAAGAGGAAGGAACAATAGACTTTAAATAAGGAAGGAAAAAGAAAGAAAGAAAGGAGATGAAAAAGACAGAAACGAAGGAAAGAAATAGAAAGGAAGAAAGATAAATGAATAAATGAAGGAAGTAAGGAAAGACGGGAATGAGGAACGAAGGAAGGAAGGAGGGAATGCAGGCTGGAGTGAAGGAAGGCGGAATAGCGTAGTTTACCCCAGACCACATCCTCCTCGGAGCCTCCTTGGACGCGGCTACCTGTTTGTTTATTGAGATGAGTCTTGCAGTGTGTGTGTGTGTGTGTGTGTGTGCTCACGGATAGTTGGGCCTCACTCAGATTTTCATTTATATTTTGTTTTTATTTACTAAGAACTACGATTAAAAACAGTAATAAATAAATCTAACACTGAAATCTTTTGTATAGTAACGTTTCTTTCTTTTCCTTTGCTAACAATCTCAAGCAATAAAAAAAACACACACGAAAACAAACACAATAGCTCAGTTTGATACATTTCTCTCGCTCATTATGATTTCCCTTAAACATAAAACAATAAAAAAAGCAATCTTATAAGAAATCGTTGAATCAGCAAACATCATCACTCTTGTATCATTCAAACAAACACACACACACACACACACACACACACACACACACACACACACAGACAACAACCCTTCCCTTCCCAACGCTTTCGAATATTCCGACCTCTCTAACTTGTGTCCACGCGAATATTGTATGTAGCCCTGCAAACTTTTGTGAATAATATTACCCGCCCGTACACCCCTAATAAACACACACGCACGCCATTTTCTATACTGTTTCCAGGCGGCGGCGGGTAATTAAAACAGCACTAACCAGCGTTTGCGGACCAGCCAGGTGAACTCTACCGGGCAGCTCCATTTTTTCGCGCCATAAATAGGCAATAATGAACTAACTTTGAATGTATATTTTTTTTGTTGCAGTTTACGTGTGTCACTGCTTTGGTTTTACATATTTTGCATAGGAAGGATATGAATAGATGAAGTAAGACAAGAAAGGAATAATGAAAAAAGGAGGGGAAGAAAAGAGGAAAGAAATGCAAGAAGGAAGAAAAAGAAAGAGAATGAAATAAAGAAAGGAAGAACAAAGGAAGGAAGAAAGAAGGAAGGAAAGGAGAAAAAAGGAAGGGAAGAAAATAAGAAAGAAAGGCAAGAAGGAAGAAAAAGATAAATAAAGAAATAAAGAAAGGAAGGCAAGGCAAGGCAAGGCAAGGCAAGGAAGGAGTGAAGGAACGCGGCATAAGAAAATAAGCTGGTAGACAGGTAGACAGAGAGACGGGCAGGTATACATAGAGACAATTAAGCAAGCAGGTAGATATGGGGACAGGTAGAAAGGAAGGTAGGTAGAAGTACAGACAGACAACAAATCAGACAGGCCCGTAGGTAGATAGGTTGGCAGGCATTCAGACAGCGTTACAAACAGACAAATTTGCAGATATGACACCTCTCCTCCCGAAACTGACCTATCTTTCGGCCACCTCTTTTGATTCTTTTGGGGAGCAGCGAGTAGCGGGCTTTTTTTTTATTTATTATTGTTTCCTTTTTCTGTGCCCTTGAGCTGTCTCCGTTGTAAAAAAAAATAATAATCAAGAAAATAGGTGTTAGATTTACCTGTATGGAAATTGATTGCCTGAAAATTAGTAGTCAGGGTAACACGCAAAGGCAATAAACTGTTAATGACCTTCTAATACCTTTCAAAATAGTCTAAACAAATCACCTTCGTCTTATTCAACAGTAAAGACTATACGTAACGCTAACATGCTATCCCGTGAACCTCAAACTCCACCTTCCGATCCTCAGTCCGCATTCTTATCAAAACATACCAGTCTCACATTACAACTGTTTCTCAAGGCCACATAATTGATTAGCCAAGTTTTCATGCGTGTTTTTCCCCTTCAAGACGCAGAGGGTGTAAACCTAGAACCTCAAATTCCACCCTCCAATCCTGGGTCCATATTCTCAAAACGTATCAGTCTCCAATTACAGCTGCTTCCCAAGGCCACAGAATAGATTAGCCAAGTTTCCATGAGTGTTTTTCCCCTTCAAGACGCAGAGGGAGTGTCAACCCATCACAAGCATCACGGAACAGCTCATGGAAATTCCCGACGACTTCCACGCGAGGTTTTTCTGACAGGAGTATAGAGGCTCCGATGCGCTTGGGAATCCGGGTCGTGTATTGTGGAGCGAGAATATGTTTGGTGCACCGTCATTGGAAAGCGAGGCACATGTTTTCCTTGTCCCCAGAGACACAGAGAGACAGGGCCGGCTGGTTTGATATCTGATTGGATCCTGGAGTTCCGTCTTGGTTGGTTTTGGTTAGGTTGCTTTGTACCTGGTGTTTTCCTCCTTCTCATTCTCCTCCTCTTCCTCCTCCTTTTCCTCCTCCTCCTCCTCCTCCTCCTCTTCATTTTCTTCTTCAGGTGGACATTCTTCTCTTGGTGGTCTTTATTTGCCTCCTCCTCCTCCTCCTCCTCCTCCTCTTCATTTTTTTCTTCTGGTGGACATTCTTCTCTTCGTGTTCTTCTTTTGCTTCCTTCTTTATCTTCTTTCTTGTATCTGGTGTTCTCCTCCTCCTCCTCCTCCTCCTCTTCA
This sequence comes from Eriocheir sinensis, assembly GCF_024679095.1. NCBI lineage: Eukaryota > Metazoa > Arthropoda > Malacostraca > Decapoda > Varunidae > Eriocheir > Eriocheir sinensis. The sequence continues at coordinate 17,311,714 of NC_066519.1, forward strand.
TTTTCTTCTTCTGGTGGACTTTCTTCTCTTTGTGTTCTTCCTTTGCTTCCTTCTTTATCATTTTCTCCTCTTTGTCTTCTTCCTTTCCTTCCCTCTTCTCCTTCCTCCTTCTCTTTTCCTTCTGGTTAATATTTTCCTTTGCCTTCTTGCTTTTCTTTTCTTCGTTTTCTCTTCCTCCTTCTTATTCTCCTCTATTTCTTCCTTTTTCTCTCTTTTCCTCCTCCTCTTTCTCCGTCTGTCTCCCTTCTTCCTCTTTGTTTTCTTCATGGACATTCTTTTCTTTATGTTCTTCCTCCTCCTCCTCTTTTTCTCCTCTCTGTCTTATTGCTCTCCTTGTCTTCTCGCTGTTTCTTTATTCTCCTTCTTCCTCCTCTTTCTCCGTCTCCTCTTTGTTTTCTTCATGGACATTCTTTTCTTTATTTTCTTCCTCCTCTTTGTCGTATTGCTCTTCTCCTTTTCTTCTCGCTTTTCTCATTTTCATACGCTCTTCTCGTCCATTCCTTCTTCATTCTCCCTCCTCCTCCCCCTTCTTCTCCTCCGTCTGTCTCGCCCCGCCTCGCCTCGCCTCGCTTCCTCTCCGTCAGTAAAGCGTTTGACATGTTTGCGTTTTGAAGCGTGGCTGGACAGTGTTGCCGCATACGTGAATCTTTATTGTCTAGCGTGGAAAGAGATACGGGAAAAATACACGTTGTTTCCCTGGTCACTGGTTCGCTGGGAAGTTTTTTTTTTTTTTTTGTTTGTTTGTTTTGTTTTGTGTTTTCTTTTATCTTTTTTTTTTATTGTTGGTGCTTTGTTTTTGTTGGAGCTGTGTTTGTGTGGTGCTGGGGACGGGTAGTGGTGTGTATGTGTGTGTGTGTGTGTGTGTGTGACTTACCTTTACGTGTTCTAATTGATTGATTCGACGGTTGGATGGACAGGTGAGAGAGAGAGAGAGAGAGAGAGAGAGAGAGAGAGAGAGAGAGAGAGAGAGAGAGAGAGAGAGAGAGAGAGAGAGAGAGAGAGAGAGAGAGAACTGAACGTATAGAAAAACGATGGAAGCGGTGAATGTATGTATGTATGACGTATTCGTAACACACACACACACACACACACACACACACACACACACACATACACAGAGGAGCGGTCAGCAACAGTGGCCTCGAGCTAGTGGTTGTGGTGGTGGATGAGTTGGACGAGGAAGAGGAGGAGGAGGAGGAGGAGGAGGTTCAGAAGTTGTCGGAGGCAGAGGCCCGCGGGACACCACAGAAACAAGTTAGAACAACAAATCAAACTGTAAACTATTGAAACCCACCTCACGCTCACACACACACACACACACACACACACACACACACATGGGTAACTTCACATCGCTCGAAGGCAACCGTCATGAACAGACAGAAACGACAGGAAAAGGGGGGGGGAGAGAGAGGAGAAGGAGGGGAAAGGGGGGAGGAGGAGGTAGGGGGATAGGAGGGTGAGGAGAGGAGGAGGAGGAGTGATATTGTCTGTCAGAAGAAGGAGAGAAAGAGTTGAGGAGGAGGAGGTTTAAGGGTGTGAGTGATTCTGCCTCTCACTAAAAAGGGGTGATGACTAGGGAGGGGGTTAGAAGGGTTAGTGGGTGAATGTGTCAAAAAGGGAGAACAAGGGAGGTGCAGGCTCAGGAAAAGGTAAGGGGGAGGGTTAGAGGGGGATAAGGAGTTGAGAAAGGGAGTGAGTTAGTATTTGTGTTATCGTCGGCAAAGAAAAACACAGCTAACATCACCATCAACACCAAACATGGAAATTCTTCGTTAAAACCATCGGGTGTTTATTGACTTGACGTTGGGTGAGGTGCTTATATGCGTGTGTGTGTGTGTGTGTGTGTGTGTGTGTGTGTGTTAGTTTTCTGAGGAGACTGTGTGCACTTATGATAATGACAGCTCACATTGCACCAAAAGAACTGTTTTAGCTAAATAATTGATTGAGATACGATAATCCCAAGTCTTTTTTTGCAGGATTACCCTCTCCGTGCGTTAATCCGGTTCCCACTTCACATATACAGCGTCAAGGCAAGGTATGAACGGTCTCGCTGCATTTAAAAGTCCCCCAGTAAACAGTTCGCTCTAAATTGCTGATTGAGAAACGCTAATCCCAAGCCTCTTTTTGCAGCATTTCCCTCTCCGTTAGTTAATCCGGTTTCCACTTCACATCTACCACGTCAATGCAATGTACTCGTATGAACAGTCTTGCTACATTTAAAAGTCCCTCAGTAAACAGTTCGCTCTAAATTGCTGATTGAGAAACGCTAATCCCAAGACACTTTTCCCGCATTTCCCTCTCCGTTAGTTGACCCTGTTCCCACTTCACATATATAGCGTCAAGGCAAGGTATGAACGGTCTCGCTGTATTTAAAAGTCCCTCAGTAAACAGTTCGCTCTTAATTACTGATTGAGAAACGCTAATCCCAAGACACTTTTCCCGCATTTCCCTCTCCGTTAGTTGACCCTGTTCCCACTTCACATATATAGCGTCAAGTCAAGGTATGAACAGTCTTCCTACATTTAAAAGTCCCCCAGTAAACAGTTCGCTCTAAATTGCTGATTGAGAAACGCTAATCCCAAGACACTTTTCCCGCATTTCCCTCTCCGTTAGTTGACCCTGTTCCCACTTCACATATATAGCGTCAAGTCAAGGTATGAACACTCTTCCTACATTTAAAAGTCCCCCAGTAAACAGTTCGCTCTAAATTGCTGATTGAGAAACGCTAATCCCAAGACACTTTTCCCGCATTTTCTTCTCCGTCCGTTGATCCGCCTCCCACTTCGCTGTTTTCATGGTTATTGGCTTATTATCTTGAGTGCTCGCTCCATTGACTCCTGAAACGCTTGCACCGACTCTGGCTGGTAATGGTCCCTGCTTGCGTGGCTTTCAATGCGTGGAGTTGCGCTTGAGTTTTGCATCGAGTTATTATTAGCGAGTCAATATATCCCGTTGGGCTTCCGTTTTGTTGGCTATTCGATTATTCTTACTTCCATATCGAGTCTTTATTCTTTGGTGCTCAGTTTTGTTGGCTGTTCGATTATTTTTACTTCCATATCGAGTCTTTATTCTTTGGTGCTCAGTTTTGTTGGCTATTCGGTTATTCTTACTTCCATATCCAGTCTGTTTTATTGAGGCTGTATCCTTTTGATGCTTCAGTTTTGGTGCTCATTCGATTACACTTCAAGATCCGGAACTGACCTCTCTTTTGGCATCTCGTTCCCTTTTTTCTTTTTCCGGAGCAGAGTTAAGCGGGTTTTCTTGTTTCTGTTTTTTTTTGTTTTTGTTTTTCTGTCCTTTGAGCTGCCTTGCCTTCCTTGCTGTAAAAAAAAAAAAACGGTATTACATTCGGGTCCTGTTCACTTCTCGTCTCGTGTTGTCTGTTCCCTTTGATGAGTGAATGTTAAGTGTTTTCTACCCCGTGTTGTGTTCCTCTTATCCTGTTGTCTCATAAACACTTGCATCACTCAACGCGTCATTCCTTTATCCTGCCACTTGTCATCCCTCTTGAAGATTACGCAGCCAAGTTCTTGAGACCATATGTTTGTCTCTCACACCTTCCCACACAAACACACCCACACACCCACACACACACACACACACACACACACACACACACACCCTCACGCGCACACAGATATAAGAGTTGACTACTTGAATACAAGCTACCACATAAGAGTGTGTGCGTGAAATATAAGTTTTTGAAAGGTATACGTGATATTAGTATAGATGGGACAACCCTTGGCGCACAATCTTTTTCCTGGGTACTTCTAATATTTCAATACGATCAGGTAGATACACATACTTACACCCTCTTCATTTTACCTGTCACTTATGTTAGTACCACCACCACCACCACCTCTTCCACCACCTTAGTCACCATAAATGCAATGCGTTCAAGCTAGAAATCGAGCTAATAGGGTACTGGGATTTATTTCAAGGAGCGTAAGCAACAGAAGCGCCGAAGTCTTCCTCAAACTGTATTTAGCATTAGTTAGACCTCATCTTGACTATGCGGTTCAGTTCTGGTCACCTTACTATAGAATGGATATCAAAATGTTAGAATCGGTGCAGAGGAGGATGACTAAGATGATTCAGGGGTTGAGAAACTTGCCATACGAGGAAAGACTCAAACAGTTAAATTTGCATTCTCTAGAAAGGCGAAGGGTGCGTGGAGACATGATCGAGGTTTATAAATGGATGAAGGGCTTTAATAAGGGAGACATTCATAAGGTTTTGTCGGTAAGAGAGCCGGGTAGGACACGAGGTAATGGGTTTAAACTGGATAAATTCAGATTCAACAGGGACATAGGCAAAACTTGGTTTACAAACAGGGTAGTGGATGAGTGGAATAGGCTTAGCAGTCGTGTGGTGAGTGCCAATACAATTGTCACATTCAAAAATAGATTAGATAAATTCATGGACAGCGATATTAGGTGGTGGGATTAGATACACGGGAGCTTAGGCTCAGAGGAGCTGCCTCGTACAGGCCTACCGGGCTCTTGCAGACTCCTATGTTCTTATGTTCTTAATACCATAATCACCACCACTGTCACTCTAAGCAGTGCAACCACCACCACCACCCTCACCATACACAAGAACACACCATTAAACTAGAAAAAGGTGAACACAACAAGATTACCTCAAATGCACCCAAAATATACCCATGAAAAAAATTATTCAACTCGAGCTAATAAGTTAAGATCATGTATCATTACCCGCGGCACCGACTTATTAAGAAAAAAAAAAAAACATTGAACAGAATAATGATGTTGATGAAAAGGCCAATATCACAAGCAACAACAAGGTCTTCTTGAGCATGCTTAAAAGGATCAGTACTCTCTAATGACACATAATTAGGAAGTTAATTAGGGTCTCTTTCTTACATATTGTGCGATAGCCAAAACAAGAGAAAGACAGAAATAAAGTAAGAATAGAAAAACAAGGCCAAGACACTAAGACAAAACATTAAAACACTAATACAAGACAGCAAAAACAAGATAACCTCAACAACACATTAAAACAAGACAAACACTAAATCAAAACACTAAATGAAAAAAAAGATAAAAAATACCTAAACACTGAAACAAGACATTATAACAAGACTGAAACAGGACAAAATAAAACAGAAAATAAACACTGCAATACTGATCCAAACCTCAATAAAACAACGAAGAATACAAGACATTAAAAACAACAAACCAACTCACTAAAACAAGACAACAACTCACTTCAAAACACACAAACTCACTCACACACACACCGCCACAAAGAGAGAGAACAGGGAACAGAGAATTAGACCCAGAAGACCCAAGCAGACCCAACAGGACCCTCTCAAACGTACCCCAAAGTTAAGGAAAAGAATGGATCGGTACCAGAGACAGTAAGCAAGTTAAAGCCTCATTCTCACCATCACCATCATCACAACCACCATCTTCAACTCCTCATCACGTTCTGCAACACAAGTCCAAGTCCTTCCCCTCCCCCCTTCCCCCCTCTACGTCCCTCGTCTTCCCTTCCTCTCCCCGACACGCTTCCCCCACATTTCCAGCCTCTGTAAGCAAACCTCCGATGCAAACCCAATTGGAGACGCCGGAACTCGCACCCAAGATACCCCCCCGTACCCACACCCATTCTCCCTCCATTCCCCTTAGCACAGTAACCCAAAGTACACATATTTAAACGGCCCTTTCCCCTCCAGCAACCTCAATGCTCTTTCGTTTACACATCACTCGTTTATTATTCTCCTTCCGTCACTCCTTCCCACACCACCATCACCCTTATTTGCCTCTGTCTGTCCCTTTAGTACCCATACCCAAAACCAAGCCTGTTGTCGTCACCCCCACTCCTTTACCCACCCATTCCTGGCGCCCCATTATCCCAGAGAGCCGAAGTACACGCTTGATATGTGTCTTCTTCCCTCGGTAACACCCATACACATTACCCAAGCCAGCTGTTCACACCCTCATCTCTTCCCACACCCATTTCCAGCCTCCCCATCACCCTAGAAAGCCTAAGTACCCCTTTAAACGTCTCTTCCCATCCCTTTAGCACTCATACCTAATACCCAAGCCAGCTGTTCACACCCTCATCCCTTCCCCCACAAAATTCCCAGCTTCCCCATCACCCTAGAAAACATAAGTACCCCTTTAAACGTCTCTTCCCATCCCATTAGCACCCATACTCAAGCCATTTGTCGACACCCTCACTCCATTTCATCCCCTTCCCTATCACCTTATAAACAAACCCTACTCCCGTTCACCCCAAGTAGCTTCCCCTTCTCACCCATCCACCTCTTCCTATCACCTTGTAAACACTCCCTACCCATCCCCATCACCAAAGCCAGCCACTAACACCGTCACGCCTTCCCTCCCTCCCTCAGCGCCTAGATATCAGTGGAGGACACCCGCAGATGTCCCCTTGGAGGCTCATTGTGTCTTGGATTAGGTCGTCTTTGGGGAGATGAAGGGAAGGAGGGAGAGGAAGAGGAGGAGGAGGAGGAGGAGGAGGGAGGGAAATTGAGAGTTGATTACGTGTATAGTACGTGATAATGTGTATATGACAAGACAGGTTTTTTACGTGTCATAGAATCGAGTTGTTATTATTCTTTCTATAGTATTAATTAGAAGCTTATTTTTAAGATTTTTTATTAATGAATTTTCCTTTATTCTGAATTATTTTGTTGACCTCTATAATGGTGGCTGGTTCCTTTACTAAAAATAAAAGGAAAAAAAGGAAGAGGAAGAAAGAAGAATGAGGACAAGTACTAGCAAAGAAAGGTGTTAGTATTAATAATGACGTTTTTTTTCTTCTTTTTAATAGGGTATAAATAGAGTGGTGTTATGTCTCCCAGCGGTAATTATAAGCTGTCCCCATTGTGTTCATTACTGTCTCGGGGATTAGTGGTCATTAGAGGATGAAGGGAGGAAGGCGGAGTGAGGGAAAGAGGATGAGGGCTCGTAAGGATGATAATTAGGTGCGAAGGAACGTTGTATGATTTTTATTAATGTGTGTTCTCACTGGAATTTATTGTGTTATTGCTATCATCGTTTTTCTGATACTGGGTTTTTGTTGTGGTTAGATTTAATGGTGTTATGCAGATGAAATGGAAGGGAAGGGAATGGAAAAGAAAGGATGGAAAGGGAAGGGAAGGGAAGAGATGATATATGATGAAAAGGGAAGAAAAAGGAAAGGAAATGTCGACAATTCAAGGGAAGGAAAGCGAAATGGAGATAAGAGAAGGGAAGGAAAGAGAAATGGAGATAAAAGAAGGGAAGGAAAGAGAAATATAGATAAAAGAAGGGAAGACAAGAGAAATGGAGATAAAAGAAGGGAAGAAAAGAGAAATGGAGATAAAAGAAGAGAAGAAAAGAGAAATGGAGATAAGAGAAGGGAAGAAAAGGAATGTGAAGGAAAAGCAAGGCAAGGCAAATAAGGAAAATAATAAAGGGAAAACGAAGAAAATTAAGGGAAAACGAGAAGAGGGAAGAGAATCAAGGGAAGGAAAGAGATAGGAAAATAAGAGAAAGGGAAGGAAAGGAAAGGGAAGGATACGAAAATCAAAGGACAGGTAGCATGCATGGGAGGATAGGGAAGGGAAGGGAGGAGAAAAGGGCACGGGTGGAGAACCAAACGAATCGGATACAACCAAAACCTGCGTGAATGGGCGGGAACAACAACAACAGCAACACGCTCAAGGGCAAGGCGAAGGACGGGAGCAAGGCAAGGCAAGGCGGATCAAGGCAGCTAGGGCAAGGTTAAAGGGCTATTACACTGGGCAAATTTTCCGTGGATCCTCATTCAAACCACGATTTCCGCTAGCGTGGTTCTCAATTGTTTGTTGTTATTGCTGCTGATGATGATGGTGAGTAATACCGTCGTCCTTTGGTGAAATCTGCAGTAGCCTTGGAAGATCATGGACACGTCAGAAAACCACGGAAATATGAGAACCACGCCAGCGGAAATCGTGGTTTGACTGAAGATCCACGGAAAATTTGCCCAGTGTAATAGCCCCTTAAGACTACCCACATGCTGCCCTGAAGACCACATATCAGCCCTGACTCTAGCGAAACTCTCTCAGGAGGATCAAGTGAAGCTCCGGGGAATAGCATGAGCAAAACGTGTATCCAGTGTAATAACCCCTTAAGAAATTTGCCCAGTGTAATAGCCCCTTTAGGCAAGCACGCACGCACACAGGCAGGCAGGGAGACGGACGAGCGGGCAGGTGGCAAGTTCACCCAGCCGTCAGTGGCCCGTGTTGCACCTCTACGCGGAACAGCCCGGGCCGCGGCGCCAAGTAGGCAAGGCTCCAAATCGGTCATCGCCACGACCAACACGAGGGAGTTCGCGGAAGGCTAAGAGTGGCACGAGAGGGTGACGGGCAAGGACAAGGACGGGGAGACGCGGCGACACGGACAGCCAGATGCAGAGATGAGATAATAAACAAAAATAAAACAAACTGATAGAGTGACATTGAGACCGAGACGAGTGCAGGGAGGTATAGAAATGACATGATACAGCAATAGAACGATGATTAATAACGGACAAGGATGAAAAGACATAGTTATAAGGAGAGACAGATGTAGGAATGAGACAAGAAACAAGAATAACATGGAAGAAATCGGAAAGAGGGACAATGAGACAGAAATAAGGCCAAGAATATGTAGACATGGCAATACTGCAACAGAGAACGAGGAGACATGTTGATAGAGACAGCCAGATGTAGCAATGAGATAATGGACAAGAAAATCATGAAACAAATCTGGAAGTGACATGGTGACGGAAGTGAGGACATGGATGTATGAAAATGGCAATGCTACAACAGACAACGAAGAGACATGTTGATATAGATGTTGATATTGCTGTAGAGATGATATACTAGACAAGAATACCATGAAACAAATTGGGAAGCGTGACATGCAGAAAGAATTAAAGAGAGGGATATGTAGAAACGGCGATACTTTTTTTTTTTTACAACAAAGGAGACGGCTATATAACTACAACAACTACAACAAGTTCAACAGCTACAACAGACAGGGGCTCGGATATATGGTGATAGGGACAGCCCGATGTAGAATGATATAATAGACAAGTATACCATAAAAACATCAGGAAGAGTAACATATGGCGAGTGAGTGACGGAGACAAAAAAAAAAAAAAAATGACGGGCAGATGTTACAATGAGATCAAACGCAAGAATATCATAAACCAAATCGAGAAGAGTGACATGACACATAGATAAGGATAGGCAGATAGAGAAATTACATAATACAACTAAAAACGAGACGAGGAGAGCAACAGGCATGCAAGAACGGGAAGACTAGGAGATAAAGAAAGCCAGATAAGTAAAACAATATACAAGAATACGAGAAACATGGCTGAGTGTCACAAGGCAAAACTGACGGACAAGGAAAGTGAAAGAATGGCAAGAGGAGGAAGACTTACCCGTCCGCTGCGATTGGCACGGATCTGACTTTCATTGGTAGCCTGGCAACATACACTCCCAAGCCTTTCTCTGCCTCTGTGGTGGGTAGTGTATAGCGTTTCCCATGTGGTATTGGTGTGCTGGATATTCCCTCCCAAGGTACAGGACTTTACATTTTTCTTCATCGAATTGTAGCAGCCTCTTTTTGATCCATTCCTGTAGCTTGGGAATGTCGTCTTGTAGGATATCCGCATCCAAGAGGTTAAGTTGAGATAATGGGACGTGGATGCTGTAGAGACAAACATAAGAAGTGAGCAAGAATAGTATAGATGAGGCTGAGTGGCGCAAGGCAGGGGAGTCTCAGGCAGGAACAGTGGCGTAGAGATGAGACAGTGAGACAAATACTTCACATGAGGCGACAGGAAGGAACACGAAGTCAATACGAGGAATCAGACTAGGAGTAGATGAAGGCGGAGGGAGTGACGAGCAAGAACAGGGAAACACAACGACATGAAGAGCTAGAAAGGAGTTAGTGAGATAGAAATACAACGGGAAGACTAGGAGATAAAGAAAGCCAGATGAGCAAGTAAAATAATATACAAGAATACGAGAAACATGGCTGACGGAACAGAGAAACACAACGACATGAAGAGTTAGAAAGGAGTTAGTGAGGTAGAAATACAATAGATGAGCTGGCAAGAGAAAGGAACTACGAGGTTTTTAGACTCAAATATAGCCTGGCAAACTCATACACACTAATCACATGGAGTAGATGATTGAATTAGTAAATAGAGTGAACCATATATGACTAACTAAACCGATTTTAAGCACGCAAATACAGACACATCCCTTCTCCTATAATTCCTTCCCCCTTCTGTCTCTCTCCGGCATATGACCACAGATGTTGCGCCGACTAAACGAAACTTTCCAACTTTTCCTAAACACACTGAGCAGATGAATAAATAAACCTAGAATGAGCACTGCATGATTAGGTAAAGGGATTCTAAGCAGGCAAACGTCATCATCTGCTCTCACTTGGCACTCCATTCTATAATCTTTCATAGGAGTTGTTCTAAATGCACCTCCCTTTTTCCCTCCCAATTCATTTTCTTCCTTTCTGTATCGTTTTTTCACTTTCTTATCTCCTTTTCATTCCCTTCGCATCTATTTCTCTTTCCCCACTCTCCTTCTGTCTCTTCTACTTTTTTTTTTATTTCCCTCTAAGTCCTTCCCTTTATTCTACCGACAGGAAAAACACAACCTGCTTTCTCTCTTTTTTTTACTTTATTGCTTTCTGTCCCTTTACCCTCCTTTCTGTCCCTTTTCTCTTCTTTTATTCTTTTTCACTCCAATATTCCACCCACATTTAAATCCACCTCCCTCCCTCTCTCTCTCTCCCTCCTCTCTTCCTCCCCTCCCTTAACCGTCTCCTTTCCCTCCTTCAACTTCCTCCTCTACATTTGTCTGGTAATCTTTCACACCGTGTATTCCTCTCTCCCTCCCTCTCCCTTCCCACTCCCTCCTTCCTATCCTCTCCTCCCATTTGCCTCCTTCACCCTTCTCCTCCTCCACTTCTTTCACTCTCAGTATTCCACCCTTGCTTAAAATCCCCTTCGTCTCTCCCTTTTTCTCCTCCTTCAATCTCCTCCTCCACTTCTTTGTATTCGTTTTTGTCCCTTAGCTGCTTTCTGTGTCGTAAAATAAACTGTTCAGCACACGGAGGAAAGTAAGCGAGTCGGCCAGTCAGTCACTCAGCCGACCCACACGCCAGAAAGGGTCGAACCACCGATGCCAGATTGTCGTACTCAGAGCAAAGTATTTACCCGTTTCTGGCGACTAACAATTGCCAAGAAACATCAGGATCTAACTCTTTTAACGATAACTATAAATGAGTTTCGTAATTGGAGCCCAGAAGATAGTTTTGGGGTAGGAAGTCGGGAAATATAAGCGGCTGAGTACAACAATCTAGCAACGTTGGGTTAAACAGAGGAAACAGAGCAAACACCTAAAATACACGATGGAGAGTAAGCGAGTCGGCCAGTCAGTCAGTCATCCAACCGACACGCCAGAAAGGGTCAAACAGAGCAAACACCTAAAATACACGATGGAGAGTAAGAGAGTCGGCCAGTCAGTCAGTCAGCCAACCGACACGCCAGAAAGGGTCAAACAGAGCAAACACCTAAAACACACGATGGAGAGTAAGCGAGGCGGCCAACCAGCTAGACCACACGGCAGAAAGAGTCGGTGTAAATGTTGAACTCATTATGCTAAAACGTTGATGTGGAGTTGTTTCGACAGAATCATTAGTTTGTGATTTATGTGCGGGTTTGCCAATCAGCCAGTTCATTAGTAAGTCAATTACACGAACGCCTCTCCGCCCCTCCCGCCGCTGCGTCCCTCTAGTGGCTGAATACGGAACTACGCCGACTGTAAACGTTTTGTGTGCTTTTATGACAGGATCTGGCAGCCTCTGTTTATCTCTTTTTCCATAATTTACTTTCTGAAGAGCTTTTTTTTTTTTTTTACATAAAAGTGGGCAGCTTAAGGGCCACTCCCTGTTTTGTAAGATCACAGCCTAACGAGCTTTTTTTTTTAGGTTTTTGCCTTTGAGTTATTTCCTTTAATGTCACAAAAGGATTAAAAAGAGGCCCGCCAGCGATGTTCCTGCATATATAGAGAATAATAAAAATAGCCAGAAAAAGGGTCAGATTCAAATAAGCTAATCTAACTTAACCTAACAAACCACAAGAACACCATCAAAGGTCTTTAATATGAAGAAAGAATCAAAGAATATCTCGGGATAGGATTTGTCTGGCTGTGTGTGTGTGTGTGTGTGTGTGTGTGTGTGTGTGTGTGTGTGTGTGTACTCCCGCCGGTGTTTAATATATACTCTTTCTCATCTTAGTATTCATGTATTCATCACGTTTCCATATCACGTTACGCGCTGTCATTCCCACGAAAAAAAAGAATAATTGCCTTCTGTATTTTTGCCCGAAGGAGACTCGTCACACTTCCCCCAGACAAGCGGCATCGTTCAGGCAGTCAGTCTCCCCATAATTCAGCGCGCAATCAAGGTGTGCGCCGCCGTAAAAGTGCGAATACCCGTTTCAATCATCAGGTGGAGAGATTGACGGGGAGTTATTTTAATTAAAGGGATTGGCGAGAGAGAGAGAGAGTGAGAGAGAGAGAGAGAGAGAGAGAGAGAGCGTTCCACATATACCCAGTCTATTATACGCCAGAAAAAATGATGTTTGTTGCAAGAGGACAATATAGACAGTCGAAGCAATAGAATAACAAACTGATTGCCATGACCTATAAACACACACACACACACACACACACACACACACACACACACACACACGCACCTAACGGATATATTTTAGCCTTCTGACGGAGCGGTGACTTTGATAAACTCCTCTCGGCCCAACGCTTGCATAGAAAACGAGATTCACAGTTCACTGGTAAGAGGGATTTTTTTTTTCTCCATCCTCTTCTAGTTCCACAAAAGAATACGTAATGGCTTCCTTTTCCTCGCCTTTCAATCCGTCACATAAATATTTCTCTTCCCCCGTCGGTCACGTGTGATTTTAAACGAAGTGGAATTGATTTTTTTTTTTTTTTTTTTTTTTTTTTTGGTTGGAGCGCAGTTCTTTTTCAGTGTGTTAGTTTTTTTTTTTTTTTTTCGCTTCTGCAGTGTTCTTTTGTCTTTCATTTCTATACATCTTTTTTACCTTCGCCCTCGAGTAAAATTGAGCTCTCCCTCCATCCCTTTTCACTCTTCCTTTCTGTTCCCTTTCCCATTTTTCCCATTCACTTCCTCTCCCTTCATATTCCACATACTCACAAAATGCACCTCCCTTTTTCCCTCCCATTTCATTTGCCTCCTTTCTGTTCCTTTTTCCCTTTCTTATTTCCTTTTCATTCCCTTCGCATCTATCTCTCTTTCCCCAATCTCCTTCTTTCTGTCTCTTTTCCACTTTTTTTTATATTTCCTTTTCAATCCTTCCCTTTATTCTACTTACACGAAAAATACAACCTGCTGTCTCCCTCTTTTACTCTACTGCTTTCTGTTCCTTTTCTCTTCTTTTTTTCTCTTCTTTTTCGCTCCAATATTCCACCCACATTTAAGTCCACCTCCCTCCCTCTCTCTCTCTCCCTCCTTTCTTTCTCCTCTCCCTACACGGTCTCCTTTTCCTCCTTCAACTTCCTCCTCCACATTTGTCTGATAATATCTCACTCCCTGTATTTCATCCACAAGAAAAATCCACTCCCTCCTTCCTTTCCTCTCCTCTCATTTCCCTCCTTCACCCTTCTCCTCCTCCACTTCTTTCACTCTCAGTATTCCACCCTTGCTCAAAATCCCCTCCCTCTCTCTCCCTTTTTCTCCTAACCCAGACTCCCTCCTTCTTTCCCTTCCCTCCTCATTTTCCTCCTTCACCCTCCTGTTCCACCTCGTCGTCTGCCGGGTAATGAGATCATACCCTCCCGCGGCGCAGATTGGAATAGTCTTGACATACAGCGAGGAATTACAGTCCCTAATTAAACTACAGCTTCCCTCTCTTCATTTTGTCCCGCCCGCCGCTTGACAAGGCTCCGGGGAACGCGAACACGGCTGTCAGAGCGGTGATTATTAATTAGTTACCCACCTGCCGTGTCTTACCTGGCTTTTTATTGTTAAGTGCGTTGTCTGTCTGCAGGAGTCTGAATGGAATCTCGTAAGGGGTGCTGGATTCTCTGAAGGGGTGTTGTTGATCCTGTTTTGATGTCCTATTGTTTTGTGAGGTTTTTTTTACCGTTATTGGTATTGTTTGATGTTGGACTCTGGATTGCCTTAGAGGGGTTATTTGAAAGGGTGTTGTTGTTGTTGTTGTGATGTTTGAAAGGTTTGTTTTTGTTATGGTATTGATGTTGGACTCTGATTGTCTTGGAGGGGTTATTTGAAAGGGTGTTGTTGTTGTTGTTGTGATGTTTGAAAGGTTTGGTTTTGTTATGATACTGATGTTGGTTTAGGTGACTTTCGATTTTCTTAAGAGGGTCGACTGAAGCGGTATTGTCCTTGTTATTTTGATGTTTTTATGTTTTAAGAGTAGAATAGTTGATGTTGTTGTTCTCGTTAGTTATTATATTGTTTTTTGTTAGACTGTTGAGTGTTGGTTCTCTTAATTAAGGGAGTTACTTGAATGTGTTGTGGTAATAATATTGTTATGTTGTGTTAAGGGGAGTAGTGTTGTTTTTGTTGTTACGTGTTTATGAGTGACAAGTTAGAAAGGCTTTTAAATCCTCCCCCGAAATTGACCTCTCTTTTTGGCCACTCCTATGTACTCTATTCGGGAGCAGTAAGTAACGGGCTTTTTCATCATTATTGTTTTCTTTTTTTTTTCACGCCCTAGAACTGTCTCCTTTTCTTTAAATAAAAATGAAGAACGTAAGTAGAAAATAACTGAAAATCAACAAGTACAGATCACGTATAGATCCACCTTTTGTCTCCTTTAATCCGTATGTATCTTTATGTATCCTCGTGTACTTATCTTTATTTCCTTGTTCATCCTTTCTTATATCCCTGCGTATCCTTGCTTATTTTTTCTTATATCCTCGTGTGTATCTTTTCCTATTACCTTTTCATTCATTTCCATCGCTTTTCCCACTTCGACATCTATTTCTCGGTTCCAGCAACGTTTTTTTTTTCATCCCTTGCTAATCTTTTCTTATATTTGTTTGTATATATTCTCCCATTAACTTCTCATTCATTTCCATCGCTTTTCCCACTTCGACATTTTTTTCGCTCGGTTTTGGTAACTTTTATCTTCATCCCTTGGTAATCTTTTCTTATAACCGTTTGTATCTTTTCCACCATTAACTTTTCATTCATTTCCATCGCTTTTCCCACTTCGACATTTTTTCAACTTATTCCTTCATCCCTTGCTTATCTTTTCTCATCGTTTCCGCCATTAACTGTCCATTCATTTCCATCGCTTTTTTCACTTCGGCATTTTTTCAACTTACTCCTTCATCCCTTGCTCATCTTTTCTCATCGTTTCCGCCATTAACCTTCCATTCATTTCCATCGCTTTTTTCACCTCGACATTTTTTTTCTCCCGGTTCCGGTTCAACGTATTTCTTCGTTTTCTCGACGTGGCGATACAAAATTCAGGGCGTCGCCTCGCCTGTAAATGTTTCAGGCGAGTCAAGTGCCCTGCCGGATCGCCTGAGATATGCAGTGGCCTTCTATGACCGTTTTTTTAGACACAGAGAAGTTCCCTCGTGCGATCTTTGTAAGTGGAGGAGGTGAGGATGAAGGGGAACGACGCCTTCTCTTCGTCTTCTTTGCCTCTTTACTTTCCTCTCTTCTGCTTCTTCTATTCACTCTCCTTTACCTCCATACTTTCCTATTTTTTTTGCACTTTTTTTCTTTTGTCTCATCTTTCTCTCTTTTTCTGCACTTTTTTTTTTTTTGTCTCTATACTCCCCTCTTCTTTTCCTTTCCCTATTCTTCACTTTTGTTTTGTTTTTGTCTTTATGCTTCCCTCTTCTTTGCCTCTCCATTTCTCGCTCTCACTTGTCTCTGCAGTTCCTCTTTCTTTTCCCTCTCTCTTTTTCCTCCCTCTTTTCCCTCCTTACTCCCTTTTCTTTTCTCTCTACATTTCCTTTTGTCTCTTCATTTACCTTCTTTTTTTCCTTTACACTTTCCTTCTCTTCTTCCCCTTCCACATTTTCCTTTATTTTGCATTCACATTTCCCTCTTTGTCTCCACACTTCCCTATCCTTTGCGGCTGTCCTTCCCTCCCTTTCCCTTCTCTCTCTTCTATCTCCTCACTCCCTATCTTTTGCCCTTTTACTTCCCTCCTTTTCCTCTCTTTTACCTCAACTCTTCCCTCTCCGTTGCCTCCTCACCGTCCTTTCCTTCCTCCCCGTTCAGGATATAAAGCATTGATGTTTGATGGTTTTATTTTTATGGCAAAGGAGGTTGACCAAGAGCTAACAGAAAAAAACTCCTATGGTGCTTCTATAGAGAGATTTGGATACGTAAAAAACAGGAGAATCAAGTTAATGTCCAGAGGCGTCTTGATGGTGGTCTCTTGAAAGTTTTTGTGACATAATAAAGTGGACGTTATTTAAGTTATTACCGTTTATAGAGGGAGTGAATCAGCTTACCCGCTACGGACGTGTCTGTTTACCTGCTTTAATTGTAACTTATTCACGACGCACCTGGGAGCGCCGCGTAAAGTAAACTCATCTCTATCATAATTCACAGAAAATTCACTAGTTCTGCCACGCACGGACGCGATTCACTCCCCAGCTCCTATTTGCGCGAGGATATATTCACGGTACATTTTCGCATTAAATATAAATTCTAATATTTTGCCTGATGCAGTTTTAATATGCGTGATAAATATCTCACGGCGGTCTTTTCCACTCTAAACCTTGAGGAAAAATAAATAAAAATGATGAATGAGATTATCAGGAAATCGTAATTGCTTCCCTCAAACGTTGGAAATATTCCATCAACGAGGTCGTGATGGCGATGGTGATGGTGGTGGGGATGGTGGTGGTGATGATGATAGTTGTTGTGTACGTAGTTGGTGTTGGTAGCAGTGATGGTGGTGATGGAGGTGAAAATAGCAGTGACAGTAGTGGAGGAAATGGAGGTTTAACATATAGATAGCCATGGTGATAGTGGTGATGATGGTGTTGGCGAAGGTAGTGACGGTAGCAGGAATGGTGTACGTAGTTGGAGGTGATCGTAGTGGTGTAAGAGCTAGCAAGGAAGGGTGAGAAAGGAGTGGTGGTGGTGGAAGATAATAGAGTAAGGAACAGTCGCTTTCGCACCTGTGTAAAATCAATCAAGAGGGCAAGGTGTGATAGGGGAGCTCAGGTAAGGGACGGACAGGTGAGAGGGAGGAGTGAAAGGAAAATGAGAAAGTAAAAGTACGAGGCGATATAAAGGGCGAGGTGTAACATGTAAATCAAGGTAAAAATGTAAAAATGTAAAAGATAAAAAGAAGAAAAGGAAAAGTGTGAGAAAATCTTAATTGAAGGAAGAGAAAGGAAGGAGCGAGTGAAAATAAGGAAGAGGGGAAAGCCAGTGCGATTAGGATTAAGGAGGATAAAAATTGAACCAGGAAGAGAGAAAAAAACGAGGAAGTAAGGGAAAGTGAAAGTAGCTGAGGGGAGGGAAAGAAAAGTTAGGAAACGAAAACGGAGGAAAAGTAAAAAAAAAAAAATAAAGTTTGAGCATAAAAGTAAAAATAAAAGTATGATAAAGTAACACACACACACACACACACACACACACACACACACACACACACACACACACACACACACACACACACACACACACACACACACACACACACACATATATCATTTAGTAGTCTGGCCAGGAATCACTCAATCCCTAATCAGCTTTGTCCGTCGTCCGCGAGGTGGCGTGAGGGAAAACTTTCTTTCGCCCTTGTTATTCTTTTCCTCCAATCCCTGGCAGCTTACTGGAGTCTTTTTCCCCTCTTTCTTCCGCCTTGTTTTGTCTTCCTTTTCCCCCAATATCTTCTTTCCTCTTTCAGTGTTTATTTTTTTATGATTTACTTACTCTCATCTTTCCTCTTTCTCTTCTTTTCTCCTTCAGTCTTTATTTATTTCTGATTTTCTTATCCTCATCTTTCCTCTCTCCCTTCTTTCCTCTTTCAATTTTTTTTCTGATTTTCTTACTCGCATCTTTCCTCTCTCCCTTCTCTTTTGCTTCAATCTTTATTCTTTTTTATTTCCTTACTCTCATCTTTCCTCTCCCCCTCCTTTCCTCTTTTAGTTTTTTTTCTGAGTTTCTTACCCTCATCTTTCCTCTCACTCTTCTCTTTTGTTTCAATCTTTATTCTTTTTTTTATTTCCTTACTCATCTCTCCTCTTTCCCTTCTTTTCTCTTTGTCTTTTTTTCTGATTTTCTACCTTTTCTATTTTCTCTCCTTTTTTTCTTTCCAGTTTTCTTCACGCATTACATTTTTTCTTTTTTTTGCTCTTCTTTCTCTACGACTTTTTTTATTCATCTTTTTTTTTTTTTCCTTGAACTCTTGAGACGAAACCTTAACAACGAAAGCGCAAATAATCACAGCGTTTTTTGATTTTGAAACAATTTGAAGCTCTTGGCCTTGAAACATTTTAATAACAACTGACATAAAGAGATAGTTTGAAAATACATCTATTATTTATTATTTTCTTTATTCTTTATTTTTTCTTTAACTCCGAGACGATAAATTAACAAAGAAAGCACAAAAATTCACAGCGTTCACACATTTTGCAACGATTTTTAGCTCGTGACCTTAAACCAACAGCTAACAAAAAAAATGGGAGATTGAAAATACATCTTCACTCTCTTTCTTGACGTTTGCGACGAAAATTATTAACAAAGATTTACAGCGTTTATAGATTTCCCAAAGATCTGAGCCACCCGACCTTGAAACATAAACAAGTTACATTAAGAAAAAAATAAAGTGCCTCAAAATTTCACGTTCACTTTTCCGCGCGTTATTTGCCGCGCGTAATGAAGCACCTCCAGAGAGCAACTAATAAAAGGATCTGAAGACGCTCCCCAAGACTCTCGATCCGATGAAGAGGCGCTCGAACTCGCTTTGCACAAGGACTGAAGGATCTCTCGCGCGTCTTGTCCCTTCTTTTTCTCGTTCTGACGCATTTTCATTTGCGTCCTACGTCTCGCAAGCAGGAACGAGAGGTGTTTTTTTTTCAGTTAGTGTGTGCGTCCTTGCTACATATTACTCTATTTTGTCTATGCTTTTACGTTCTTCTTCCGAGTAAATATAGAAGGTTTCCTCAAAGCTGCTAAAAGGTCGTGGGAAATTTGGATACAGTCTTTTACCTTGTATTCGTGTATAGTGTATTCAAGCAGGTATACGGGAATAGAAATTAAAGAAAGTGTTGGTAGAGGAACTAAAACGACCCAGAACAGATATGGTAACGAGAGTAAAGGAAAACGAATCGTGGTGTAGATATATTTAAAGGAAGGTGGATAGACCAAGTGTGGGGGGTGATGGGGGGGGGGGTGGACGGATAATACTAGAAGAAATGGGGTGAAACTGTGCTTAATAGTGTGATAATGGAGACAAAGGCTAGCTGAGTAAATGTTAATAGGAACACACTGAAGATAAATAGTAGTGAGAATCTGATAAATGGGAAACAGAAGGTGTAGAAAGCAAGGTGTAATGGGGAAAGGTGTCATTAATAGCAGGTATACAGGTAGAGAAATACACCTGTGATGAGACTATATTAAAGGTAAAGTCAGGTGAGGACGCGGGTAATAGGTTCCAAAGGTGAGCTGATGGCTGGGATGATGTGATTAATGGCAGGTGTGGCGCGCAGGTGTGGCTCCGGAAGGCAGGTACGAGGAATTGGTGTGGCTGCGGGCGACAGGGTGGGGTGCAGGGGTGTGGCTGGGTCTGACACGGCTTCCAGCATTCTCACCTTCTCTGTTATCCCGGTGCGACAACCAATTAGGACCAGGTGACAGGAGAGTAATTAGTGCCGCCGTGAGAAGTCGCCCAGATACCCAGGTGAGGCGCAGGTGAAAAGGGAAGGTGTGCCGGGATGGGGTGCAATGGAGAGTGTTATACTTGGTTTCTTCTTCTTCTCCTCTTCCTCATTTTCCTTCTCCTTTTCTTCCTGTTCTCTTATCTTTCATACTTCTACGCATTTCTGCTTCGACTCCCACTTTCCTTCTCTTTCTCCTTTCCTCCTCCTCCTCCTCCTCCTCGTCTTTCTCGTTCTCATCCTCGTCCTCCTCCTCCTCTTTCTCCTGCTTCTCTTTCTCCTTCTGCTTCTAACTTCCTTCCCTTCTTCCTCCTCCTCTTCCTTCTGTTCCTATTCCTACTCCTACTCACCCTTTCTTCTCTTCTTCCTTCTTCTCCTCCTCCGTCTCCACCACCTCCTCCTCCTCCTCTTCCTTCTGCACCAGTCTCTAAGATTTTCTGATGTGCCTGACATTACTTCGAGGCTCAGTTGGTATGCCTGACGCCCTGTTTAACTTCTTTAGGCAGTAAGAGGATGCAGACCGTGACAAGGGGAGGAATATATCGTAATGGCTTGTGTAGATTTCTTAAGGAGTCCAGTACTGCATGGAATATTACTTTAGGTACATACCCAACGGAGGAGATAACAGACAGTGAATGCGTAAATGATTTCCTTGTTTTTGTACCCAAGAGAAAATGAAGACAGAGCAAGACAGCGAAACATTTGAAGGTAGCAATATGATTAGTAAAAAGTAAATAAGTAATAAATAAGTAGTAGTAAATGCTGGTAAATCGAAGGAAATAGTAATGAGTAAAGAGTAAAAAGGTAGTGAGATAAGAAGAGAGAGGGAAACATTTTTTTTTTCAAGGAGAATGTTAAGTCATGTTTTCTTTTAGTGCCCTTTAAGCGGTTTTTTGTGCCCTTTGAGCGGTAAATTCTGCACACGTGTCGCATATCTTACACGTGTCTCCTTTTTTCCTTACATGGTGTTAGACGGTACTGGAAAAAGACGTCTTCTGCCAGGCTTCGCGGTGTGGCAGGCGGAGGTTCGAGCCGTATTCAGGTCGTGATTATTCCGCTGACAAGGAGCGGTTACTCTGCGCCGTTGAGGAAGGAGATGGGGCGTATGGTGTGTGGATATCCCGTCATTACCCAGATATCGACTATAATGACCCTTGCTCTGTTCTGAAGGTTGCTTGCTGGCGATTGTGAGTCCAGCACGTGATGAGGTAGTGGTGAGTTAGCGCCCCCTACCCCCCCCACCCCACCCCACACACACACACCACCACCACCACCACCACACACACACACACACCACCACCACCACCACCACCACACACACGTAGCACACAACCTGATACACACCCGTTATTGCCGCGTCTCTTTCTCCTCTTTCTTGATATTTTCTGAGCCTGGAAACTCCTCGTCGCCTCGCGGGATCGCTTTATTATATTTGACGTAAGAGCCTTTTCATCCCCGCGGCAATTTCCTCAGAGCCGTGATGCATTATTTTTGTTGTTTTTATTGTTTATTTTATTATTATTTTTTGTCGTCGTGAGTTAGTTTTGCATTACCAGAAGGAGAGTAATCGTATCTGCCTTTTACGTCATGACATTGGACCTTTTTTTGCTCTAATATGTTCCAGTCTTTTGTTTTTGTCTTCGTATATTAGTTTGCCATAACCAGAAAGATTGTAAATATATATACCTTTTATTACCAGAAGGAGAGTAATCGTATCTGCCTTTTACGTCATAACATTGGACCTTTTTTTGCTCTAATATTTCCAGTCTTTTCTTTTTGTCTTCGTGTATTAGTTTGCCATAATCAGAAAGATGGCAAATATATCTACCTTTTATTACCAGAAGGAGAGTAATCGTATCTGCCTTTTACTGTCATAACATTGGACATTTTTTGCTCTAATATGTTCCAGTCTTTTCTTTTTGTCTTCATGTATTAGTTTGCCATAATCAGAAAGATGGCAAATATATCTACCTTTTATTATGATTTGTGGCTTGGGTTGAAGTCATGATATAGAACCGTTTTGGCTTTCCTATCTTTCACTCTCATTTTTGTCTTTGTGAATTAGTTTTGCATAACCAGAAAGAGAATAAATATGCACTTTTATGATGATTTGTGTCCTGTATTGAAATTATATTAAACAACCTTTCTGGCTTCTTCTATTCCTCAGTCATATATCATCACAGTGTATCAATTTTGCCCAACCAGAGAGAGAATGGAGATACTATTGACATCACAGAGCCGTTTTTCCTCATATCTAGCATTCTATCCTTCTTCACTC
Source organism: Eriocheir sinensis (assembly GCF_024679095.1). Lineage (NCBI taxonomy): Eukaryota > Metazoa > Arthropoda > Malacostraca > Decapoda > Varunidae > Eriocheir > Eriocheir sinensis. Next base: position 17,333,958 of record NC_066519.1, read on the forward strand.
CCTTTATTTTTTTGCATTGTAGTTATCCTAAAGAAAAAAATAATAATGTAGAAATAGAGGATAATATATAGAGAGGATGAAAAGCTAACACTCTTTCCTTCATTTTCTTTCCTCCTTATCTTATCTCATCTTATCTGAAAGGGGTGAATTGAAGGGTAAGAAAAAGAAAACAATATAGGGGAAACTAAGGGTAAAAAGAGGAAAGGGAGAGAAAGAGGATGACTTGAGAAGACGAAGAATAGTGAAGAAAAGAAAACACTAAAGGGGAGAAGACGAAGAGTAGTGAAGAAAAGAAAACAATAAAGGGGAAACTGAGGGTGAAAAGAGGAAAGGGAGAGATAAAGGATAACTGGAGAAGACGAAGAAAAGTGAAGAAAAGAAAACAATAAAGGGAAAAGTTAGAGTGAAAAAAGGAAAGGGAGAGAAAGAGGATGACTTGAGAAGACGAAGAATAGTGAAGAAAAGAAAACAAGAAATAGGAAACTGAGGGTGAAAAGAGGAAAGGGAGAGAAAGAGGATAACTGGAGTAGACAAAGAGTAGTGAATAGGTAGACTAGAAAATAGGAAAGAAGGGATAGACGGAGGGATAGAAGAAAAAGGGAGAAAACATGGAAAGCTAAAAACAAATGAGAAGGGAAACAGTAAAGGGAAAAAAATTATCTATGGTTTAAAATGAAACAACCCTTTGCACTTTTATTCGTCTTCCTCCTCTTCCTCTTCCTCCTCTCCCTTTTAACTTTTTTTCTTCATTTCCGTTTCATTTCACATTCACGCGTTTTCATTTCCCCGTCACATAGTTTCATCTTTCATCTCTTGACCTTGGTTTTCAGGTTATTCTTCTATTTTCCTCTTTTTTCTAGTATTTTCCACTTCATTTAAAATCTTGGTAACTATTTCCACTTCCTTTTTTTTTATTTCTTTAACTTTTTTTCTCTCCTGTTGCATTCCATTTTTTTTCTTTTATTTTTTTTCTCTTGTGATTTTTTTCTTCATTTTTTTTCCCTTCCCATGTTTTTTTTTTTATATTTCTTTAACTTTTTCTCTCCTGTTGCATTCCTTTTTTTTCTTTTATATATGTTTCTCGTGATTTTTTCCTAGTTTCTTTTCTCCCTTGCCATGTCTTTTATGCTATTCATTAACTTTCATCCTTTCTTCTGTATATTATCATCCATTTCTACATTACTTTTTTATCCTCCCTCCTCACTTTCTGCCCTCCTTATCTTAATTTTCTCTAATCAGCCTCCCATTCTTTTTTTTCTCGCTTTCCACCTTCTTTTTTCATCTCTATTGTGTATTTTTTTCTAATTTTTCCATTTATTCCTATTTTCTAGTTCCTTTTTCACTTCATTATTCCATCTTTTTCATCCTCCCTGCTTCTCTTCTCGCGTTCTCCGGCTTTATGATTTTCTTTTTATCGTATATATGATCTTGTCATTCAGTCTTTTTCCTTTTCCTTTTTCATGTATTTTAGTATCGCTTGTTTTATTCTTCCTCTTCTATTTCCTTTTTCTCTTTCCCTCCCTTCTCTGCTTCTTCCTCTAGCTTCGTCCTACATCGTTTATTTTCTATTATCCTTTCCATTCACCTCCTTCTCTTTACCCTATTTCCTCGTCTCCCTCTTCGCTACACTTCCTTTTCCCTTGTCATCACTTTCTCTATTGTTTCCTCGTTTAGTTTCTCTCTCCATTGTTCATTTTCTCATATTTCCATTTTGCTCTTCTCCCTTTTCCCCTATTTCCTCGTCTCCCTCTTCGCTACACTTCCTTTTCCCTTGTCATCACTTCCTCTATTGTTTCCTCGTTTAGTTTCTCTCTCCATTGTTCATTTTCTCATATTTCCATTTAGCTCTTCTCCCTTTTCCCCTATTTCCTCGTCTCCCTCTTCATTCCATTCCTACTCTTCCTTTTCCTATGTCATTCTTCTTTTCCCTCCCTTGCCGCTCCCTTCTCCCTTCTCTTCTTCTCCCTTCTCCCTTGTTTCCTCGTCTCCCTTTTCACGCCACTCCTACTCTTCCTTTTCCTATGTCATCCTCCCTTTCCCTCCCTTGCCTCTCCCCGCCCTCAGTCTCGCCCTATATTGTCTCCCTCCTAAAAGGCATTCCCCCTTTTCCTGTTGTCATTCATTCTTTTACCAATTCCCTAATCCTTTACTGTTCCGAATCTTTATTTTCGGCTCCACTGACGCCTGCTGGAGTGAGGGGAAGGAAGGGAAGGGAGAGAAGGGAAGAGGAGGAGGAGGAGACAGACCGACAGACACAGTGGAAAAAGACAGCTCAAAGGTCTTTTCACGTAATTGCCAACAGGATATTTATACGTGAACTCGTGTGATGCAGAGAGAAAATTTAGCGTTGAGGGAAGAGGAAGGGAAAAGGATTAAATATGTTGGCTTTCTTTCCGAGTGTTCTTTGGAGGGCAGCGTCCAGGAAACAGGGAGGTTGTTATTGCAGGTTAAGGCAGCTTTTGACGGGTATGCGGGGCGCGGATGGACTCAGGTAAAGGTGTATTGCTCCTGTGTGACAATTTTCCAGCTCACTGTGAAATTGGTCGCCGCTGAGGGATGGGTGAAGGCGGGGAAAGAGAGAGTGGGAAGTTAAGAGACGGATGGTGAAAGATAGAGATAGAAATAGACTGAGAAAAGGGGGCAGTAGGAGAGGCAGATACGAAATAGTGAGATAAAGTGGAGAGTTTAAGATGACATAGAAACGGAGAGACAGAGAAAAAAGAAAAGAAAACAGTTATAGAGGTAGAGAAGAAGGGAGAGAAAGAGAGAGTAGAGAGGCAGATAAGGACAGAGAGAAACAGAGAGACAGAGAAAGAAAGAAAAGAAAACAGTTATAGAGGTAGAGAAGAAGGGAGAGAAAGAGAGAGTAGAGAGGCAGATAAGGACAGAGAGAAACAGAGAGACAGAGAAAGAAAGAAAAGAAAACAGTTATTGAGTTAAAGAAGAAGGAAGAGAAAGAGAGAGAGTAGAGAGGCAGATAAGGACAGAGGGAAACAAAGATAAAAGAATGCAGTTATGAAGGCTGAGGAAGAGTAGAGAGTTAGTTAAAAGATAAATGGGAACAGATATAAACTGAAAAACAGAGATAAAGAATAGGAAGCAATTGTAGATACAGAGAAAACTAGAAAGAGGAAAAGAAACCGCTATACGTAATATGCTTTTACAGGAACAGAAAACAGAACAGGAATAGAAAGATAAAGTGAAGAGTAGAGAAACAGAAGACAAAGAGAGGCAGGCAGTTTAAAGATTGATATAGAGAATGAGATTGATGTAGAGATAGAGATAGAAAAAGAGCATTGAAGACAGTTATATCAAGAAAGAGAACGGCTATAGACACAGACAGAAAGACATACGCAAAGAAAAAGAGACAGACAGACATTGAGATAAGAGAAAGCGTAAAAGTAGAGGAGATAGAAAAAAAACAGCTGTGCAGACAAAGAGGCAGACTGACAGATCCATTATACCGCTGTTGTTTCTCCTTTTCCCTCCTTCCTTCTTCCCCTCCTTTCCTTCCCCTTTCCTCCTTTCGCCCCCTCCCTCCCTCTTCCTTCCTCCTCCTCCCCCACCACATACTTGCCTCAGGAAACGTTGGTATGAGTTAGTGTCGAGCAACTCTCTCTCTCTCTCTCTCTCTCTCTCTCTCTCTCTCTCTCTCTCTCTCTCTCGCTCTCTATATCTCTCTCTCTCTCTTTTATTTTCGTTCTTTTCCTTCAATCCGCTTATTTTCCTCCTTTCCTTTGCCTCCTATTTTCTCAGACTCTCCTCCGTCTCTTCTCTTTTCTTTTTATTGTTTTCCATCTTATCTCACTTCATCTCCGTTTCTTCCTCCTTTCCATTTATACATCAATCCTCCTTTTTCCTTTTCCACATTTTCCTCTTTCCATCCATATATCCAACAGTCCTTTCTTTTCTCTGTCTCAATCTATCCATTCTCCTATCCCTCGCTACTCTTTACCTGTCATTCCATCCATCCTACTCTTCCTTTTTCCCCGTCACCCTCGCCACCTGTCCCTCGCCTAACGCTCTTTCCCGGCGCTAAGCAGAGAGTTAAGTCGACGCTTCTACCCTAAAGATACCCGGCGCGCATCTCCAGTCCCGCCGGTTCGTGACTTGAAGGAAAATGGCAAGTCGCGGCGGCATTTGGAAGGTGGTCGCTGGCTGGTGCTTGCTGGAATGCCTGAGTCTGCAGAATCTTTCCTTGGGGTCTCGTGAAGGTGAAGGGGGTGAAGGTGGTGGCCCTGAGACGCTCCTTCCTTAACACTGCCTGGCTGGGTGTCGGAAGGAACTGTCTCAGCCCTCGACGGCTTTCACAGGAGGTCTTTATTTGGGGTTTTCTTCTTTCCTGCTGCTGTTGGTGATGGATTTCCTGGCCTTTCCCCGCTGTGATTCCTCCTCCTCCTGCTTCTCCTTAACATTTTTGGACATGAGCTTTGGAATGGAATGGTTCAAGTCGAGGTTTGTAGGTGGAGGTACTTTCTTTTGAGTGGTAAAATTAAAACCGGTAAAGGAAATGCAAGGAAGAGAAGTAGGAAGGCGAGGTTGGAGGAATGATAAAACTGAGAAGAAGTGAAGTAGTAAAAACAGAAGTAGGAAACGTAACACAAGGAGGAGGAGTAAGAAGGGGACATTAGGAGTAGAAGAGAGAAGAGCTTGAGCTAGAGGAGAAGTAAGGAAAGTAGTGCAAGGATTATGATTAAAAGGGAAATGTTAGGAAGTAAAAGTGGAAGGAATAAAAACTTGAGCTGCGGTAGTATTAATAAAGTACCCTAAGGACGAGCAGACAGACAATGTTGGGAATTATCATCAAGAGGAGGAGGAAGAGAAGGGCTGAAGGACCGGGTTTAACTGGCTCCTGAGTCCTACACGCCCAAGTCCCGTGATGTGCCATTTAAGTTGTGACAAGTTAGAAGGCAGAAAGTTCGCCAGACGGACAGCCAGACAGACCAATAGGCAGACAGAGGAAGGGGGAGCGGGAAGGACAGAGAAACGAGTAGCTAAACAGACGTGAAGACACACAAGTAGGAGGTAAAAAACAGACAACAGACAGATCAGTAGGCAAAGAGAAGGGAGAGGAGAGGAGGAGGAGAGGAAGGGAGAGATAGAAAGGCATAGAAAATAGTAGGTAATCAAACAGACATACAGACACTCGAATAGGAGGCAGAGAACAGACAACAGAGATAAAGAAAAAGGGCAAAAAGAAGGGAGAGGAGAGGAGGAGGAGAGGAAGGGAGAGATAAAAAAAAGGCATAGAAAAGACTCGCTAATCAGACAGACATATAGACACTCGAATAATAGGAAGACAGCAACATAGAAGAGAGAACAGACAGTAGCAAAGAATAACAGACAGAGCAACATTGAGCTACAGAGACATAGAAACAGGAGGCTAGACAGATATATACGAACGCTATAGTAGATATACAGACAGAAAACCAACCTTATTCAGACAGATACGTAGCAGGAAGAACAGACACCTAGACAGACTAACAGACAGGCAGTGAGTAGCGGACTTATTTTTCACATTTGTTTCCTTTTTTATGCCCTTGAACTGACTCCTTTGCTGTAAAAAAAAAAAAAAAAGTTAATAGAGAGTTTGAAGGACATAAGGAACAAATGGCCAAACAGACAGACATTGAGACACTTAACATAAAAATAACATTCTGTTATATTATTCATAACAAAGCAGAGAGGACAGTTAACTTCACATATGGATACAAAAACAACCTTTCTTGATTATCCTTCGTATTCTTTACATTCACACACAATATTTATGCTTCCCCCAAAAAAGAGGAAAACAGAAGAAAACAGAAAAGAAAACGAAAAGAAAGAAAGGAAACTAACACTCGAAAGATACTTACCACAAAAGCAGTAAAAGAGCAAAGGAAAGAGAAAAAGCGAAAGGAAAAGAGAGAGAGAGAGAGCGTAAACGAGAGAGAGAGAGAGAAAAAATAAAGAGAAAAACTAACACAAAAAATACTTAACACGAAAGCAGCAAAAAAAGACCAAAGGGGAGAGAAAGAAAGAAAACGAATGAACTTAAGCGAGAGAGAGAGAAAGAGGGAGAGAGAGAGAGAGAAAGAGAAGGAGGGAGAGAAGAGACCTCCCTTACCATCACATAAATCTCGAGGCCAGGAGAAGGAGGAGGAGGAGGAGGAGGAGGAGGAGGAGGAGGAGGAGGAGGCTGGGAAGATTACCTCATTATCTCATTTTGGAGTCTCAAGGTGGTAGCGTGGCGGGAGAGAGAGAGAGAGATAGAGAGAGAGATTGAGAGTGAGAGAGAGAGAGAGAGAGAGAGCGTTGTTGGCTAAGTTTCAGAATTCCTAATATTTGCTCGTTGTCCAGGAGAGGAAGGAAGAGAAAGAGATATGAAGGGAAGGAAGGAGGAGAGAGAGAGAGAGAGAGAGAGAGAGAGAGAGAGAGAGAGAGAGAGAGAGAGAGAGAGAGAGAGAGAGAGAGAGAGATAAAAAAGAGGAAAACGAAAAGGGAAAGTATAAAGCGAACACTGAGAAACGATGAGGCAATAGAGAAAGAGATAGAGAGAGAAAGAGGGAAGAAGGAAAAACATCGGAAATAAAATAAATGTATAAATCGAAGAGTTAATAACAGGGTGAGTTTTTAGACCAAAGAAAGACAGAACAAAAAGGGGAAAGAGAAAACATTAGATTACTAAAAACTCGATTCTTTTTTAATTACCTCGTTGGACAGAAAGGCAAAAAAAAAAAGGTGAAAACATACATTAAATACATAACTACATGATTTTTTCTTTATATAACTATTTGACTGTAAGAAGAGACAGAACGAATTATGGAAAAGGGAGAAAAAATACATACTAATTTTATCTCACACAGCAAATAGCACTGACTCGATATTTTTCACCTTAAGAAAATAAAGTAAAGGTACAATTTATCTATAACCTATTACGTGATTGTCTTTATTTATTTGTTTTCTAATTGTATATGGTTTTACTTTAATTGATGTTTGTGTTTGTGTACTTAATATAACCATCTCTACTTCATTTTCTCATTATCTTACCAGCTTTTGTTTCCAGTTTGTGTGAATGTGTGTTAGTGTGTGAGTATATACCACAGTCCCATCGGAGGAGAAGCAATTGCCTTTATCATATTCTCTTCCAAGCTTTATTACCCGCTACTCCAGTTCCCTTGTGTGAGAATATAACACACAAATCCATTAAAAAAAAAAATCGTCCCTCTGTGCTTTTCTCTGTGTCTAAACCCTCTGCACCGAACAGCATAACGCACTTAACACTGTACTGCCTCAAGCGACACATGCGCTAATTATTTCCCGAGCCCGTCACACTTTTTTTCTTCCTCTCCGCGAGTCATCTCTGTTTGCACATGTGAGCAGCGAAGACGAAACGGGCGGAAAATTGCGCAACGAGATGACGAGTATTAGCTGCGGAGAATTGGCTCGGCAGGACTTTTATCACGGGGAATATCACGGCGAGAGAGAGAGAGAGAGAGAGAGAGAGAGAGAGAGAGAGAGAGAGAGAGAGAGAGAGAGAGAGAGAGAGAGAGAGAGAGAGAGAGAGAGAGAGAGAGAGAGAGAGAGAGAGAGAGAGAGAGAGAGAGAGAGAGAGAAGAAAAAAAGAGAAGAGAAAGGAGAAGAGAAGAGAGAAGAGAAGAGAAGAGAGAAGAGAAGAGAAGAGAGAAGAGAAGAGAGAAGAGAAAGAGAGAGAGAGAGAGAGAGAGAGAGAGAGAGAGAGAGAGAGAGAGAGAGAGAGAGAGAGAGAGAGAGAGAGAGAGAGAGCAATGCGGGCGATGTTAGAAAAGGAAAACTGAAAATGCTAGAAGTAAATTTGCTTGATGGAATTGAACTCAACGAACAGCAGATACAACCAAGACTGAAAATAGATTAACACACGCACATAAGAAAATACACGAGTAGTTAAAAGAAAAAAAGGAAAATATAAGAAAGCAACATCGAAATAAATGCTTGATGGAATTGAAATCGACAAACTACCAGCACAAACAATAGAGCAAATAGACTGACACATTGGCATATTAAAAAAAAAGACGAAATAGAAGATACAGGAAAAGGAAAACAGGAAATAAGAAAGCAGAACCGGAAAATGAATTACCTTGACGGAATTGAACGAAACTCTGCCTGAAAGAAAACGAAGAACGAGACACAGAAAAACAAACATAAGAGAACGAGGGAAGAAGAAGAAAACCGATATAAGAACAAGGAAGAAGAAAGTACAACCGGAAAATGAATTACCTTGACGGAATTGAACGAAACTCTGCCTGAAAGAAAACGAAGAACGAGACACAGAAAAACAAACATAAGAGAACGAGGGAAGAAGAAGAAAACCGATATAAGAATAAGGAAGAAGAAAGTACAACCGGAAAATTAAATACCTTGACGGAATTGAAGGAAACACTGAATGAAAGAAAACGAAAAATGAAACACAGAAAAACAAACATAAGAGAACGAGGGAAGAAGAAGAAAACCGATATAAGAACAAGGAAGAAGAAAGTACAACCGGAAAATTAATTACCTTGACGGAATTGAACGAAACTCAGACTGAAATAAAACGAGAACGAGACAAGACGAGACGGGAGACGGCTCACATATACAAAATAATGAGAACACAAAAATAGAAAAAATAAATACGTATACAGAAAGGAGTACAAAGAAACAGGAAGACAGAGAAAACAAAAAAAAAGAGACACTAAAAGAAGCAGAATCGAAAACCACTCTTGTAGGAACCGAAGCCAAACACACACACACACACACACACACACACACACACACACACACACACACACACACACACACACACACACAGTCACCAAACCAGCCAAGACAATGGAACGCTAAACAGATAGACACGAGATCAAACAAGTCGCTGAGTAAAAACAGAACTGACAAACAATAATAGATTTGAGAGCCGGGACAAAGGACTGAAGGAATGGGTAACACTTTTATATAATTGTAAAGGAGCGATACATAGCACAAAGATGATGATGATGATGATGATGATGATGATGATGATGGTGATGGTGATGAAGAAAATATGAATCAGGCAGGCTATATAGTGAGAGAGAGAGAGAGAGAGAGAGAGAGATTGTTGAAGCTGCATTTGTTACTATGTGTATATCTCTCAGAAGATGGAGCAGTAGGAGGAAGAAGAGAAAAAGATTAACTAGAGTGATGACAGCAAAAGTAGATAGCATTTTAATAGAGAAACGAAGACAGGGAATATAAGAGAGAGAAAGAAAGGAAGAGGGGGAAAAGGAGAACATTGATAGAGAAAAATGAGAGAGAGATATAGGAGAGAGCAAAACAGAAGGAGAGGGAAGGAATAAGAGGAAATAGTAGAAAGAAGAATGAGTAACAGAGAAACAAAGGAGAGAAAAAGAGCTGAGGAAAGAGACGGAGAGTAACAGAGGGAGAAGTGAAGGAATAAAAGGAAATAGAAGAAAGAAAAAAGAGGAACAGAGAAAAAGATTTGAAGAAAGAGATGGAAAGTAACAGAGGGAGAGGGAAGGGATAAGAGGAAATAGAAGGGATGGGTGTGGCAGAGAGGAGAAGGGAGGGCGAAAGGGAGAGAAAGGGGGAGGCAACTTGGCTCCCTCCTCGCGTGTAGGGGAGTGTGTGTGTTTATATATAGACAGACAGACATGATCCCACTGCCCTCGCCATACCCAGACGTCTGTTTCCCCCCACTCCCTTCCCCTCCCTTCCCCTCCCCTTTCCCCTCCTCTCGCACCCTCCCCTTCTCCTTCCTTCCCTTACTTCTCCCTTCCCTTCTCTTCCCTCTCTTTGCAGTGCCAGGCTTTCTCTCTCTCTCTCTCTCTCTCTCTCTCTCTCTCTCTCTCTCTCTCTCTCTCCTGCGCTCGCACTCACACACATACTCCCTCACCTCACACACACACACACACACACACGCACACACACACACACATAAACAAACGGAGGAAAGAAAGTTTTAAAGATTGTGAAATGAAAAGTTGCTAAATTCGTCCCGACTAGAAGAAGACGAGGAAAATGGGACGTAGGAGAGAGATGAGGAGAAGGAGGAGGAGGAGGAGGAGGAAGAAAACATCCCTGTGGTGAGACGAAGATAATTAAGTCGCCTTGTTTGTTCTCGGAATTGGACTGTCTTGATTTCCCGGCCTGAGAGAGAGAGAGAGAGAGAGAGAGAGAGAGAGAGAGAGAGAGAGAAAATGATCCTTAGTTTATTTTTCCTTTTACTATTTCTGTATTTCCTGTTTTGGTTTTGTCTTCTTCCTTTTCCTCCTCCTCCTCCTCCTCCTTTTAACTACCTAATTGGAAAAGTAAGATAATTGTTTCCTCAACTTCGACGTGTGACTCTCTCTCTCTCTCTCTCTCTCTCTCTCTCTCTCTCTCTGCTCCATTTTATATTATTTCTACCATTCACTTTTATTTTCCTCCATTCCAGGTAAGACATGAGGCAATTAAGAAGCTCAGGTGAGGTGCCGATGGACAGGTGATCAGGAAGCCGCCGTGAGTAACTTTCTCTTTTATTTTCTGATTTTCTTCATTTTTTTTTTTACATTTATTTCATTATTTTTCTCGGATTTTCTTTTTTTATGTGTTAGACTCTGTAGTTGTTTGGTTTGGTTGTTTGTGTCTAAAGGTTTGGGGTACGTAGAGAGAGAGAGAGAGACGGAGGTGCATCGTATCTAATTTTAGTATAAGTGTCCGTTTGTTTATTTGTGTGTGTGTGTGTGTGTGTGTGTGTGTGTGTGTGTGTGTGTGTGTGTGTGTGTGTGTGTGTGTAGCTATTCCTGGGTACAAAAAAATAACAATAAAAAATAATGATGATAATAATAATAATAATAATAATAATAATAATAATAATAATAATAATAACAATAATAATAATAATAATAATAATAACAATAATAATAATAATAATAATAATAATAATAATAATAATAATAATGATTCAGGTCGTAACGAGGTCATTAAAGACGATCTACTGAATCCGCAGCGTTGCAAACTTTACAATTGAATTTTACTAAGGATTAAAACAGATCGTGGAAATAAATATGTATAAACAATATTTAGGCGTCGCTTACTAACCACAGATCAGAAAAAGAGAAGTTAAAAGGCGAGAAAAAGTTAAAATTTTGCCAATAGTTCTTTTTTTTTTGTTTAGTTTCCAAAAATCGATTCAAAGCAAGAGTGGAATCATAAAATTGTTAAAAAGTGAGAAAAAGGTTCATATTTTGCCGGTTGTTCCTATTTCTTATTTTTTTTATTAATGTGCACCAATGAATTCAGTGCAAGAACTTCACACAAATCATAAAAAAATGTTGACTGGTAAAATAAATGTGTATATCTTGATCTCATTTCCTTCTTTCTGGTGAAATCGCGTTAATCTATTCGAGGTTACAAAGGAATTCGTCTCAGATAAAAAAAAGGACAAGTTAAAAAATGAAAAAGTGTATACATTTTGGTTATTTTGCACGGATCGTTTTAGAGCTATAAAGGAATACATCTCAGAACATAAAAAAAAAAAAAAAACGTATTAAAAGGAGAGAAAAAGTTTTGTATTTTAACTTTATATCATGAAACAAATTTAGTGTATCAAGCCACCTCTCCACCCGAAATTGGCCCCTTTTTGGACACTCTACTTTTGTGTGTTGTGGAAGCGGTGAGTAGCGGGCTTTTTTTTTAATACACTCTTTTTGTTGCCCTTGAGCCGTCTCCTTTGTTGTAAAAAAGAAAAAAAAGGGAGAAAAGTGTATATTTTTTTCTCGTACTTCCCTTTTTCTGGTTATTTCGCGGCGATCGATTTCAAACCACCGCGGAGTATTTGTCAGGCTCGCGTCGGCAGGGCTTGTGATGCATGGCGCGGATTGCTCCATATTTCACTGGCCAGGTGTAATACAGGTGACAGCGCATCGGTCTTAAATCACAGGTAATATCTCTGTGCTTCATTACCGGGATGGGATTCGCCACACACAAACATACACACACACGTACATAAACACACATACTGTCTATCTGTCTATATCTATTTATGTATCTGCCTATCGATCGTTTCAGTTATCTATCTATCTATTCTGTCTGTATCTTTCTCGTTAGCATTTTTTTACACAAACCTACACAAACACAGACTATCTATCTATCTATCTATCTATCTATCTGCCTGTCTGTCTGTCTATCTATCTATTTATATATGTCTATCTATCATTCTAATTGTCTGTCTTTTTTTGTATATTACTTTTTCTACCTAAATTTTTCTCGCTTGCATTTTTCATCCCTTGTAGAACTACCACCGACAACAAAAGTAACAACAACAACAACAACAACAACAACAACAACAACACTACCACCACCACCAACAACAACACCATTACCACCTCCACCAACCTCTCTTCCTCACCAAACAGCCAAAAACTTCAGCACTCTTATTGCATTCTCTTTCTTAACAATCACATGAGAAAAAAAAAAACCTTCCCCCCCCCCCCTCCTTGAACCCTTGATCGCCTCAAACGCATTCTCTCTAAAAAATAAAGGAAGCAAAGGAAACAGATAAAGAAGAAAGGGGGAAACAGACCCAATCGAGTACTGCCCAAAAAGGTGGTCTTCCCCTCCTCAAAATTCTCCTTTCCCCCGTGTTCAAGTAAATAGTGTAGTCTCCCTTCCTCGCTCACCCAATAGAGGTGCTAAAAATAAATGAAAAACAAATAAAAGAGTTCTCCCTCGTCTCTACTTTTTATTCCCTGTTTATTTTTTCTTCTTCATCTCATTCTTTTTCCCTCCACTCCTCCTCCCCCACCTCATCTCATTTCTTTTTTTTTCCTTCTTTGTTTTACTCCTCCTCCTCCTCCTCCTCCCTCTACTTTGCGTTTTTTTTCCTTCCTCTAAAAGTATGTTGCTCTTTTTTTCTCTTTTTCCTCTTCTTCCTTTCTTGCTCACCTTACATCCTCCCGTTTTTTTTTTCGTTTTCCTCTTCTTTCCTCTTCCTTCCATTCGTTTTTTCTTTCTTTTTCTATAATTTTCCTCTGTTGCCTTCATTATCACCCTCTTTACATTCTCCCTTTGCACCATCAATCTCTCCCTTTTATTCTTTTTCTCCTCTTCTCCCTTCTTCATCACATTCTATCCACCCTCCTCTTTATTCTCTCTTCTAAACCCATTGTCTTATTTTCTTTTTTTTTCTTTTTTCTTCTCCTTTCAACTTTCACTGCGGAGGAATGTACTCGCTTTTCTTTTTTTAACTTTTTTTCTGCCACACACCTTTTCACGCGGTAATCAATTTCACACACACACACACACACACACACACACACACACACACACACACACACACACATCTACTTCTACTCTCTTTCTCCTTCTCTCTAACTCCCTCCCTCCCTTCCTCTCCCTTCCTTCTCCTTCTTCCTCCCTTCACTTAGATCAAAATTCTGCTCCATTACACGAGTTACCCCATACACACACAACTACTACTACTACTACTACTACTACTACTACTACTACTACTACTACTACTACTACCACTACTACTTGTACTCTCTCTCTCTCTCTCTCTCTCTCTCTCTCTCTCTCTCTCTCTCTCTCTCTCTCTCTCTCTCTCTCTCTCTCTCTCTCTCCTCTCTCCCCCCTCAGGTCAAAATTCCACCCCATTAGACGAGTTAACTCCAGCAAGTAATCAGATAACTCGGTAAGGAGCTAAAATATGCCTTAACTTATGTAATTGCAAGTTTTCCTTCCTTTTTTTTCACCTTTCCTTCGTAAATAATTTTCCTTAACTTGGAGGCGCGACTTTAAAGTGGAGGTACTTATTTCTTTTCCGGAGGAGGAGGAGGAGGAAGAGGAGGAGGAGGAGGAGGAAGAGGTTAAGAGGACGTTTATTAAAAGTGACCATTAGTGTCACCTTACGAGAAACGAGCTCCTGAAGGCAACAGCAGAAGGGACAGTAGTAGTAGTAGTAGTAGTAGTAGTAGTAGGAGTAATAGTAGTAGAAGGAGAGAGAATTACGCCAGGAGTAGATTTGGTCTCTCTTCGTCTCTCCTTTCTTTCTCATTCTCTCTCTCTCTTCCTCTTTCTCTCTCACGCACGCCTCTTAAGGAAATTATAAGGAAAAGCAGCTTAACTGAAACCAATCTTCCTCGTTTTCTTTTTTAATGTGTTTGTGTTTGTGTTTTCTTCAGCGCTAAATGATAAGGATTTTTTTTTGTGTGTGTGTGTGTGTGTGTGTAAACTGTAATATATATTTGTAAACGATTGTAAACTTAGAAAAATGTCAAAGTAATTGTAAACTTCGAAAAACGTGATGATAATTGTTAATTTTGAAAGGAAACTTTTTTTAATAAACGAAAAAAATAATGTGTAATTGCAGAAAAGGTAAAATTTGCTGATTGAAAAAAACACGGAATGAGTTTCAAATCATTTCAACCTTCAAACTATCAAACAAATTAAGTGGAAGAAGCGATGAATTAAGATTGTTTCGCTGCATTACCTGGATACGTCATTACCCGAATATTGAGTGGAAATATAAAACACAAAGTCAAGAGATGCTAAATTAAAGTAAAACTCGTTTGTTATATACGTCAAATAGTTTCGTTTCACCTTCTGTCTTTGTAGGAACAGGATTGGATAGAGAGAGAATTGGAAAAAGTAAAAGTGAATAGAGAGAGGTTGCGAAGAATAGAGTTAGAAAGAGAAGGAGGTTGGTTTGAAAAGGGGTAGGATAGAGAGACTGATAAATATAGAAGTGAAAAGAGAGAGGTTGGGAAGAATAGAGTTGGATAGAGAAAGAGGGTAAGAAAAGTGTTGGACAGAGAAAGAGATTGGAAAAAATAGAAGTGAATAGAGAGGTTGGGAAGAAAAGGGTTGGATAGAGAAAGAGGTTGGGAAGAAAAGGCTTGGATAGAGAAAGAGGGGAAGAATAGAGTTGGATAGAGAAGGAGGGTAAGAAAAGTGTTGGACAGAGAAAGAGATTGGAAAAAATAGAAGTGAATAGAGAGGTTGGGAAGAAAAGGGTTGGATAGTGAAAGAGGTTGGGAAGAAAAGGCTTGGATAGAGAAAGAGGGGAAGAATAGAGTTGGATAGAGGATGAGATTGGTAAGAAAAGAGATCGATAGAGAAAGAAGTTGAAAAGAAAGGGGTTGAATACAGAAAGAGGTTGGTAAAATACTCCTGTCTCTGAACTAAAAAAAAGCAGCATATATTTTCTTTTTTTGATTCTTTATTTTTTGTCATATTCTCTAGTTTATTTTCTTCTCTCCCTTATTCTTTTAAGGTTTCGTTTTGCATTTTCTTTATTCCTTATTATGTTTCCTCTCCCGGCTCAACATTTTATATATATTTTGCTGTTCTTGTTCTTGCTTATCCGTTTATAATCTCTAATCTTTTTTGTATATTCTTTTGTTTATTCTTTTGCTTCATTTCCTCCTTACCATTACTATTTTTTTTTTCATTTTTATAAGCATACATTTCTTTCCTGTTCCATTTCATCTTTCAGCTCAACCTTATAATTTGTTGTGGTCAAACTATCACTAGGCTCATAAAACTACCCATGGAAATACTAACACAACCTCTACGAAAGCCTTATAATATCTTTTGTTAAACTATCACTGGGTTCACAAAACTACCCATAGAAGTACTAACACAACCTCTACGAAAGCCTTATAATATCTTTTGTCAAACTATCATTAGGCTCATAAAACTACCTATGGAAATACTAACACAACCTCTACAAAAGCCTTATAATATTTTTTTTTGTCAAACTATCACTAGGCTCATAAAACTACCCATGGAAATACTAACACAACCACTATGAAAGTCTTATAATATCTTTTTGTCAAATTATCACTAGGCTCATAAAACTACAAACACAACCTCTACCAAAGCCTTATTTTTTGTCAGACTATCACTAGGCTTATAAAACTACCCATGGAAACACCCACATACAACATCTACGAAAGCCTTGTCAAAATTAGGTGTGTAATCCCTGAAATGTTGGAGAGTATGGGATTGAGACTCCTTCACACACCTCTCTCCCTACTTCTTCAACGCTTTACCCCAAGTTAGGTTGATCCACCGCACTGTTACCATGCCGACCCACCCTAAAAGTTGCCAGGCGCCTTATTACGGGGACTTAAGGCCGATCACGTAGCTAAAGGGTTCTGGCGGCGGCGTGTGGGGAGGCGAAGGGGCGAAGGAGGCGGCGGGGAAAAAGATCTCGTTGGACTGAAGCGAAGTTTGTTAAGGAGGTGAAGAAGAGTTTAGGAAGGATACGGTAGGATAGAAAATGAGGCTGGGAAGAATAGGGTTGAGTACAGAGAAAGGTTGGGAAGAATGTAGTTGAATAGAAAAATAGGTTGGTAAGAACAGGATGAAATAGATAGGCTGGGAAGGATAGACTTGAGTAGAGAAAGAGGTTGGGAAGAATAGAGTTGAATAGAAAAATAGGCTGGTAAGAATAGGGTGAAATTGATAGGTTGAGAAGGATAGGCTTGAATAGAAATAGAGGTTGGTATGAATAGAGTGGAATAGAGAAAGGGGTTGGTGAAAATAAGGTTGAATAGAGGCATAGAGGTTGCAAGAAAGGCTTTATTTTGATGGGAAGGAAAATAGAATGCAGCTGTAGTAGATATCATAAAGTCTGTGTATATTAATTTACTAGTTGCTAAGAAAACGGTTGCTAAAAATAGAGTGGAAACAGAGAAAAGGACTGGTAAAAATAAGGTTGAATAGAGATATAGAGGTTGCAAGCAGGGGTTTATTTTGATGGGAAGGAAAATAAAGTGCAGTTGTAGTTGATACCAAAAAGTCTGTGTATATTAACTTACTAGTGAATGAGACTAATGTTAGGTCAGGAAATAAATAAGTAAAAGATTATTGAAGAAAACACGAAAATGATGGTGAGGTATTAGAGAGAAGAAAAGTCAACTATGATGTTAATATAAGTCTAAATCACTGTAATTAAGCTTAGGATTAATGATAAAGAGGTCGGTAAATATAATAAGTGCAACTCTCATTTTCTTTCAGTTATTTTCATTTATCGTTTCTTAATCATTGTATGTTGTTTCTTTTCTTTAATATCTCTCTCTCTCTCTCTCTCTCTCTCTCTCTCTCTCATATTTATATTTATCTCTCATTATTTTCTTCCCCAACTTTGCTATTTTGTATTTGCTCGTTTCATTTCCTTTTCTTCTTTCTCTCCTAACACATTTTCATCTTTATTTCCTTAATCTGACTTTCTTTCCTTCCTTCTCTCTCTCTCCCTTTATTAATCCTTATTGCTTTTCTTCCTCAAATTTGCTTTCTCTATAGTTTCGTCTTATTTCCCTTTCTCTCTCAAAACATTTTCATCTTATTTCCTTTCTCTTCCTTTACTTTCCCTTTCCTTCTCTCTCCCTTTATTAATCCTTCATTCTTTTCTTCCTCAAATTTGCTCTCTCTGCAGTTTCGTCTTATTTCCCTTTCTTTTCTAACACATTTTCATCTTATTTTCTTTCTCTTCCTTTACTTATCCTTTCCTTTCCACTCTCTCTCCTTTAGCCCGCGTGTCCTCTTCCCTGCTTTCTCTTCCCCTTCTTCCTCCTTTATCATTCTATGTTACTTTGCGTCCATGTTTCTTCTCCCTTCCAACTCCTCCTCCTCTTCCTCTTCCTCCTCCTCCCCCTACTCCTCCCCCGGAAATATATGCTCTGATTTAAAGGGAGAAACCGGAAGACTTCTTAGGCGTCTGGGGTGTTAATTATATCTGAGGGAGGAAGGGAGGCAAGAAGAAAGGGAAGGGAAGAGGAGGGAGGAGAAGGGAGGAAGGGAAGGGAAGGTAGGTGAGAAGAGAAACGGGAAAGGAAGAGAGAAGGAAGGGAGAAGAGGACAAAAGTATGAAAGAAGAGAATGAAGAGAGATGAAATGAGCAGGGAAAATGCAGTGAAAGAAGGAAATAAGAAAAGAAAGAAGATTAAAGGAGTAAAACAGAGAAGATAGATGTGAAAATAAAAGGAAAAAAGAAAGGAGGAATGCACGGGATAGATGAAGGATGGAATGGAATGGAACGAAGCAAAACTGAAAATTATGAGTAACTAGGAAATAAGAAGGAAAGACAATAAACATGTAAGAGAAAGTGAAAAAAAAATGCATGAGTAGGAAAGAATGATGTTAGATTTTGTGATGGTATTTAAGTTGGGTTATTTTTGTGGTTGTTTTCTGTTTATTTATTATTTACTAGCTATTAAATAAGAAGGAAAGACAAGAAACATGTAAGAGAAAGAGGAAAAAAATACGTGACTAGGAAAGAATGACGTTAGATTTTGTGATGGTATTTAAGTTGGGCTATTTTTTGTGGTTTTATGTTTATTTATTATTTACTAGCTTGGTTTCTCTCTCCCCTTTCCTGTTCTATGTCTATTTATTCTTTTTTCCTCTCCTTCCTGTCCTCCCATTTTCTCCCCTTTCCTATTTTTCCTTAGTGCAACTTTCTTAAAACAACTCTCCTGTCTTTTAAAGGGGACACTTAGGAAGGCGAGGGGGAGGAGAGGGAGGGGTAAAGGAGGGTCTTGAAAGGGGGCGAGTTAAAAATGCTTCCACCCTTTCAGAAAAGTTTTGCTTCATGAAAGTGAAGGAAGGAAAAAAGAAACTGCCCTCATAACCATATCCTTCCATTCTGTTCATTTCCCTTCCATTTTATTCCATTCCATTCAATTTCCTTCCCTTTCCTTCTTTTGTCTTTCCTAAAATTTTCCTTCCATTTTATTCCATTCCATTCAATTTCCTTCCCTTTCCTTCTTTTGTCTTTCCTAAAATTTTCCTTCCATTTTATTCCATTCCATTCAATTTCCTTCCTTTTCTTTATTTGTCTTCCCTTCCCCTAAAATTTTCCTTCCATTTTATTCCGTTCCATTCAATTTCCTTCCCTTTCCTTCTTTTGTCTTCCCTTCCCCTAAAATTGTCCTTCCATTTTATTCCATTCCATTCAATTGCCTTCCTTTTCCTTCTTTTGTCTTCCCTTCCCCTAAAATTTTCCTTCCATTTTATTCCATTCCATTCAATTTCATTCCCTTTCCTTCTTTTGTCTTTCCTAAAATTTTCCTTCCATTTTATTCCATTCCATTCAATTTCCTTCCCTTTCCTTCTTTTGTCTTCCCTAAAATTTTCCTTCCATTTTATTCCGTTCCATTCAATTTCCTTCCCTTTCCTTCTTTTGTCTTCCCTTCCCCTGAAATTTTTCTTCCATTTTATTCCATTCCAATCAATTTCCTTCCTTTTCCTTCTTTTGTCTTCCCTTCCCCTAAAATTTTCCTTCCATTTTATTCCATTCTATTCAATTTCCTTCCTTTTCCTTATTTTGTCTTCCCTAAAATTTTCCTTCCATTATATTCTGTTCTATTCAATTTCCTTCCTTTTCCTTCTTTTGTCTTCCCTTCCTTTCCCTTCCTCTAAAATTTGTCTTCCATTTTATTCCATTCCATTCAATTTCCTTCCCTCTCCTTCTTTTGTCTTCCCTTCCTCTCCTTTCCCTTCCCATTCTTTATTACCCATTATCTTCCATCTTCCATTATTTTCCCTTCACCATCTTTTTCATCTTCTATTACTTTTCCTTCCCTTCTCTTCCCTTTCCTTTCTTTCCCTTTTCTTAAAGCCAAATCCATCCCCCTTTTTTCCCTTTCCATCCCTGTACCATCACTTATCTTCCCCTTTCTTCCTTTTTCCCTTTTTATCCCTTTTTATCTTTCCCCTAACTTTCTGAACATCACTTTCTTCTTTTCCATCATTATCTCATTCCTTGCTCTTTTTCCTCCTTTTCCATCTTCCTTTTCTCATGTGTCCTTTTCCTCCGTTTCTTCGACTTTCTTTCCTTCCTTCGTCCGAACTTTTCTTTCTTCCCATTGAGATATTTTCCGCCTGACTTGAAAACTAGTCTCTCTCAACCTCCATGCGTGTTGCCTCCGCCTGTAAGAGAGAGAGAGAGAGGGAGAGGGAGAGGGAGAGTTATTGTCAATGTTATTTGCCTTCCTTTTATTTCTCTATTTGCTTTTGTTTATGTTAGTGTCTCCCTTCCGTTCCTGAGTGAGGCATCAAAGAGGGAACATCAGCATCCCATCTCCCGCTCATCTCTGCAGTATCTCACGCCAAACACTGCACTCAGAGGAGACAACATACGAAATCTTCTTCCTCCTCCTCCTCCTCCTCCTCCTCCTCCTCCTCCTCCTCCTCCGCTTCCTCTTCTCAATCCTCTTCCTCCTCCCCCTTCTTCAACTCTTTATCTTCATCCTCCTCTCCTCTACCTATCTTACTCTTTTCTGTTCAAAGTTTTTCCTCTTCATTCTTCTTATTTCCTATTCGTTCATTATCACGCCTCCTCCTCCTCCTCCTCCTCTTCCTTCTCCTCTATCTTCTATCTTCCTCTTCTCTATCTCTTCTACTCCTTTTTTTACCCTTTCCCTCTTCTTTCTCTTTATCTCCAAGCCATTCCTTATCCCACCTCTCCTTCTCCTTCTCCTCCTCCTATTCCTCATTTTCTTTCTTCATCCTCCTCTTCCTTATCCTCTTATACTCCTTACTTTACTTACCTTTCACTATTCATCCTTTCCTTTATCTCTAACCCATTCCTTATGACACCTCTCCTTCTTCTTCTTCTCCTACTCTTCCTCCTTTTCTTTCTTCTCCTCCTCCTCCTTCTACTCTTTTCTTCATTCCTCTCTCTCTTTTATACTTCTCCCTGTTCTAATCTTTTTTCTTTTTAGTTGTCTTTATCTCCAACCCGTTCCTTATCACACCTCTCTCTCCTCCTCCTCCTTTTACTCCTTTTCTTTCTTCCTCCTCCTTCTCCTCCTCCTCCTCCTCCTCTCTTACTCCTTTCTGTTCTAACTCTCTCCTATAACTCTAACTCTTTTAATCTTTCCCTTTACCTTTTCCCCATTCCTTATCACACCTTTCCGCCTCCCCCTCTTCCTACTCTTCCCCCTCCTCCTCCTCCTCCTCCTCCTCTTCGCCTGGCCTCGTCACCTGCCTCACACAGGAAGTGGCACCCTGCAGACTGCTAAAAAGACTCGTTCCAATTTTTTTTTCTTTGCCCTCCCGCCCACGACCGCTCACTCTTATTAAAGGTCCACTCTTTTAGGATATATAAAGCGCGTCTCAGAATAGGCGACCCTGAGAATATGTGGACGATATAATAAAGAAGTTAAGTGTCCCCGGAGAAGAAAGACACGTAGGAAAATAATAAAGGAAAAATGTGACGTTTTGAAAATTGGGGGGAAAGATAAGAAGGGGTAAAAAATGGAAAAGAAAGGGAAAGATTCGTGATGGTATAGGCATGGGAAGGGAAAAGAGGAGGTACGATGATTGTGGGGGTAAGTGAAGGGAAGTTGATGGGAAGGAAGAAGAGGGGAAAGGGATGAGGTTAGGGAAACGAGATTGTGGGAGTAGAGTTGTTAAGGAAAGGGAAAAGGAAGGGGGCAGGTAACGGATATAGGTAAAGAATGTTGTAGATGTAGATGATGGGAAAGCTGTTAAGGAAAAGGAGACAGGGAACGGATTAAGGGAAAGGAGATTGTAGATGTAGATGATGAGAATGATGTTAAGGAAAAGGAAAAGGAAGGGGGAAGAGAACGGATTAAAGGAAAGGAGATTGTAGATTTAGATGATGGGAAAGATAAGAAAGGGAAAAGAAGGGGGAAGAGAACGGATTAAGGGAAAGGAGATTGTAGATGTAGATGATGAGAATGATGTTAGGGAAAAGGAAAAGGAAGGGGGCAGGGAACGGATTAAAGGAAAGGAGATTGTAGATGTAGATAACGGGAATGATGTTATGGAAAGGGAAAAGGAATGGGAAAGGGAAAGGGTTAGGGGAGGAGAGGTTGTAGGAGTCAGTTAGGGGAAAGGTTTTGGAGAAGAGTTAAAGTGAATAAACGCTGGAAAAATTAAGGAAAGGAAAAAGGAAGGGGAAACTGAAAGAACAAAAAGAGTATAGGATTTTCAAAAGTATCAAAATGCCCCAGTAGTAAAGAAATAACAATTCAAACAACATATAACAAAAAATTCAAAAGGACAAAAATGGGGCGGCAAAGGTGTCCCCGGCGCGGCTCCAGCGTTAACAAATTATCGTACACAGCCACTCAGCACATCGTATTTTTCGGTTTTTGACTCACAGCGTTAGGAAACAAACACCAACAAGTAACGCTTTTAACGATAACTTTAACTAGAATCGCGTTACCTGTGTGCCTACGAAAGTTTTGGGCCCTGGAACTGATGAATGCGATGTTTTGAGTACGATAATATGGTAACGCTGCGCGGCTCCCTGACTGGCCGGCGTGAGTGTGACAGGTCCCCGCGGTGCCTCATACGTGGCCCTTCACTCGGGGCGTCACTTGCATTCCCTGCCAATGCCATTCGTGAGGCAGCGTGATGGAAGAGGAGGAGGAGAAGGAGGAGGGGGGGTGGCAGATAGCGAAGAAAAAATAGAAATAAAAGGAAAAATGAGAGGAAAGTAAGAGACGAAAGGAGGAGAAAAGTAAAAGAAGTATTGAGTATAACTTTTGCTAGGAAGAGAATATCCATGTCCCTCTAGGCCTTCTGTGTGTGTGTGTGTGTGTGTGTGTGTGTGTGTGTGTGTGTGTGTGTGGGTGTGTGTGTGTGTGTGTGTCAGTTTCTTTTTAGCTCTTCCTTCATTTTACTTTCAATTTCTTTCTTTAGGTCGACTCAAGGTAAAGGTTAATTAATAGAACCTTACCTGTATTATCACTCCTCAGGTATGCTTACATTATTGTGTTGTAAGATGCTGATGATGATAGACTTAGAAGATAGGTAGAAGGATATCTCTCCCTCTTTCTTCCTCTTCTTTTTTTTCCTCTCTGCTTCTTACTTAAATCTTCACCCTATCACCTTTTCCTTTCTTCTTCTCCTCCTTTGCCTCTTCCTTCTTTCACATTGATGCTGATAGATTTAGAAGAAGATGGGTTGAAGGATATCTCTCCCTCTTTCTTCCTCTTCTCCCTTTTTTTTCCTCTCTGCTTCTTACTTAAATCTTCACCCTATCACCTTTTCCTTTCTTCTTCTTCTCCTTGCTTCTTCCTTCTTTCAGACTGATGCTGATAGATTTAGAAGATAGGTAGATGGATCTCTCTCCCTCTTCTCCCTTACCCCCCTCTTCTCATCTCTACTTCCTATCTAAATACTCACCCCATCCCCTTCTTCCTTTTTCTGCCTTCTCTCCCTCCCGTTGCCTCTTCCTCCCCCTCTTCTACTTCCTCCCTTCTTTCCGGTCTGACTTGTTAAAAGCTTTCTCTCCCTCCGCCGCAGTGAGAGAGAGAGAGAGAGAGAGAGAGAGGGAGAGAGGGAGAGAGAAAGTTACCCTCTTCTGAAGTGAAAGAAAATGGAGGTGTTGAAGTAGTGTAAGTCTTTCCTCACCCACTCCACCTCCACCTCCACCTCCTCCTCCTCCTCCTCCTACTCGTCCTCCTCCTCCTCCTCCTAGACACAGCAAATCCGCGGCGTCGCTCTAATGGAATTTTAAACACCAGTCAATCGAGGCCCTGGATTTAGGATTTCAGGACAGGAAACTCTGCCATCAAAAACCCAGCCAGGTCTCGGGCGCCGATGCATACCAAGCGTGGCGGGTCGAGGGGCGAAGGGGCGGGAAAAATCTGTGCTTATCAGGGCCTAGGGGAGAGAAGGGAGGGGGGAAGGAGTGAAGAAAAGGGAGGTGAGAACGAAGGGTGAGGTTTGAGTCAAGGGAAGGCAGGGAGGATGAAGGGAGTGAAAGAAAGAAAGGAAGAAAGCTGAGGAGAGAGGAAGGGAGGGGGAAAGGAGTGAAGAAAAGGGAGGTGAGAGCGAAAGGTGAGAAGGTTTGACTCGAGAGAAGGCAGGAAAGATGGAGAGAGTGAAAGAAGGAAAGGAGAAAGTGAGGATAGGAGGGAGAGGAGGTAAGAAAAGGGAGAAAAAGGAGGGGGAAAGGGGAAATGTGGAAGGGTAGGATGGAGGATATGAGAGTATGACGCAAGGCAAAGAAAGGAGTGAAGGAAAGGGGGGGAGGTAGGAAGAAAAAATGAGTACGATGAATAGTGAAAGGGTATGACACGTACGGAAGAAGGAAGGGTGGAGGGAGAGATGGAAGGAAAAGTAATTGTGAAGAAGGAAAGGGAAGTAAAGAGGACAAAACTGAGGGCAGGAAAAAGGGTGAATCTGATGGCAAAGAAATAACAGAAGAAAGAAAAAATATATAAAACAACAAGAAGGAGCAGGAAAAAAAAATATAAGAAAAAACATAGATATAAAAAAAACTAACGACAAAAATGTGAAAAACAATAACAAAATAAAAAAAAGGAGTAAATCACAAGAAACACCCAGAGACAGACAGACAGACAGACACACAGGCAGACATCAGGATCCCCCGAGATTAGAAATTTTCTGGTTAAAAAAGCGGCGAAGGTAATTGTCAATTTTCCATTTACGGAAGACGCGACGAAGGGGAGGCGGAAGACGACGCGTTCGGGACGAGTTGATTTCCTTCCATCTGGTTATTGGCGATTAATTTCCGGCGGCGAAGTACCTCTCTCTCTCTCTCTCTCTCTCTCTCTCTCTCTTTTAAAGGTAAGCAATTAAGTCGCTCAGAGAGAGAGAGAGAGAGAGAGAGAGAGAGAGAGAGAGAGAGAGAGAGAGACGAAGAGAAAATTATTTGCTTCCTCTTTATATTGTGCTTATCTTTTCCTCCTCCTCCTCCTCCTTCTCCTCCTCCTCCTCCTCCACCTCCTCCTCCTCCATTGCTGTCTATACGTCTTCTTCATCGGTATATGTTGATTCGCCCACCAGCTGACAAGGAGGAGGAGGAGGAGGAGGTGGAGGAGGGAGGAGGGAGATAGGGAAAGAGGAAAGACGGGAGGAAGATGTAATTGACGTAAACTTGAAGATAGAAGGAAAGATCGATGGAGGAAGGAGGGAAAACTTTATATTTGGTTGGTACACACACACGCACGCACACATGCACGCAATAGCTACCACTACTACTTCTACTACTACTACGACTACTACTACTTCTACTTTTACTACTACTAATTCTACCACCCAAACCCTTAATGTCAACACCTCAAACTTTTTTCTCGCTCGCTCGTTTGCAAATGTTTTCCCAAAATTACTTCAGTCGCAGCGAAAATTGTTGAAGGAGAAAGTGCCGGTGACATTTGAAGGAGCAGATTTGGAAGTTTAGACCAAGCAACCTGCCCCCGTGTTCTTCAGTTAGTCAGTCAGCCCGTCAGTCAGTCAGCAAACCTCTCGACACTATCGCCATCCAGTCTTCCATCCAGCCATTCAGTCAGTTATTCATCCAATCATCCATTCCTTTAGCCAGTCAGTCATCCTTCCAGTCAGTCAGTCAAACAGTTACCCACTAAGCCACCAATATAAAAACGCAGACTTACATTCTACCAGTCACCCAGTCAGTAAGGTACCCGGTCTACCATCACCTATTCAGTTAGTCAGTCAATACAGCTACTTACAGTCATTCAGATCAGTTAACCAGTCAGCCAGTCATTCAGTCAGTTTGCCAGAAGCATAACCACACAACCAATCATTCAGACATATTACACGATCGTACATTCAGCCAGCCAATTAGCAAGTCAGTCAGTCAGTTACCCCGAAAAACGCACACACCACCAATCAGTCATTCACACATTTAGTCCTCCAGTTAGTCAGTCAATCAGCTAGCAAGGAAGTTAGTCAGTCAACCAGCCAGTCAGTCAATCAGCCAAAACAACAACCACACAACTAACCATTCTATCAAACTTCACAGTCACACACTCAGCCACTCAGTCAGCCAGTCAGTCAGTCAGTCAGCCAGCCAGTCAGCGAGCCAACAAGCCGGCAAGTGACCCTTCCTCTCTCTGTGAATATCATTTCGACAAAGTTGGGCGAACAAAAAGCGCCTTCAAGGGTTGAGACTCGGGGCGGCGAACACTAACGTGATTACAAACTCTGCTCAAATATGCTCCAAGAGAAAAAGTTAGGCGCTGGTCAGTCGCAGGAGAGGGGGAGAGGGAGAGAGGGAGAGGAAGTGGGATGGGGAGCGAGAGGGAAGTGAGGCGTTGAGGAGTGTAAAAAAAAACTCTGGAAGGGCGGATGAGATTGTCACGAGCAGTTTGTTTGTCTATCTAATGAGAGGGAGAAACTGACTCTCTCTCTCTCTCTCTCTCTCTCTCAAAATTCGTTACTTGTATTATTTCTTTTACCTCCATTTTTATGATGGGGGGGGGTTTCTGTTATTTACGTTTTTTATCTTAATTATTAATTTCTCTTCCTTTTTTTTTTTACTTTTTTTTTCATTTTATCTTTCTTTGTTTTGTATTTACATATTCTACCTTTATTTTCTCTTTTTTGTTACTTGCATTTTTTTTCTTCATTTTATCTTCCTTTTTCCTTTCTTTCTTTCTTTTCTTCCTTTTACTCTTCATCTCTTTTTTTTTTCATGCAATTCCAAAGTCCTAAATCCATAGCTGTGTTTACATTACAAATTACCACACATCCACGAATGCCACGATTACCAAAGACCACAGTTATCTTACCTGGGAATAATTAACCTGTTATTAAACTCTACCTGGAAGCAGACCAAATGAGATGCAGGTATATCCACGTTAAGTACAATCAGAGCAGGAAACAGAGAGATGAGGAAGGGAAATCGAAGTGGTGAACTATTTTATACTGATGGAATGGGCAGATATAGGAGAAGGAGGGAAGGTGAAAGGGAGGACTGAATCGCCTATACGTTAATGTCATAAAGAATTTAGATCTATTGTAATGGTTTCCTGTAAAGGGGAGAATGATTGCTCTAAGGGGGATAGGAGTTTGATGTGCTTGGATTCAGTACACTAAAAAATAAATTGAATCGTCTTATTGTGTGTACTTAAATCTTGGCTTCAGTGAGAGGGAAGAGATGGAGTTATAGAGAAAAAACAAACTGCCCCATCTATCATGCTTACCCTCACACTTTGAAACTTCCCTGCCCCTTTCTGCCCACTCAAACTTCCCTGCCCTTCTCTGCCCTCTCAAACTTCCATGCCCTTCTCTGCCTTCTCAAACTTCCATGCCCCTCTCTGCCCACTCTCAAACTTCCCTGCCCCTTTCTGCCCACTCAAACTTCCCTGCCCTTCTCTGCCCTCTCAAACTTCCATGCCCTTCTCTGCCTTCTCAAACTTCCATGCCCCTCTCTGCCCACTCTCAAACTTCCCTGCCCTCTCTGCCCACTCAAACTTCCCTGCCCTTCTCTGCCCTCTCAAACTTCCATGCCCCTCTCTGCCCACTCTCAAACTTCCCTGCCCTCTCTGCCCACTCAAACTTCCCTGCCTTCTCTGCCCACTCTCAAACTTCCCTGCCCTCTCTGCCCACTCAAACTTCCCTGCCCTGCTCTGCCCTCTCAAACTTCCCTGCCTTCTCTGCCCACTCTCAAACTTCCCTGCCCTCTCTGCCCACTCAAACTTCCCTGCCCTTCTCTGCCCTCTCAAACTTCCATGCCCCTCTCTGCCCACTCTCAAACTTCCCTGCCCTCTCTGCCCCTCTCAAATCTCCCTGCCCCACACTACCAACTCTCCCTGCCCCTCTCTGCCCACTCTCAAACTTCCCTCCCCCTGTTTTCTTTTCCAAGATTTTCCGTTCAACTTCTACTTCGTCCATGCCCCCCTGCCCTGCCAGAGTCCCCTACCAAGGTTTTCTCCTTTCTTAACTCCCCTGCGAAGCTTAGTCTTATTCACAATTCCTATCAAAAATCTTTCTTTCTGCTTAAAATGTCCAGTCTTCCAAATGTCTTCCTCTCCCTCCTCCTCCTCCTCCTCCTTTGCCTATCCTTGTCATGCTTCCCTCTTCTCTTTTTCCTCCACTGCTTCGTCTTACATTGCTCTTCCCTTCCTTACAATACCATGTTTTACCATCACTTCCTCTTCCTCCTCCCCTGCCAAGCATTAGTATACCCCCTTCCTCCCCTTCTTCCTCCCCTGGCGAACCTTGCAATACCCTCCTCCTCCCTAGTGTGTGTACATTGCTTTTTCCTTCCTTCCAATACTAAATTTTACCATCACTTCCTCTTCCTCCTCCCCTGCCAAGCATTAGTATACCATCCTCCTTCCCTTCATCCTCCCCTGCCGAACCTTGCAATACCCCCCCCCCCCTTCCCCTGGCGAGGTAAACAACTGGTTCCTCCTCTTGCTCAGCTTCAACCCATAAATTCTTGCGCTTTTGTTTTGATAGTGAAAATACGGCATTTATAGGGCGTCGTCTCATCTTAGGAGCGATGAATATAGATTGAGGGAATTTGCATATTATTGACTTTGCAGTTTAATGTTATGGGAAAGCCCTGGTCCTCCTCTTCCTCCTCCTCCTCCTATTACTCCTCCTCCGCCTCCTCCTATTTCCATATTTTGCATTATTGAACTTATTACAATTTCGCGTTAGAATAGAAAGTGCAGCATTATGGGTGGTTTTTTTTTTTTTGTTTGTTTGTTTGTTTGTTTGTTTTGGTGTTAATTCGTTTCCTTGTTTGGTGTTTTATATACTTTGTTGCTTCGGTCCATCAGCGTTGTGGGGGTGGGTGAGGGCGGGTTTGTGTGTGTGTGTGTGTGTGTGTGTGTGTGTGTGTGTGTGTGTGTGTGTGTGTGTGTGTGTGTGTGATGTTTTTTTTTTTTTTGCAAGGGCGATAATGTGTGTTTGGAAATGCGAGAGCGGTAGAGAGACAGACAGACAGACATATAGACAGAAAGAAAGACAGACATACAATCAAACAGAGATAAACACACCTTCTCCAGGACCTACTCTTTCCTCACTATCCTCCTCTCTTCCTCCTCCTCCTCCTCCTCCTCCTCCTCCTCCTCCTCCTCCTCCTCCTCTTCCTCTTCCTCCTCTTCACTAATCCTCCACAGCCTCGCGTCGGACAATCCCTATTACGGTCCTAAAATTCTTTCCTCTTTTATTTCCTCTTTTTTCCTCTTTCTTCCTCTTTCCTCTGTTTTCCTCCTTTTTCCTCTTTTCCCTCTTTTTTCCTCATTTTCCTCTTTTTCCTCCCATTTTATCCCTTTTTCTTGGTTTTAATCGTCATCTTTGCTTTTTTTTTTCCTTCCTTTTGGTTTTAGTTCATTTCTTTTTTTTTCCCATTTTATCCCTTTTTCTTGGTTTTAATCGTCATCTTTGCTTTTTTTTTTCCTTCCTGTTGGTTTTAGTTCATTTCATTTTTTTTTTGTATCAGGAACTCGTTTTACATTAATCTATCTACCCATCTGTTTGTATGTTTGTCCGTCTGTTTGTGTGCCTCTTTACTTCTCTCTACTCTACCTCTGTATGTACGATTGTGTGTATGTATGTATGTATGTGTGTGTGTTTGTGTATGTATCTGTGTGTATCTATGTATGAGTCTTGGGTTACTTCAAGTCCGCTAATGCTCCAGTTTGCAAATTCATTCACCCATTCATTTATATTTCACAAGAGTAATTAACTTATTATCATCATCATCATTATCCAAAAGAAAAAAGAAAATCGTACAAACTCAACGAAGCAAAGAAGACGAAAAATAAAACAAGAAAAAAAATCAGGAAAACAAACTCACACTACAGCACCAGATTCCACGTCAGCAAACAAACAGTAGAGGAGAGAAAGGAGACACAAACACACCTAGTAGACAAGAGAGAGGAGACACCAACACAGCCAAAAAGAAAAGAAAAAAGTAACATCCAGCGCGGGACATTTGGTGCCTCCGCGGGGTGTGTTTGCTGGGACGCCGCTCCGGAAGATTTGCAGGGACGCGGGCAGTAACATCACGCCGGGCAGAAGCAGTAACCGTAGTAGCACCGGCAGTAGTAGCAGTAAAAGCAGTAGTAATAGTAGTAATAGTAGTAGTAGGAGGAGGAGCAGGAGTAGTAGTGGTGAGGTTTTTTTTTCTTTTCTCTCGTTTTTCTTGCTGTTTTTGCTATGATAGTGATCGGAATAGTAGTCTTAGTAGTAGTAGTAGTAGTAGTAGTAGGAATAGTAACAGTAGTAGTAGTAGGAGGAGGAGTGACAGTTTTTTTTTTCTTTTCTCTCATTTTTCTAGTTGTTTTTTGCTGTGATAGTAATAGTAATAGTAGACTTAGTAGTAATAGTAGCAATTGTAGAGTGTTAGCGATAGTAGTAGTTGTAGGAGACATAATAGTAGCAGTTTTTGTATTATTATTTTTTTTCTTGTTTTATTATTGTATTAGTGATGGCAATAACAGTACTCGTCATAATAGATATAGCAACGGTAGAAGAATTATTAGTTGCTGTTAGAGAGACGTCCAGCAGAGTGCAACAGGTGGACACTAGCATAGTTTAAAAGCAGGTAAATAGAAGGCTGATATTGTGTTTACCTGGCTCCTACCTCACCCTACGTATACCTTCGAGGAAAAGTGTCACAACGTAAGATTCAACACACGAAAATATTGACGTTAGAGAAGGAGCGAAGGAAGGTCAGCTGCTGGGAGGAAACACGACACCAATACGTGAATTTCAGCGCGCCAGACTCCAAAATAGTTAAAATAATAAATACCAGAATCGTGAGAGAGGCAGCCAGCTAGATAGACATGCATGCGACGACCCTGAACTCGCTAAAAAAAAGAGCACACTAAAAGGTGATGAATGAGCCGCTGTGTCGAGGGTCAGGGCCAGACTGTAATGGACGAGCGAGGAATTGAGAAAATATACTTCATGCCGTCCGGTGACATGTTGAATACGGATGCGAACTTTGTGGAGAGTTTTGTTGAAAATGTAGAAGGAAAGAACAAACTATATGAAACTCCGTCCACAGGGAAACAAACAGACAGACCTATATAGACAGACAAAGAGACATAAATAACAGACAGTCAGGAAACTAAACGAGTACAGAAAAACGGAGATAGTTAAATGTCAACTTTGAAAGGCAAATTTTGTTTGTAATGGAGAAATAATGAAGGAACAATACACCGCGCCGTCTAGATAGAGACAGACATATACATACTAACAGACAGGAAGACAGACAGGAAGACAGACAGACCAAGAAAAAGAGAGGTGTTTATAATGGAGAGAAAGAACGAAGTAAACGCCAATTCGTATAGAGAGACAGACAAACAGACAGATATATAGACAGGGAAATAGACAGACAAAGAAGAGACACAGAAAAAGAGATGGATGTCAACTTTGAGACGCGAGGTTCGTTTATATAGAGGAATGAAGAAGGAACTAACAGGGTAGGTACGTTCATTTAGAAGAAGACGAAGAAGAAGAAGAAGAGAGAGAGAAGGGGGAAAAGTTAACACCAGAGGAGAAAGTCAGAGCTAGACAGGCAGACAGTTAAACAAACGGAGACAGACAGATAGGTAAATGTCAACTTTGAGACGCGAGTTCGGCGGAATTTTGCGAAACGTTGTGTCCGGGAAATGAACGATGCTGCCGATGCAAAATAGATGAGACTCCCGCTCCTCCACCCCCCCCCGACGGCCGCCCTTCCGGTGCCGGCAAATTCGATACACGTTTTGTTCAGCTCGAAAAGAAAAAAAATACCCCCCCCCTCAAAAAAAAAAAAAAGAAGACAGGGCCACACATGTATTTTGTCGGATGCTGGTGCTGTTTTTTCTCCATAGCGACGACCTGGCAACGAGAAAAAGAAAATTATATTGTTCATGAAATTGGGCTGTAGCAAAAAAAGAGAGAGAGAGAGAGAATAAAAAAAAAGTATTACCCGTGTGGCAGTTCGGTAAATGTTGAAAAGTTGTATTGTCGAGGAAAAGAAAAAAAAATGCATATAAAAGGGTGAGTTAAATGAGAGAATATCCAAACGATGATTAAATAAAGAATGAAAGTATATAAAAGATGATAGCGAATTGGACAAGAAGGAAGGTGAGATAATTATACGGGTGGAGAATAGAGGGAAATATGCAAGAACGGAGAGAAAGAAGGAGAGAAAAAGGGAGGAAGAAAGTGAGATGAAGGAAGGAAAGAAAAAAGGGAGGAAGAAAGTGAAATGGAGGAAGAAGGAAAGAAAAAGGGAGGCAGAAATTGAGATGGAGGAAGAAGGAAAGAAAAAGGGAGGCAGAAAGTGAGATGGAGGAAGAAGGAAAGAAAAAGGGAGGCAGAAAGTGAGATGGAGGAAGGAAAGAAAAAAGGGAGGCAGAAATTGAGATGGAGGAAGAAGGAAAGAAAAAGGGAGGCAGAAAGTGAGATGGAGGAAATAGGAAAGAAGGTGAAGAAATGAAAGGAAAGGAGGGAGGAGGAAAAGGGAGATTATGAAAAGTAAAAGAAGAACGAGAAGAAAGGAAGGAAAGGAGAAAGAGGAGGAGATCGTATTCCCAGCCTCCTCCTCCTTTTCTTTGACCCTTCCTTTCCTTTTTTCTTTATTCCTATTTTCCTCCCACTATCCCTTTTTCGTTACCTTCTTTCTCATTATCCCATATTCCCTCTTTCCTTTCTTCCTTTGTTTCCATCCATTTCCCTTCGTTTCCTATCGCCTTTCCTTCTCTCTTTCCCTCCTCCTCATTTTCCTTTCAATCTCTCTTCCTCCATTATTCCTTACACAAACTCCTCTCCTTTCCTTTCCTTTCAATTCTTTTCCTTTCTGTTCCTATACTTTCTTCTCCATCCTTTTTTTCTATCGTTTCTTCCTTTCTTTCAATATTCCTTTCCTTTCTTCTCCATCCTTTTTTTCTATCGTTTCTTCCTTTCTTTCAATATTCCTTTCCTTTCTTCTCCATCCTTTCTTTTCTTTCATTTATTTTTCTTTCCTTTCTTTCCCGCTCTTCTACTCTCTTTCCCTTCCTTTCTCCCCCCTCACCCCCCCCCCCCACACACACAAACTTTCAACCACTCCACACAAACCTAGTCCAGACTCTCTCTCCTTCCCTCTCTCCAACGTTCCCGCGGCTTCCGTTCCCTCACTCGTTCCCCTCCTCCTCCACCTCCTCCTCCAGTCTATTGTTCCCGGGGCCACCATCCTTAACACTATCAGATCAGAGCGTCAGTAGAAATGTCACCGTATTCTGCAGGGAGGCGAGTTTACGTCCACCTCAGTCACGGCGGGGAAAGAAAGAATGGGAGCCGAGAAGAAAGGAGGAGGAAACAACCGGAGAAATGGCAAAGAAGAGAACCATAAGGAGTGTTTGTGATGATGGTGATAATGTGTGTGGGGAGGGGATGAGAGGAGGAGAGAGAGAGAGAGAGGGGGGGGTGAGGGAGAGGGGCGTGTGAGAGAGAGGGGGTGAAAGAGAGAGGGGGTGAAAGAGAAAGGGTGAGAGAGAGATGGGGTGAAAGAGAGAGGGGGTGAAAGAGAGAGGGGGTGAGAGAGAGAGGGTGTGAGAGATTTACATAGATTTACATAGAAAATCAGACCACACAGACCCCATGGTCCAGACTTGGTGGTCTGTCCTTAAGCCTAAGTGATTTTACATTAATCAGAAGACTCCAAAACGTTGCATTTCTACTCTAGTTGATATTAAGTTGAAGGAAGTGACAGTCGAGCTTATTTTTGAAGGAGTCAATCGTGTTACACTGGACCACTGACGGTGGAAGCTTATTCCATTCTCGCACTACAACGTTGGTGAAGAAAAATTTGGTGCAGTCTGAATTTACTTGTCTACATCTGAGTTTTACGCCATTGTTCCTCGTGCGCAAAGTGTCATCGATCATAAACAATGTTGATCTGTCTATATTCGTGAAACCATTAAGTATTTTAAAACATTCGATCAGTTTTCCTCGGAGGCGACGTTTCTCAAGAGAGAACATGTTAAGGGTAGAAAGCCTTTCTTCGTAGGATTTGTTGCGCAAGGAAGGGATCATTTTCGTTGCCCGACGCTGAACACCTTCTAATTTAGCAATATCCTTTGCATGGTGGGGAGACCAAAACTGTACCGTATATTCCAAGTGGGGTCTGACTATACTGTTGTTGAGAGTGAGTATTACATCTTTATTCTTGAATATAAAGTTTCTTTTATTGATGCCCAACATTCTGTTCGGTTTATTTGCTGACTCGATGCATTGCTGTGAGAATTTGAGGTTTGACGCGATTTTGACCCCAAGTCTTTGACGCATTGAACGCTTTTGAGTTTAACGCCGCGCATTTCGTATTCGAACTTCTTATTCCTCGTTCCAACTTGAAGGACCTGGCACTTGTCTACGTTAAAGGCATCTCCCATCTATCCGACCGTTGAAATTTTGTGCAAATCCTCTTGGAGGCTTTGCCTGTCTTCGTCAGTGAGAACCGAGTTGCCAATCTTTGTGTCGTCTGCAAATTTACTAATGCGGTTATTGAGTCCAACATCCACGTCGTTGATGTAAATAATGAAGAGCACTGGGCCAAGGACCGAGCCCTGAGGGACGCCACTAGTGACAGGCGCCCACTCTGAGTTAAATCCGTCGATCACTACTCTTTGTTGTCTGTTGCTCAACCAATTCGCGATCCATTGGTTTACTTGACCGTCAATACCTATTTGCTTTAATTTGTAAAGTAATTTATGATGTGGGACTTTATCAAACGCTTTCTGGAAATCAAGATAGACTACGTCCAGTGATTTGGTTACGTCATAAACAGTGAAGAGGTCGTTATAAAGGTTAATAGGTTTGATAGGCAGGATCTTTTGTTTCGGAAGCCATGTTGTGAGTCCCCAATCAATGAGTGGCTTTCAAGGTAATTCACAATTTTCAAGTAGCTTACCTACAACCGAAGTTAGACTAATGGGCCTGTAATTACCTGGTACTTTTTTGTCTCCTTTCTTGAAAATCGGTGTCACGTTAGCCTTTTTCCAATCTGAAGGACGATGCCTTGTCGCAAGGACATATTGAATACGGTTGTGAGGGAGGAGAGTATTTCGCTCTTTGTTTCTTTCAGCAGAGTTGGATATACTTTGTCAGGTCCAGGACTTTTATTTGTTTTAAGTGAATGGAGAGCTTTAAGGACTTCATCGGTTGTTATTTCAAAATTAGGCAATGCATGCTCGAGATTTACAATAGTACTGGTGTTGGTGGTAGCGAGAGGAAGACTGTTAGTATTAAACACCGAGGAAAAGTAATTGTTTAAGAGGTTTGCAATGTGTTGGCTGTCAGTCACTAGTGCACCGTCGCTGTTTGTTAAAGGTCCAATACCACTTTTGATCGCCTTTCTGTTGTTTATGTAACTGAAGAAAGATTTCGGATTATTTTTACAGTTGGCTGCAATATTTTCTTCGTATCTACGCTTTGCCTGACCTACTAGTCTTTTTACTCGTCGTCTGGCATCATTATAAAGTCTAATGTTTTCGGGCGTGCTTTGTTCTTTCTTTAACCTGTAAAACAATTTTCTCTCATTGACTGATTGTTTAATTTCGCTATTAAACCACGGTGGGCTTTTATTAGTGTTAATTCGCTTCTCGCACAAGGGGACGAATGTGTTCTGCTGAGTGAGTAAATGATCTGTAAAGTTTAGCCAGGCTTCCTCTACGTTGCCGTCATCTGATAGTTGTATTTCTGTTAGTTTTTGTCGGATTTCTACGAAGTTAGCTCTTTTGAAATTGGGCACCTTTACTTTATTTTCAGTCACTGATGATTGAGCTTTAATGTCGACGCGCACTAATTTATGATCGCAAGAACCGAGGTGTTCTCCTACCGTGACACTACTGACTAGGTTATCTTGGGTTGTTATAACAAGGTCGAGTATATTATTTTGTCGAGTTGGCTCAGAAACCATTTGGCTTAGATAATTTTCTTCTAGAAATTCGATCATTCTATGTGACTCGCCTTCTGTACCTGACAGTGTCGCCCAGTCGATATGGGGGAGGTTAAAGTCTCCTAATATCAGTGAGTCGCTGTTATTAAGTGACTGCCTTAAGACGCTGTACATTTCAAGGTCGTCATCGCGTGATTGCCCGGGAGGTCTGTAGGTGACAGATATATTTAAGTTGACTTTTGCAATGTTTACTCGCACGCACAAATGTTCAACGTTACTGTTTCCCGGTGTTTTGTCAGTGGGTTGCAAATAGCTTTTGACATAAAGGGCGACGCCACCGCCTCTACGGTTTACACGATCTTTGTTGAAGAGTCTGTAGCCATCTATGTTGTATTCGGAACTTAAATCAATATTTGTGGTGTCAATAAATGTTTCGGTTATAGCAATTATGTCAAAATTTTCTGTTAAAGCAAGACATCTCAGTTCATCAAATTTGTTTCTTAGGCTACGCGCATTGAAACTAAGGATTTTTAAGTTATCTAGAGGCTTGGTAATAGGGGTGGTGGTACTTGCGGGATCACGGTTACGGGTTTGTTGTGATGCACGGCGAGAGAGAGAGGGAGTGAAAGAGAAAGGGTGAGAGAGAGAGGGGGTGAAAGAGAGAGGGGGTGAAAGAGGGAGGGGGTGAAAGAGAGAGGGTGTGAGAGAGAGAGGGGCGTGTGATAGAATGGGGGTGAAAGAGAAAGGGGGTGAAAGAGAGAGAGAGAGAGAGAGAGAGAGAGAGAGAGAGAGAGAAAAACAACTTATGAATAGTGAAATAAAGAAAGAATGAGAAAGAAGGAACGAAAGAAAGAGAGGCTGAAAGAAAGAGAACCTAAAAGAAAGAAAGAAAGAAACAATGAAATAAGGAAAGTGATAGACAGAAAGAATGACACACAGAAAGAAAGAAAGAAAGAAAGAAAGGATTTAATTAGATATGTTGCAAATGAGAAAAAGAAATAAATGATTAAATGACGATCAGGAAAGAAACTCAAGATAACGAAAAACTGAATGAAAGAGAGAGAGAGAAAGAGAAGCAATAAAAGAAGCTAAAAATAATAAGTAAAAAAAAGTTGGATAAAGAAAATAAAAAATGCAGATACAAGGGAAATATTAAAAAGGAAGAGATTACGAGTGATGAAAAGGAAACAAACGATGAAAGGCAACGAGGGGAAAAAATGAGAAAGGTAAAGAAAGAGAAGAAAGAGAGAGGAAGAAAGGAAAGAAAAGGGAGGAGGGAAAAAGGAAGATCATATCACTTGGATGAATTATGCTAATGATTTTGGTCTGGGGGGATAATTCTCTCTCTCTCTCTCTCTCTCTCTCTCTCTCTCTCTCTCTCTCTCTCTCTCTCTCTCTCTCTCTCTCTCTTTAAAGAAGAGAGAGAGAGAGAGAGAGAGAGAGAGAGAGAGAGAGAGAGCTGGCCTTGCTTTTTCCCTCTTGTTTGAAGCAAATGATAGACACAAGTAATTGCCTCATCGGACCGAAAGAGGAGGAGGAGGAGGAGGAGGAGGAGGAGGAGGAGGAGGAGGAGGAGGAAGAGAAGAAAAATGGGAGGCGAAACTCTTAGTAGCTATCCTCTGTCGAATCGTTTTCCCCCTTCTCCTCCTCCTCCTCCTCCTCCTCCTCCTCCTCTTCCTCCTCCTCCTCTCCATTATCATTGTTGCTCGCTCACTCTGTCTACCGTTTTTTATCCTTTTTATGTTTCTCTTTTATTTTGTGTGCTGTTTTTGTGTGTATTTGGATGATTTGGGCTGTTTTCGTGAGTGACTGTGTATCTATGTATGTATGTATGCCAAAGATACATAAATTCGCATAGCTTGTCAACGGTATTCAGCCCCGGCGCGCCTATATATATTTTTACCATTTTCCGGCGACGATTGAGAGCCGCCGTAAGTCTGCGCGGGGACAGAGGCTCCGGTGCTGTGCTACTACCTGTGTTTGGAGGCTCAGGTGTGTTTATGTGCGGGTGTTTTGAGCTCGAGACGCGGACTGGAGGTGGACTTGTGCAGAAGGAGGAGGTGAAGGAGAAAGAGGAGCAGGAGCAGGAGGCAATGAATAGAGTAAGATGTTTAAGATTTTGAAATACAGAAAACGAAGGAAAAGTGAAATGAAACAAAGACGAGAAGGAGGAGGAGAAGGAGCAGGAGCAGAAGGCAGTAAGTAAGAGGAGGATGTTTAAGATTTATAAATACAGAAAACTAAGGAAAAGTGAAATGAAACTAGGTAAATAGGAGGAGGAGAAGGAGCAGGAGTAGAAGGCATTAAGAGGAAGATGTTGAAGATTTAGAAATACAGAATACTAAGGAAAAGTTAATGAAACTAGGTAAATAGGAGGACGAGAAGGAGGAGGAGGAGGAGAAGTAGGAGAAGGAGGAACGTGTTTAAGATTTAGAAATACAGAAAACGAAGAAAAAAAGTAAATGAAACTTGGTTAAAAGGAGGACGAGAAGGAGGAGCAAAAGGAAAAAGAGAAGAAGGAGGAAGTAATAAAGAGAATGATGATTAGGATTTAGTAGAAGAGTAAAATGAGAAAAAAAGTGATACTAGAAGAAGAAGAATACGAAGAAAAAGAAGAAGAAGAAAAAGAACAAGAAGAAGAAGAAGAGGAGGAGGCAATAAATAGCAAGAGAAATGTTTAGGAAAGTCGAACAGAAAAATGAGGAAAGGTAAAATAAAACTAGCAGAACAAGTGGAGGAGGAAGAGGAGGAGGGGAAGAAAAAGAAGAGGAGGGGAGGGAGAATAGAAGAGGCTGATGAGAGCTAACAAGAGGCAGGTATCGAGGGGCAGCCAGGTAACGAGAGTTCATTAGGTAGTGCAGGTAACCTTCACCTAATGACGTGTGTGTGTGTGTGTGTGTGTGTGTGTGTGTGTGTGTGTGATAACTAACTACTACTACTGCTATTACTATTATTTCCACCCTTACTACTACTACTACTACTACTACTACTACTACTACTACTACCATCATCATCATCATCATCTAAATACATTTCTTCACTTAATTTTTCCTTCCTCTCTACTTCCTCTCTCCCTCCCTCTTCTTTCATCTTTTTTTTTTTTTGTTCCACTCTTTCATCTCTTTCTCTAATTCATATTATTTTTAACTCATTCCTCATTACTACTACTACTACTGTTACTACTACTTCCTCTCTTACCACTAGTATTGCGACTACTACCATCATCATTATTATTATTATCATTATCATCATCTGAATTCACTCCCTCATCTTGTTTTTCCTTCCTCTCCACCTCCCTCCTCCCTCCCTCTCTCTCCTCCCTGCCTTATCCTCCCTGCTCCATATACCTTCGATTTTCACCCTCCCTGGTCTCCGTGCACTCCTTCCTCTCCCTTCCTTCCTCCCTTGCAGGCTCCTCACACACTGCCCATAATCCTTAGCGTTCCTTTTCCATCCCATTCTTCGCCTTTTACTCCTCTTTCTCTTCCTTAACCCTGTAGACGGCGTGAAGGGGAGACGGATGATCACAGGTTGATAATACCATAAATAAAAAAGAATCAGAATGTACTGGACACGGTTTTGATGCTATTGGTATTTGTTATTCTGTTATTTGATATAGAGCAATTTGAAATATGCTAGAAGAAGAGGGAACTGTGTGAATTACAGGAAGGATACTTGATTCATCGGGTAAAAACAATATTAGACAGCAATTTCATGTGTTTTATAACCGAGAGAAGGATTTTTTTGTGTTATTCTGTTATTTGATGTAGAGCAATTTGAAATGTACTAGAATAAGAGGGAACTGTGTGAATTATAGGAAGGATACTTGACTCATATGGATAAACAATATTAGACAGCAATTTCACACATGTGTTTTATGACCAAGAGAAGGAAAAACGAATCGTATGCAACACACAAGCACCCCAAAACATTACACTCGACCAGGAAAAAAAAAAAGAGAAATATTCCGTACTAATTCCCGGATCGACTTTAAAATCCCGGTATTATGCAGTTTACCTTTAATTATGAAGAGGCGGCTATCTCTTTAAATATGCGTACGGGATCCCTTTAATATTAGAGCGCGCGGGGCATTTTACGCTCGCATAATGAAGGCGGTAAAGATTCAAGTCGTGGCTAAGGCAGGAAGAGGGAAAAGCGCAACGGGGGAGAGGCAAATGATGTGAAATTGATGTGCGTCGTTGTTGTAGAGGTTGTTTAAATGTGAAATGGGTGTGTTTTGCTGATGTAGAAATTGATGATATGAAATGCAAATGTCCCGTTGTTGTAGAGGTTGTTTAAATGCGAAATGGGTGTGTGTTGCTGATGTTGAAATTGATGATGTGAAATGCAAATGTCCCGTTGTTGTAGAGGTTGTTTAAATGTGAAATGGAGGTGTCCCGTTGGTATAGAGTTTGACAGAATATGAAATAGAGGTGTCTCGTTGCTGTAGAAGGTGACAAAATTGAATGGATGTGTCTTGTTTTTGTAGAAGTTATCGATATGAAGAGAATTTGTTTTTTGGTATAGCTATTTTTTTTTTAATGTATGGGTTTTTGCAATTAACTGATGTGAGTTTAGGTATATATATATTTTTTTATGTGTGTTTTCGTCCTTCCTTTGTAAATTAATAAGCGAGATAAAAGGAAATATATTCATTTTGAAGGTTTACTTATCGAAATGTGGAACGAGAGAGAGGGGAAAAAATTAGTAGTTAAAGAAAGAAAAATAAAAAGATGACAAAAAAATGAAAAATTAAAGAAAAAGAGAAAGGAAAGAACGGGTTGAAAATATAAATTAATAAGCGGAGTAATCATGAAAGCTAAAAATATAGAAAAGAAGAACGAAAGGTAAAAATATGGAATTCGAGAAAGGTGAAGAAAAAGAGAAGCAAGGAAAAAAGTAAACAATAATAGAAAAATGAGAGAAATGCTGAAATAGAGGAATTAAAGAAAAGTAGAAAAAAGATGATCAATGAAAAAATATATAAAAAGAAGAGATGAATGCAAGAAGAGTAAAAATATAGAGAATTGGAAGAAAGACAAAAATCCTCCCATCCCTTCCTTCCACCAACCACCATTCCGTGTTCGTCTCTCTCAGCCTTGTCAACGGGGCACAAAATCACTATTCTTCAGGACTACCTAATGACTCCTGACCTGTTCTGACCCTTTTTGACCTCTAGCGAGTCCGTTTCTTGACCCTTTATCATTTTGTTGACTCATTTTCCCTCTTGTCTCTCTAGTCATTATTATTAGTTTTTTTTTTATATTACATTAAATCCCAAGCTTTCCTTAATCAGTTTACTCCAATCTATATTTATTCTACCGTTTTCATCACTTATACTCATTTCCTTCACCATTTCATCTATTTATACTGCTTCCTCTATCAGTCCTGTCCATATGTCGTTCTTCCATCCTATTCTTTTCATCGTATATTTATTCCTGCCTGATAATGTACCGTCTTATGGCTTATCTGTTTGTTCTTTCTCTATTCATTCATTCATCACTTATTACCCTTTACTGCACTCCGTCTCATTTCATTCAACGTTACCCCTTTCCTGTTCATCCCTCCCCATCTCAAACCTCCACCTTTCAGTTCAACCTGTCACTTTCCACTCCATTCCATCTTCTTTCATTCCACTCCGTCTTTCTCCTATCCTATCCATATTTCAACCTTGTCTCATACCACTCCCCTCTATTCCGCTTCTACCCGTCTATCCCCACCCCCACCCAGCCTCTACCTGTCAGAATGGATTATAAGAAGATTCACAAATGGAAGTATCTCTCCATCAATGTTTTATGACCTTACTTAGCATCATTCTTGTTAATATTATAGCGACTGGCACGCGAGATATGGAAGCGATGGGTCTACCTGTATTGACTTCTCCTTACCTGTCTGTGCACGCTCCACCTGTGTTCCCATAGCAGGTAAAGGTGGGAAGAGGAGGAGGAGGAGGAGGAGGTGAAGTAGTGATGTGGGAGATTGAGGGATATGAGGTATTTTTCGTTTGTTTATTTTTTACGTCTTTTTAGAATTGTGTTATTTGTTTTTTCTCTGTTTTTGTTTTGTTTTCTTTCTCTTCCTCATTTTCTTCCTCGGGTTTGTTTGTTTGTTTTTTGCTTCTTTTTTGGGATTGTGTTATTTGGGTTTTTTTTTTCTCTGTTTTTGTTTTGTTTTCTTTCTCTTCCTCATTTTCTTCTTCATTTTTTTTCTCTTCGTGGTTTTGTTTCCTT
Source organism: Eriocheir sinensis (assembly GCF_024679095.1). NCBI lineage: Eukaryota > Metazoa > Arthropoda > Malacostraca > Decapoda > Varunidae > Eriocheir > Eriocheir sinensis. Next base: position 17,375,799 of record NC_066519.1, read on the forward strand.
TTTCTCTAGTTTTTTTTCTTTTTCCCGCGTCTTTTATTATTCTCTTCCTCAACCTTCTCTTTATCTCCCTTCTCTTCCTCCTTTACTTTACAAATTAAAGCAAATAGGTATTGACGGTCAAGTAAACCAATGGATCGCGAATTGGTTGAGCAACAGACAACAAAGAGTAGTGATTGACGGATTTAACTCAGAGTGGGCGCCTGTCACTAGTGGCGTCCCTCAGGGCTCGGTCCTTGGCCTCTTCATTATTTACATCAACGACGTGGATGTTGGACTCAATAACCGCATTAGTAAATTTGCAGACGACACAAAGATTGGCAACTCGGTTCTCACTGACGAAGACAGGCAAAGCCTCCAAGAGGATTTGCACAAAATTTCAGCTTGGTCGGATAGATGGGAGATGCCCTTTAACGTAGACAAGTGCCAGGTCCTTCAAGTTGGAACGAGGAATAAGAAGTTCGAATACGAAATGCGCGGCGTTAAACTCAAAAGCGTTCAATGCGTCAAAGACTTGGGGGTCAAAATCGCGTCAAACCTCAAATTCTCACAGCAATGCATCGATGCAGCAAATAAAGCGAACAGAATGTTGGGCTTCATTAAAAGAAACTTTGTATTCAAGAATAAAGATGTAATACTCCCGCTCTACAACAGTTTAGTCAGACCCCACTTGGAATATGCGGTACAGTTTTGGTCTCCCCACCATGCAAAGGCTATTGCTAAATTAGAAGGTGTTCAGCGTCGGGCAACGAAAATGATCCCTTCCTTGCGCAACAAATCCTACGAAGAAAGGCTTTCTACCCTTAACATGTTCTCTCTTGAGAAACGTCGCCTCCGAGGAAAACTGATCGAATGTTTTAAAATACTTAATGGTTTCACGAATGTAGACAGATCAACATTGTTTATGATCGATGACACTTTGCGCACGAGGAACAATGGCGTAAAACTCAGATGTAGACAAGTAAATTCAGACTGCACCAAATTTTTCTTCACCAACGTTGTAGTGCGAGAATGGAATAAGCTTCCACCGTCAGTGGTCCAGTGTAACACGATTGACTCCTTCAAAAATAAGCTCGACCGTCACTTCCTTCAACTTAATATCAACTAGAGTAGAAATGCAACGTTTTGGAGTCTTCTGATTAATGTAAAATCACTTAGGTTTAAGGACAGACCACCAAGTCTGGACCATGGGGTCTGTGTGGTCTGATTTTCTATGTAAATCTATGTAAATCCTTCTTTCTTCTCATCTTTAACCTCATTCTTATTCTCCTCCTAATCCTCCTCCTAATCTTCATCTTTCTTTTACTATTCCTCCTCCTCCTCCTCCTCCTCCTCCTCCTCCTCCTCCTCCTCCTCCTCCTCCTCCTTCGCTGATGTCTCTCTCCCCGTCGCTGTGGTTAATGTGGTTGTTGTTGTTGTTGTTGTTGTCACCGGCGGTAATGGTATGGCCGCATTGTGGGGATTTACGCTGTTTACCGTTTGTCTTCTCTCCACAGCTCTCCTCCTCCTACCTCTCGTTGTCTTCGTCTTTGTCTTCTTTCGTTTTCTTCTCCTGTCTTCCTTTCGCTTCCCGCTTGTTTTCATCCTTTTATGCATTGTTCTTTTTCTTGTTTTTTCTTCGTTATCTCATCATGCTTTTTATTGTCTTCTTTTGTCTTCCTTCTGTCTTCATTTTCCTGTTTTTCTTCGTCTGTTGTTTGTATGTTTGTGTGTCTTTTTTCTTTCTTCTACTTTGTTCCTTCTCTTTTCATTTCGTCTTTGTCTTCCTCCGTTGTCTTCTTGTCTTCTTTTATTTCGTTCTCATGCGCATTGTTCCTTATTCTTCTTTTGTCTCTCTCGTCGTGTGTTTGTTTGTCTGTGTTTATTTTTGTCCTTGTTTTTCTTCATTATCTCCTTTTATTGTGTTGTCTTCCATTGTCCTCAGCCTCTTTTGATCCTCATATTCTTCTTTTCTTTATCTCGTTTATCTTTGAATGTTTCGTGTTCATCTCTTTCCTTATCCTCTTTTATCTCTTCTCGTTTTATTTCTCTTCTCTCGTTTTCTTCCTCCTCTTTTTTTTCACTTATTTCTATTCTTATCTCCGTTTATTTTTGTGTCTTTGCATTTCTGAGTTGGTATCTTTTCCTATCTTCATCCTTATCCTTTTGCCATTTTCTTCTCCTCCGTTCTTTATTTCTTCTTCTTTCTTCTATTCTTTCTTCTTTTTGTTATTTATCTCTATAGTTGTGTTTGTCTTCATCATCTAGTGTTCTCTCCCTTTCCTTTTCTTCTTTCTTCTTCTCTGCTTTGTATTCTTATTATTCTCATTTTTAGCTGTCTTTCTTCCTATCCCTGTCTTCCTGTTTCTCACCCTCCTTCCTTCCCTCCTTTTTCTGTTCCATATTCTTTCCTACATTTTCTCTTCTCTTTGTTATATTATTTTTTTCCTCCGTTTTTCTGTTTCCTAATAGTTCTCAGTATTTTTTTCTTCCTCCTCCTCCTCCTCCTCCTCCTGCTCCTCGTCTTTCCTTCCCTTTCTTTCTTTATTCATTTTACTCCTCTCATATTTTCTCGTATCTTGTCCTCTTTCGTTACCTCTTGTCTTTTTCTTTTTTTTCTTTTTCCTCTTTTTATTATTATTTGTTTTATTTCCCCTTGGCATTCTTCTCTGTTTCCTCATTTTCTTTTTCTTCCTCCTCCTCTTCTTCCTTGTTTATTTCACCTCCTCCTCCTCCTCCTCCTTCTCTTAAAATTTTTCATCCATCGCATTTTCCCAAACACTCTTCTCTCCTTCCTCCTCCACCTCCTCCACCTCTTCCTCTTCCTCTTCCTCTTCTCATATATCATCGTATGTTTCAGAATCTTCCACCTCCTCGCCCTCCTCCTCCTCTTCCTCTTCTTCACACCCTCTGTCCTTTTTGCTTCTCTTCCTTTTTTCTATAATAAACATAATAATAATAATATAGTAGTAGTAGTAGTAGTAGTAGTAGTAGTAGTAATAGCAATAGACGAAGAAGAAAAGAAGAAAATTAAAAAGGAAATTAAAAAAAGAATGAAAAAGAATATTAAAAAGAAACTGAAGTAGAGAAAAGAGAAGGAGAAGAAGGAAAATAAGAAAAGAAGGAATAGGAGACGGAAAAGAAAAGGAAAAGGAAATGGAGAACAACAACAAGAAGAACTAGAAGAACAAGAAGAAGAAAAATAGTAGTAGCAGTAGTAGATACGTAAAATATAAATAGTAGAATAGAAGAAGAAAAGAAAAGAGAAGAGAAACTAATAGAAAAAAAGTTATGTCAATAGAAAAATCAGAAATCAAAATCCTGCCTAACCTTTACTCTTTTCAAACTTCAAACTTCAATTCCTACAAGGCAAAGCTCTCCATTTAGCTTAATAACCCAAGGAAGGACTCATACCTCATTCATCCTCTTCCGCATATCTTAGAACCCTCACCTGCCCGCCCGCTCACCTTCACGTGTAATTAGCGCTTAAATAATTACGCCTTAATGATTTTCTGCTCACCGGGAGATTAGGAAAAAAAAAGAAGGATTAGGTTTGAATATGTGAAGGTAATTTAAGGATAGAAAAGTTAGGTCATGGATTATATATGGATGCGTTTCTTTATATGTTTTTTTTTTTTTCTTGTATAGTTTGTTAATTAGTTTGCTAGTTTTTTTTTTTTTGTGTGTGTGTGTGCGTCTGTGTGTGTGTGTGTGTGTGTGTGTGTGTGTGTGTGTGTGTGTGTGTGTGTGTACGTTTTGGGCGTGTGACATTAGCGAGATATTCATGGATGAGCGTGACTGGTTGTGTGTGTGTGTGTGTGTGTGTGTGTGTGTGTGTGTGTGTGTGTCTTCCGTGGTCTCATCGATTTCGGTCTCGCGCGCGTGTGTGTGTGTGTGTGTGTGTGTGTGTGTGTGTGTGTGTGTGTGTGTGTGTGTGTGTGTGTCTTCCGTGGTCTCATCGATTTCGGTCTCGCGCGTGTGTGTGTGTGTGTGTGTGTGTGTGTGTGTGTGTGTGTGTGTGTGTGTGTGTGTGTGTGTTGCCTTCTCCTTCCCTCCCTGTCTCCCTCCTCCTCTCCCTCTTCCTCCTCGTCCTCCTCCTCCTCCTCCTCCTCCTCCTCCTCCTTCTTCCTTGTTGCGTGCCTTTTGAGAAGAGATTTTGGCGTGACTGTGTGTGCGTGATTTGGTGTCCTTTTCCTCCTCTTTTTTTTTTCATTTGTTTCCTTTTTCTTTTACAATTGTCCGTTTAATATTTGCCTTTGTTTTGCTTACTGCCGTTACTATTATATTGCTTTCTTATCTAATTGTCCTTTTTTTCTATATTATCTTTCTTTTTTTCATTTTATCTCTATTTTTATGGTATCCTTTTTTTCGTGTCTCTTCTTTAATATTTTCTCTTCTCTGCTCCGTTTTCTGTGTCTTCTCCTATATTTCTTTTGTCCTGGATTTACTGGATTTCGTATTTCGCTGCGTTGTTTTGATTCTTTAAAGTCCAGCGTTCCTAATTTATGCTATTCCAAGACTTTTTTGTGTGAATTAATTGTGTACTTCGTGTGTGTGTGTGTGTGTGTGTTTTATTATGAATGTGTTTTGCGGGATTGTTTTCTTCCTTTTGTCTCTATGCTCGGCTCTCCTTTACTCCTTTGTTTAATTTTTTTTATATGAATTAAATATCTACTTTTTTGTGGGTGTTCTGTTATGTATGTGTGTTGTGTAGGCTGTTTTTCCTCTTTTCTTTCTACTATGTCATGTTCTGGTTATCTCTCCTGCCTGCCTTTTTTATATATGAATTAAATATCTACTAATTTTTTGTGTGTTCCATTATGTGTGAAGGGCTTTTTTTCTTCCTCACCTTCTCCTATGATACGTTTTGGTTCGCTTTCCTGCTGGCTTTCTTTTTTATATGAATTAATTACATACTTATTTTTTTAAGTGTGTGGGGGGGCTGCTGTTTATGTATGTTTCAGTGGGTTCAGCTATTCTGGTTTTCTTCATTTTAATATTACTGTGTGCGGCTTGACGTTCTCTCTCTTTCGTCTGTTCTAATATTATGCGGCTCCAATTTTCTTTTTAGTATGAGTAAGAAATGTAAGAATGTGTGTATGTGTATGTGTGTGTATGTGTGTGTTGCTATGTATGTGTTGTTGTGTTGGAACGGATGTCTATTCCTTATTTTTTCTGCCATGGTAAGTTACGTTGCTCTGATGTTTCTCTTTTTCACTCTTTTCTCTCTCTCTCTCTCTCTCTCTCTCTCTCTCTCTCTCTCTCTCTCTCTCTCTCTCTCTCTCTCTCTCTCTCTCTCTCTCTCTCTCTCTCTCTCTCTCTCTCTCTCTCTCTCTCTCTCTCTCTCTCTCTCTCTCTCTCCAGTGTTATGGTGCTCTAAATCTCTCTTTATATGATTTTAAAAAGTTTTGTGTTTAATGTGTTGCCGTGTGTGTTGTTTACGATAGCCTTGTGTTTCTTATTTATCTTACTACGCTGTGTTGCTTTCCTTTTTTTTTTTTCTTTTTCTTTTTCGCTTCAGTGTGTTCCCACTTTTCAATAATTGGGTTTGTGTTTCGCGCGCGCGCGCGTGTGTGTGTGTGTGTGTGTGTGTGTGTGTGTGTGTTGCTTACGCTAGATTTTGTTTATTTATTTTGCTTCTACGCTGTGTTAGTTTGCTTTCTCTTTCTCTCTATCCAGTGTTTCTTCTTTTCAATAATAGTGTTTCGCGTGTTACTATTTGTGTTGTTTAGGTTAGATTTGTTTTTCTTCTCCTACGTTGTGTTCCTTTGCTTCTCTCTCTCTCTCTCTCTCTCTCTCTCTCTCTCTCTCTCTCTCTCTCTCTCTCTCTCTCTCTCTCTCTCTCTCTCTCTCTCTCTCTCTCTCTCTCTCTCTCTCTCTCTCTCTCTCTCTCTCTCTCTCTCTCCACTGTTTCCTCTTTTCAATAATATGTTTTGTGTTTCATCTGATAGTGTGTGTGTGTGTGTGTGTGTGTGGGTGTGCTTACTATAGCCTTTCTTATTCATATTTTCCTACTACGCTGAATTTTGCTTTCTCTCTCTTTCTCTCAACCTCCACTATTCCCTCCTTTCAATAACGTATCTTGTATTATGTGTTTCTCTCTGTGTTGCTTACCATGGCTTTGTTTTCCTTATTTCCCTTCTACGATGTGTTATTTTACTTCTTATGTGTCTGCCTCGCTCTAGTGTATTCCCTCGCTTCAGTAATATATCGAGGTTGATGTGTTTTCTTAATTTCTCCTGCCTTGCTTTGCTCTGCTTCCTCACTCTCGCCGTCTCTCAACCACTCCCTCTTTTCAGTAATATACCTTGTGTTTTCTGTGTTAATCTGTGTATGTGTGTGTGTGTGTGTGTGTGTGTGTGTGTGTGTGTGTGTGTGTGTGTGTGGAGTACAAAAACCCACTATGCTACTCTTACCTTTTTTACTCTCTTTAAAATGCTACTACGTTATGCAGCCCCAGCCTTCTTTTTACCTGAATTAAACATACCTGTGTTATTTTACCGTCCCTCCCCCATCACTTATGTACGGCGGCCCGCTCAGGTAGTCTACTAATTAACATTGCACCTGTACCGCTCTCAAAAAGGTGAACGCTTCCTGACCCAAGATATAATGAGAGAGAGAGAGAGAGAGAGAGAGAGAGAGTAATGTCGACAATTATCCTCGGTCACAATTTTAATTATTCATCAAAATATGTAAATGTCACTAAAGAGCCTAATTAGTTATCCGCCGTGAACCCCTGCTTCCCGTTTTCTGTTGGTCTCGTTTTCTGTTTATATCGTTTTCTTTCTTCTGTTGTTTCTCTTTGTTTTTATCTTCATTTCTTTTTACCCTTAGTTTTTTTTTCTCATCTTTTCCTTATTTCTTTGTCTTTAGTTTCCTTTTTTTTCGTTTTATCTTATTTTTTCCTCATTTTTTCTCCTTTAGATTTCCTGTTATTTTCGTTTCTCTTATTTTTTCCTCATATATTTTCTCATTTACTTTTCCTGTTATTTTCGTTTTTTCCTTTTTTTATTTATCTTTCCTCTTTATATTGGGGTTTGAAAAAAAAGAAAAAGATTTAACTGTATATATATTTTCTCCTTTTTTTATTTATATTTTTCCTTTTTTCTTTTAAGTTTTTATATATCATTCACGTTTTAGGATCGAAAATGGAAAATAATCTAACTATACAATTTTTCCCCATTTTTCTTCTCTATTTTCCTCTTATCTTTAAAGTTCTTAAGACTCGAAAAAAACACAAGTAGGAAAAAACATCCATATTTCATACCTTTCTTAATTAATTCTCTCACTTATTAGACATTCGGGAAGAAGATAAAGATAAAGAAAGAATATACAATTTTTCCCCATTTTTCTTCTCTATTTTCCTCTTATCTTCGAAGTTCTTAGACTCGGAAAACACACAAGTAGGAAAAAACATCCATATTTCATACCTTTCTTAATTAATTCTCTCACTTATTAGACATTCGGGAAGAAGATAAAGATAAAGAAAGAATATACAATTTTTCCCCATTTTTCTTCTCTATTTTCCTCTTATCTTCGAAGTTCTTAGACTCGGAAAACACACAAGTAGGAAAAAACATCCATATTTCATACCTTTCTTAATTAATTCTCTCACTTATTAGACAGGCGGGAAGAAGGTAAAGATAAAGAAAGAAAAAAGAAGTAAGAGTCATAAAACATTCTACCTCACATACTTTTCCCCGTAACCAGAATCCTATATTTTTTTCCTTAACCTTCTTACCTGTTTTTCCATATTTTTTCCATTTACTCCTTGAAGTCATAAAGAAGAACAAAAATAAGGTTAAGAGATCACGTGGTTGTTGTTCTCCTGGCGATCTGCAACGGCGAGGAAGACGAGGAGGAGGAGGAGGAGGAGGAGGAGGAGGAGGAGGTGAAGAGGAGGAGGAGGAGGGGTTAATTAAAAAATACTCTGAAGGCAAAGTAATAAAGGAAAAGAATATAACAAAACAAAAAGAAATTAAACGAGATAAAAAGAAAAAAGTAGAGGACGAAGAGAAAGAAAGATGAAGAGAGAGAGAAAAAGGAGAAAGAAAAAGGGAAGAGGGAGGGAGATAAGCTAAGGAAAGGGAGGAGAGAAGGGGAGCCAGGTCAGGGGAGGGAGAGGGGAAGGAGAGAGAAAATAGGATAGGAGGATACGGAAGACGAGGTGCACAGTTAATTAGGAGAGTAGGAGAGGGGAGGGAGAGAGCCAGGTAAGGTAGGGAAGGGTAATTGGGGGAGAGCAGTGAGTGGTACAGGTTAGTGGGTAGGAAGGTGACGTAAACTAATTAGGTAAGTAAGAAGGTTAATTAAGTAGGTAGGAAGGCAGGTAGGTAAATAAACAGGTAGAGTATGATAGGTCGGTGTATAGGAAAGTAGAGAGTGATATAAGCATGAAAGGTGACGTAGACTAATTAGGTGAAGGTTAATTAAGTGGTAAATAAACAGGTAGAGAGTGATATAAGCAAGAGAGTAAAGTAGGTAGGAGGCAAGGAAGGTGACGTAGACTAATTAGGTAAGAAGGTTAATTAAGTAGGTAGGAAGGTAGATAGGTAAATAAACAGGTAGATTATGATAGGTCGATAGGTAAGGAGATAGATAGTTCAATAGGAAAATAGAGCAGTGATATAAGTAGGAAAAGTAAGAGAAACTAGGTTAGCAAATAGGGAAAAAGATAAGAAGCTAGGTAAGTAAGGGGGAAGGGAAGGAGGGTAAGGGAGGCAGGTAAAGCGAAGGAAGGTAAGACAAACATTAAGGTAGGGGGAATAAGCCTAAGGTAACATATATAAAGAGGGAGAGAGGGAGAAGAAGGAAGGCAAGTGAAAACGAAAATAGGGTAAGGCTGCTTAGAAAAACGTACATAGAAGGTAAAAACAGTAAAGGTAAACTAAGTAAAGCGAAAGGAAAATATAGGAAGGAAAGTAAAGGGGAAGGGATTGAAAGTAAGAGAGGCAGGTGAGAGGAAAGGAAGGAGGGAAAGAGAGGTAAGAAGGGAGGATGCTGAGAAGGGGAGGAGAGGTGAGGCTGGCTCGTTAGCTCTCCACGTCCCAGTAACGCAGATAATGACGGAATGAACTGTTCCGCCTGACACCCCAGTGGCGAGCAACACACACACGCACACACACACACACACACACACACACACACACACACACACACACACACACGTTACTCTTACACCGTCACTTTCTTATTCCTTTAAAACAATGTACTCAGGTAGATGTCAGTGTCAGAAAGAATATAACCTTAGAGGAATATAAATGGGGAATATACAGGACGAAGAGAAAGAAAGATGAAGAGCGAGAAAACGGAGAAAGAAAAAGGGAAGGGGGAGAGGTAAGCTAAGAAAAGAGAGGAGAGAAGGGGAGTCAGGTCAAGGGAGGGAGGGAGGGAGAGAAAATAGGGTAGATAAAAAGGTACAGGTAAATGGATTTGTTGATGACGATGAGTGAAAAGAAAAGGTTAAAAGAGTAAAAGTGAAGAATATGTTAATGAGAGTTACGATAAAATTTTAAAATGGGTATAAAGGATAGAAAATGAGGTAAAAAATAGTGAATGGGAAAGGAAGAAGTTGACAAATTAAATACAGATGGATGTGAAGAGGAGAAAACTTTAGTAAAATAATGGAGGAGAAATAAGCAGAAGTAGAAATGAAATAGAGAAAAGTTAGAATAGAAAATGAGTGCCTGGGGATTGGGATGGCAAGTTCCTCCCTTCTCCCTTGTTGTTTACGTGCAAAAATAAATCATCAATCAATCAGAATAGAAAATGGGGTGAAAAATAGTGAATGGGAAATTAAGAAGTTGACAAATTAAATACAGATGGATGTGAAGAGGAGAAAACCTTAGTAAAATAATAGAGGAGAAATAAGTAGAAGTAGGAATGAAATATAGAAAAGTTAGAATAGAAAATGAGTGCCTGGGGATTGGGATGGCAAGTTCCTCCCTTCTCCCTTGCTGTTTACGTGCAACTATAAATCATCAATCAATCAGAATAGAAAATGGGGTGAAAAATAGTGAATGGGAAAGTAAGAAGTTGACAAATTAAATACAGATGGATGTGAAGAGGAGAAAACTTTAGTAAAATAATGGAGGAGAAATAAGTCGAAGTAGAAATGAAACAGACAAAAGTTAATAAAATGGAGATAAAGTAACATTGCAGCAAACAATCATAACGGTGAAGCGAAAAGTGAAAGGAGTTTAGCTGAAGGGCGACAGGTGTTGAGTCTCCGCATTTTACACCTGTGCTTGCGTGTGTGTGTGCGTGTGTGCGTGCGTGCAGATCAGACTTACAGCGCGAGGAAGTAATACTAAAAAAAACTGTAGTCACGTCATACTTAATCTCTCTCTCTCTCTCTCTCTCTCTCTCTCTCTCTCTCTCTCTCTCTCTCTCTCTCTCTCTCTCTCTCTCTCTCTCTCTCTCTATCTCTATCTCTCTCCGGTAAATTGGTATTCGTGCACTTCAAAATACTTCCACTTTTACTTTTTTTAACTTTTTTTTTACTCGTTTTTTACTTTCCTTCTACTCTATTTACTCTCGTTTTCTTTTGACTTTTTTTTTTTACACTTCTTTTATACTGTTTCCATTATTTTTTCTTTGATTTTTTTCCCTTTCATTAACTTTCTTTTATTTTGTTTCCCTTCCTTTTCTTTTCATTTATTACTTCCTAGATTTTTTCCCCCTATTCTTTAACTTCATTTCCTAACTGTATTTTTCTTTGATTTTCTTGTGCTGTGTTCCCTTTACTTAAGTTCTCCAAACATTATCTTCTTTACTTTATTTCCTTTTGCTGTACTTTCATTTACTTATCTACTTTATCCCCTCAACATCCTTTTCTACTTCATTCCTTAACTGTATTTCGCTTTGATTTTCTTGTACTATATTTCCTTTGCTTCCATCCTCCTTACTCTATCTCATTTTACTTTATTTCCTTTTGCTGTACTTTCATTTACTTATCTACTTTATCCCCTCTACTTCCTTTTCTACTTCATTCCTTAACTGTATTTCGCTTTGATTTTCTTGTACTGTATTTCCTTTGCTTTCATCCTCCTTACTTTATCTCATTTTACTTTATTTCCTTTGCTGTACTTTCATTTACTTATCTACTTTATCCCCTCTACTTCCTTTCCTACTTTATTCCTTAACTGTATTTCGCTTTGATTTTCTTGTACTATATTTCCTTTGCTTCCATCCTCCTTACTTTATCTCATTTTACTTTATTTCCTTTGTTGTACTTTCATTTACTTATCTACTTTATTCCCTCTACTTCCTTTCCTACTTCATTCCTTAACTGTATTTCGCTTTGATTTTCTTTAATTCTCCATCCATTATCTTTATTTACTTTCCTCTCCTCTATTTGTATTTACTTATTTACTTTATTCCCCATTTATTCTCTATCCTTTCCTTGCTTTACTGACCTCCTTTTTTTCATTTGCTATACTTTATTTTCTTATCCACTACTTTATCTACTCTACTTCCTTTTCTTTACTTGCTTAACGGACTCGATACGGTTCGGTGGCTTGCCTGAGGGACGCGGTAAACAGGCTCAGCACAGACTTGCATGTTATTTGCATCTTTTGCCTTGAAATCCGAGTAATGCGTTTGCCGATAACATGCGAGAATATATTTAGTGGGGTTTTTTTTTTCTACATTTTTTTCTTCATTTTCTCCAATTCAGTTTTTTTTTCGTCTTTTTTTTTTTCTTCGCTGTAGGTTTTTTCATTTTCTTCTTTTGTTTAATTTTTGCTTTGTCTATTTTTTTCGTATTTTTTCTTCGTTGTTATTTTTTTTTATTCCTTTCTAGTTATTTCTTAGTATAGTTTTTCTACGTTCTATTTTTTTCTTCGTTATTTTTCTTCAATATACATTTTTCTTTTCGTTTTACACGTTTTTTCATTTTTGGTCATTGCTATCTGTATACGTTTTTAACAAACATATAAATACATTCAAAATCAGCTTCATTCATACGCATTTACCTCATTTTCCTCACTGCACATATTTTTTTTTTACGAATATACAAGTACAGAGTCATACGGAAAATACATATACATACTCACCTGTATATGTACACTTATTTTTCTCGTGTATGTCTGTTTACAAAGAGAGGCATGCGTTCAATATATCGATTATTTTGTGATTGTTATTTACTTGCTGTTGTCATTTCGGCGCATGTTGTGTTATTCATGAGGTTGTTGTTGTTGTTGTTACTGTTGTTGTTGTTGTTGTTGTTGGTGGTGGTGGTGGTGGTGGCTCGATATTTCTGGGAGAGAGAGAGAGAGAGAGAGAAATGCATTTGTAACGTTATGTATTGGTTAGTTTGCGTGTAACGACCATTCTGTGTGTGTGTGTGTGTGTGTGTGTGGACGTGCCGCGAGGGGGAAATACGTTCCCCTTCCCACGCCTCATCAGTCTCTTTAATGAAGGGACTGATATGGCTGGTAAACACCCCTTCACCCCCTTCCCCCCCTTCTCCCTTCCCCCCCTTCTCTCTCCTCTCATCTTCCTCCTCTTACTCATTTGCCATCCTTTCCATCTCCCTCCATTCTGTTTTTAATATCTTCATTTCCCCATAATTTTCGTTTTTCTCAGTTCTGTTATCCATTTTCTCTTCTTTTCTCATCTTCCATATGCTCCTCTTCCTATTTCTCCTCTTCGTAGCCCTGTTTTATATCATTGCATCCCTCTATTTCCTTCCTTTAATCCCCTTTTCTCCCTCTATATCTTCTCCATTCCCCATATTTTTCTTTCCATTTCCTACTTTCCTCTTTCCTCTTCATTCTCCCTTCAACTCAACTTTGTTTTGATCCTATATTATTTATCTTCTTTCCCTCTCCTGTCCCTCGCTTTCGCTTCTCCTGCACTTGCTTTTCCTCTATTCATCTGTTTCTTTCATCCCTTCAGTTTCCTTCATTCTCTTGTTTTCGTTTCCTCCTCCTCCATATCCTTCATCTCCTCCTATTTCCCTTTCCTCTTACCCCTCATTTTAGTTTTCCTCCTTCTGTCTTCTTTCCTTCCCTTCGCTTCCATTTTTATCCTTTCTTCTCTCCCGCTTCTCTTCTCTACTTTTTTTCACTTGATTATTTTTCTCTTCCCACTGTTTCCTCTTCCTCTTGTCTATATTTCTTTCCTTACCTTATCTCAATCCGTCTGTCTGTCTGCCTGTATGCATGTGTCATTCCGCTATTTTTAAACTGCAGCAATTACTCTCATTCTAAGACTCTCACGCTCACTTTCCCTTTCGTCCTCATTCTGCTGTTTGTACCTTCTCTCTCACTCTCACTCTCCCTCCCACTCACCTCTCTCCCTCTCGCTCTCTCTCTCTCTCTCCTCCGTCTGCCGCACGCTGAGTAATTGGCATCATTTCGCGAGTAATGTGATGCAATTCCGTTTTGTAATATATATTCACGGGCTGGGTAGATTCCGGGTCCCTCAGCAGATATGTCCAATTGCATCATCTTCGCAGCCCGACGCCGAGGGAGAGCCGGGGAGACGCGAGCAAGAGTGTCAGTCGGCGATGATTCTCTTTGGGTTGGTTTGGTTTCTGTTAAGTTGTTTAGATTTGTTGTTGTTGTCCGGAAGCACACTAAGAGGATTTTGTTAATGGAAGGAACGTTATGTAGGGTTAGATTCATTGAAGGAAGGCATGGGAGGGTAAAGCAAGGTAAGGTTAGGTGTTCAGGAAGGTAAGTAAGGTTAGCTTTTTGAAGGTAACGCAAGGAAAGGAAGAGTAAGGTATGTTTAGGGAGGGTTATTTTTAAGGGAATGAAAGAGAAGGTAAGATTAGGTAAGGCTAGCATTTGGGAGAGGAAGATTTCGAATATAAAGATAGGTAAGCTTACGTAGGGTTAGTTAAGGCAGGTTAGTGTAAGGTAAAAATATAAGGTAAGGGGTTAGCTTTTCTTAATTAAGGCAAGGTAGTGTTAGGCAAGAAATATAAGGTAAGGGGTTAGCTCTTGTTAAGGTAAGGCAATCTCATTTTCCTTAATTGCATCATTCCGTTTTCTTCCTGTTCAGCTTCTCCCTACTCCCAATTTTCCTTTTTGTTCCTACTTTTTCTATTATTTATATTTCGCTTACTTTCCATATTTCCTTTTTTCTGTTTTCCCCATTTAGCTCAATCCTTATTTTCCTCTTTGCCTTTATGTTCTCAAAACGAAATTATTGCCTTTCATTAAATAGTTTGTTATCCTTTATAAATTGTTCACCTCCATTCTCTTTTTTTAATGCCTACGCGTGTGTGTGTGTGTGTGTGTGTGTGTGTGTGTGTGTGTGTACTTTTGTAGGGTTCAAACACCTCTCAATATATAAATTCAACTACCTGTGTGTATATCTTTTTTTCCCTCTCGTATTTTAACAGGAATTTGCCGCTTGCATCCACGTTTTACATAGTTTGTCATGGACACGTTTGTTTTTCAGTGTGTTTTTTTATATATATTTTGTTATGTGTACTTTTTTGTTTTGTTTTGTTTGTTTAAGGAAAGAGGGAATGCCGGGAAAAGGGAAAGAAAGAAATGTATTGTAAGAGAGGATGGAAGAGGGAATGGATGAGGAGAGAAGGGAGAGGTAAAAACATTGATGGATGCGTTGAAGGAAGGGAGGAAAAAAAAAGAGAAAGAAAAGAAGTAAAAGAGTGGAAAAAGGGATGACTGAAGAGAGAAGGGAGGGATGAAAAGAAAGTGATGGATGTGAAGATGAACAGAGGGAAAAAAGAGAAAAGAAAGCAAAAGAAAAGTGAGAGGTAGGGAAGGAAGAAAAAAGAGAAAGTAGAAGAGAAAAGAAAAAGGAATAAAGCAGAAGATGGAGGGATGAGAAGAGAATGATGTCTGTGAGTAAGAAGGTAAAGAAGAAGGAGAAGGGAAGGAAGAAGAAAAAGAAAAAGGATAGATAAACGTTAGGAGGAAATTACAGAAGCAAATATATTTCCTCGGCCATTTTTCTATTTCTTTTGATCATTTTTTTTTTATTATTTTCCCAGCTCATTTTTTATTATTTTATTTCTTTAGTGATATCATTTACGAGTCTCAATATATATTTTTTTCATAATTCACTTGCCTTTCTCTTTTTTTTTTTTGCGCTGGTGAATTAACTCATGTTTTAATTACTTTTCGCTTCTGTTACTTATTTTTTTTCAACGGAGGCTTTTCAATTTTCTTTTTTACTTCGTTTAAATACGTCTGTTTGTCTGTTTCTCTGTTTGGTTTTCTGTATAGCTATCTTTGTTTGTCTGTCATTTTGTCTATGTAGGCCTAGCCGTCTATTTTTTTTTATTACGTACAGGTGTCGTTGTCTGTCTGTCTTTGTTTTCTTTAAGTATATATTTGTCTTTGTCCCGTTTTTTATATCTTTTTTTTGTTTGTTTGAGTCTGTCTGTCTGTCTTGTTATCTGTCTACCTATATATGTCTGTCTGTCACTCTGTCTTCCATTCTGTCTGTTTGTCTGTGTTTGCATTTCTCTCTCTTCTCTTTCTCTCTCTCTCTCTTCTGTTCTCGTCCATTCCTTTCCTTTCCCTTCCCTTCCCTTCCCTTCCCTTCCTTTCCTTTCTCTCACGACCCTCGCTAGTTTCTTCCCCTCCATCTCCCCCCCCCCTCTCTCTCTCTCTCTCTCTCTCTCTCTCTCTCTCTCTCTCTCTCTCTCTCTCCCTTGTTTTGTTCCTGTTTTCTACTCGTCCTCCTAAACGTTTGGGTGACTTGTTCTGTTTGTTTCGTCCGCCGCACAAAACTGAATTAAATGAACGCGTCGGCAACCATTCCGACTAACGACAAAACGCTCAATTAATTTATTTCGTTTTATTTTTTGGGTTTTGTTTTGTTGTTTTTCGTGTTCGGTCATTGCATTTTGTTTTTCCATGGAGCTTTCGAGTGTATATGTGTGCATTCTTTTCCTTATCCAAAATTTGTTCACCTCTTCTTTTTTTTTTTTTTTCTTTTTTTTACTTTTGTTTAACCCGGTAGCAGCGACGGGTCAAATTTGTGGCTTAACAGTGTTGCAGCAACGGGCCAAATTTTTACCATGATATATAAACCCCCCCAAAATAGATGATGCATAAACTGATCACAAATGCGTTGATGTATATATTATGAAATGGTTTGCGTGAGTGATGATTTTTTTTCTCATTTTTCTTGCTTAGAAGGAAGGGCCTTTAAGAAACATGATCCCCGCAGCTACCAGGTTAAGGAAAGAGGGAACGATGGGAAAGGGGAAGAGAGAAATGGAATGTAAGAGAGGATGAGAAAGGGAATAGATGAGGAGAGAAGATAGGGGTAAAAAAGTATAGATAACAATGATGATGATAATAAACTCGTAATAGCCATAATACTAATATTGTTGGTGATAACGATGATAATAGTAATAATGGCAATGATAAGAAAAAATGGGGAACGAAATAAGAAAAAAAACAGGTAGAAGGAGAAGAAAAGGAATAAGTAGAAAAAACAAGACGAGTGTGACAAGGAAAATTGGACAAAGAAAAAAAAAATAAGAAAAAAATAGGTGAAAGGAAGGGAAGAAAAGGAAATAAAGTAAGAAAAGGAAGACTAGTAATACAAGAAGAAAGGAAGAAAAAGAAAAGAGAGAAGAAAACTAAAAAAAGAAAAGTGTGAAAAGGAAGAGATGTAGATCAAAAAACTCGATAATGATAATAATAATAATAATAATAATAATAATAATAATAATAATAATAATAATAATAATAATAATAATAATAATAATAATAATAATAATAATAGCATAACGCTGAGGCTGTTCTTGATGACGCACTCGATAATTAAGGTAAATTGACGCCTATTTCTGAGCATTAGATTAATCATTTGTTTAATTAAAAGCAAAGTGTTCATCAGAGGACTCAATATTTCATTCAATTATTCGGAAAAAAAAAAGAAGAAAACATCACATGACTCAATATTTTATCGTGGTAGTTTTTTTTTTATATTCTGAAACAGCAAATATTTCCCTCTTCCTTATTTTCCTTTTTCTCTTCCTTTTCTTAGCTATTTACCTTTTTGCTATTTTTCCTATTATTTTCCTTCATGTCATTCATCTTTTTTTTTTTTTACAGCAAAGGAGACAGTTCAAGGGCGTAAAAAAAACTAATGAAAAAAAAATAGCCCGCTACTTACTGCTCCTAATAGCCCGCTACTTACTTCTCCTAATAGCCCGCTACTTACTTCTCCTAATAACCCGCTACTTACTTCTAATAGCCCGCTACTTACTGCTCCTAATAGCCCGCTACTTACTGCTCCTAATAGCCCGCTACTTACTTCTCCTAATAACCCGCTACTTACTTCTAATAGCCCGCTACTTACTGCTCCTAATAGCCCGCTACTTACTGCTCCTTGGTATAGTTTTAGTTCCCATCTTGATAATTTTAGTATTAAACACGATATTGATAATCATAATAATATATTTTCTTCCTCCTTCTCCTTCTCCTCCTCCTCCTCCACCTCTTCCTCCCTAAACAACACAACTTCATTACCTTCAAAAAGAGCAGACTGCGAGGGATTTGATACAGGCTTTCAAATAAATACATGGTGTTTAATATTATCTCGACCTCTCTTTCGGCCACCTCTTTGAATTCTTTTTAGGAGCAGCGAGAAGCGGGCTTTTTTTATTATTGTTTCCTTTTTTTTTTGTTCTATTGAGCTGTCTCCTTTGTTGTAAAAAAAAAAAATCTGAGGGCCAATGAGGTGCTCGACGAATTGCTTAATGAAATCACTTAAGCAAGCAGCCTCCTTACAAGCCAACAAGGGTAAACAGAAGTAATATCAGTGATGTAGGGAAAGAAGAAAAGAAAGAGAAAGATAAGAAGCAAAGGAAAGGAAAAATGAATGAATGAGAAGAGAAAAGACGAATGAAAAGACAGTGATAGATATGCAAAGGAAGATAAGGAAGGAGGAAAAAGAGGAAAAAGACGAAGAAAGAAAAGGATAGATATGAAAAAGAAGGAAAGGAAAGAAGAAAAGGATAGATATGAAAAAGAAGGAAAGGAAAGAAGAAAAGGATAGATATGAAAAAGAAAGAAGGGAAGGAAGAAAATAAAAAGATGGAGAAAGAAAGGGATAGATATGAAAAGGAAGGGAAGGAAAAAAGAAAAGAAAAAAAATGGAGAAAAAAAGGGATGGATAAAGGATGCCTGCTCTTCCATGCTTCCTCCCCCACGTGCCAGGGTCAGAATTCGTCTCAAGCGAGTGGCTCCGTCCATGACTCCTCCCTGCCTGGCACTTACACTCATCATCCTTGTTCTCGCTCTCCCTCTCTCTCTCTCCTTATCTCTCGTTCTCTCCCAGTCGCCCTCTCTCTCCCTCTCTCCCTTCCTGCTTTTTTTTCTTCGTCTATGATTCACTCCTCCCTAACTGTTCCACTCCCCCCCTCCCTCCCTTCCTTCCTTCCTCTCTTCTCTCTCTCTCTCTCTCTCTCTCTCTCTCTCTCTCTCTCTCTCTCTCTCTCTCTCTCTCTCTCTCTCTCTCTCTCTCTCTCTCTCTCTCTCTCTCTCTCTCTCTCTCTCTCTCTCTCTCTCTCTCTCTCTCTCTCTCTCTCTCTCTCTCTCTCTCTCTCTCTCTCTCTCTCTCACCTGGAGGCGTTTCCCCTTCCTCGCTGACGCCTTATCTCTCTCTCCTCTCACTCATCTTCTCTTCTCAGTTTCCTCCTCCGTTTCCTCCCTCCTCGTCTCCTCCCTTATCCTCCTCTTCTGCATGACAGCTTCCTCTCAACTCTCTCTCCCTCTCTCTCTCTCTCTCTCTCTCTCTCTCTGGTAATAACAATGATAATAATGAAAATCGTGACTCCATTGTATTAGAGAAATAATTATATACACTATTTACTTCGTCTGAAAATGTGTGACAAGCTTCATTAGTGTCAAGGGCCGCAATAAGTTCCCTAATAAGGCTATCTATTGACATTCAAGAACGCGCGGAACGTGTTTTAATCGCGTCTGGTACTCGTGTAATGAAGCCGTGTCGTGAATGCTGTATGTAATAGTCGGGCGGGCGGTCGTGATCAGTTATGTTATGTTATGTTATTGGGTGATTAAGTGAATGGATTATGACTTATTTTTACCTTGTTGCTTTTACTTTTCACTTTATTTTGCTTTTTACTTTTTTACTTTTCATCTTATTTTTTGTTTGTCCTTTATACAGTTCTTCTTGTCAATAATTTCTTTGTTTTTAAATGCTGCTTCCTATATCTTCATACTTTTTCTCCTTCCTTCTCTGTTACCACTGTTCTTTCCTTCCTTCTTTCATATTTTTTTCCCTTTCCTTTTTCCTTCATTCCATTTTTCTTCATTTATCAACATTCCTTCCTCTGTCTTCACATCTTGTTTCGTTCCTTCATTCCTTCCTTCCCTCCTTCCTTCAATATCCTTTCATTTATTCAGTCATTAATTATCTCTCTTTCTCCCTCCCTCCCTTCCCCCTCGCTCCCTCCTCCCTTTCCCTCTCTCTCTCTCATCCTCAATAAAACTCTTTGATCATTTAATAAGCTTCTGGCATGGTCGTCCTTCCTACCTGTACCCAACCGTGTCCAAATGAGAGGTGTGAGCCAGGTGAGAGAGAGAGAGAGAGAGAGAGAGAGAGAGAGAGAGAGAATGAATGAAAGGAAGGAATGCAGAAGGAAGGAAAAGAGAACAAAAACAGTGAAAAAAAGGGAAAGGAGAGAGAGAGAGAGAGAGAGAGAGAGAGAGAGAGAGGGGGGGAGAGAGAGAAACTTTTCCTTTCTCTCCCTATCACACAATGTTTATTTACACCAGAGGGACGCTGATGTTACGTTCTTCAAAACAGGAAACATACTGGTCACGATTCTTGTTCTTGAAGTTCTCCTGCATGGCGTGACTTAATATACTTCTGTCACTTATAAATGATCAACCGTATTTATTTAATTTATATTCGTTCCTTTTTTATCTCCCTTCATCTTTCCTCAATCGTTCCCTCCTTTGTCTTTTTTTATATTCCTTTTTTCCTTCCTCTCTTATCTTGCTTTCTCTTTCCTTTGTCATTCTTCCCTCTCTTTCTTTATTTTCTTTTTTTTTCTTATTATCTTCTTTCCTCCATAGATAAGTGACATCTACCGTTTCCCTTTTCTTTAGCATTCTCTCTCTCTCTCTCTCTCTCTCTCTCTCTCTCTCTCTCTCTCTCTCTCTCTCTCTCTCTCTCTCTCTCTCTCTCTCTCTCTCTCTCTCTCTCTCTCTCTCTCTCTCTCTCTCTCTCTCTCTCTCTCTCTCTCGTCCAAGTTTATTCCAGTTTGGTTTGAATTATGGAATGGGAATGTGGTGTGTGTGTGTGTGTGTGTGTGTGTGTGTGTGTGTGTGTGTGTGTGTGTGTGTGATGAAGACTATTCAGAAGAGAGAGAGAGAGAGACTGTCGCACCACGCCCATCCATCATGAAGATTGAGGCTCAGAGTTGATGTGAAGGGAAGGGAAGATTTCGGGAGGCGCTGAGTTGCATTTTTCTGGAGATGAGTGAGAATTTCGGGAGACATGTGCATATTTTTCGGGACCCTTGTCGGAATCTCTACAGCAACTATTTTCGGACAGAAGGAGACGAAGGAGGAAGAAGGAAGAGGAAGGGAGGAAGAAGGAAATGAGAAGAGGAAAATGGAGAGAGATAATGACATAGACATCCACAGAAAGTGACCATATAGATATTTTTCCTGTTTTCTTTTTTTTTTTTTCTTTTCGTGGTCTTAAATTTCGTCTTTTATTTACAATTCCTTTTCTTTCTTTACTTATGCCTTTTCGTTTTCTCGTTCTCTTTACACCATTATCATCTTTTTCCTTTTCCTTCTTCTTCTTCTTCTTCTTCATCATCTTCTTCTTCCACTTCTTCTTCTTCTTCTTCTTCTTCTTCATCTTTTTCTTCTTCTTCTTCTTCTTCTTCTTCTTCTTCTTCTTCTTCCTCTTCTCCTTCTTTCTCTTCTTCTTCTTCTTCTTCTTCTTCTTCTTCTTCTTCTTCTTCTTCTTCTTCTTCTTTTGCTTTAATGTTCCAATTTTCCTCAAGCACCCAGTCTGCCTCAGGTTACAATCATGTTCATGGAGGAGGAGGAGGAGGAGGAGGAGGAGGAGGAGGGAAAGTGCTGGCTGGACTATAGAAGATGCAAGTTTTCCCTCCTCTCTCCTTTCCTCTTTACCTCTCCCTCCCTTCCTTCCCTTCCCTTTCCTTCACCTCTTTTTCCCTTTCCTATTTTTCCTCCTCTCCTCCATGCTCAAGAATCTTCCCTATCGTCTTTTCCTTCTCCCTCGTCTTTCCCTTTTTATGCCCTCCTCCTCTTCTCCTTTCCCTTTTTTCCTTAATGCTTTTGAATCTCCTCTTTTCCATTTTTATCTCCCCTCTTATCTCTTCTCTCTTCCTCCTCACCACTCTTTCCTCTCCCTCTCTTTAACCTTTTACCCTTTCCCTTTCCCTTTTTCGTCCCATTCCATATTCCACTTTCCCTTTTCCACTCCCTTCAATACCTACCTTCCCCTTCTTCCTGCTCTTCCATACTCTAGAAAATTTCCCTCCTAACCACTCCTTTCTTCCCTCCCATTCCCTCCTCCTCCCTCTCCCTCCCTCTCCCTCACCGCCGAATATTTGTCATCACGGAGAACGAGACTTGGTGCCGTAAAGAAACTCGACGGGCGGCCGCGAGCTCTTGTGACACTCCGATAAACGCTTGAAGGGGGAATGGACGACGAAGGGGACCAGCATCTTACCCTTCTACCCCTTCCTCTTCTCCCCCTCCTCCTCCTCTTCTCCTTCTTCTTCTCCTTTTTCTTCTCCCTCTTGCATTTTTCCTTCGTCTTCCTCCTCCTCCTCTTACTCCTCTTCTTCCTCTTGTTCCTTTCCCTCCTCTTCCTCCTCTTCTTCCTCTTGCATCTTTCCTTCCTCTTTCTCCTTCTCCTCTTCCTCTTCTTCTCCCTTTTGCTTTTTTTTCCTCCTCCTCCTCCTCCTCCTCCTCCTCCTCTTCCTCTTCCTCTTCTTCCTTGTTGCATCTTTCCCTCCTCTTCCTCCTCCTCCTCCTCTTCCCTTTCTTTTCCCTCTTGCTTCTGTCCCTCCTCTTCCTTCTTCTCCTACTCTTCCTCTTCTTCCTCTTGCTTCTTTCCCTCCTCTTCCTCCTCCTCCTCTTTCTCCTCTTCCTCTTCTTCCTCCTCCTCTTTGGTTTTTGCTCACGTTCCTTTTTTTTTTTTTTTTTTTGGCTTCTTTCTCGTCTGGTTTTCTCCTCCTCCTCCTCCTCCTCCTCCTCCTCCTCTTTGATTATACGGGTTATTATCCTCCATTTCTTCCTCCTCCTTCACTTCTTCCTCCTCCTCCTCTTCTTCTTCCTCTTCGTCTTTGGTTCTTGTTCTTATTCGTTTTTGTGAGTTTCTTTATTCTCTCCTACAATCTTATCTCCCTCCTCCTCCTCCTCTTTCGTACTTGTTTTCTTTTTTTTTTGTCTCCTTTTCCTCTTACTCATCATTTTCTTTCCTCCTCCTTCTCTTCCTCTTCTTTGATTCTTGTTTTTTTGTTCTTCTCTTTTTCTGTATCTTTTTCTTCTCTACGCCTCCTCCTCCTCCTCCTCCTCCTCCTCTTCCTCCTCCACCTCTTCTTTACCACTCATCTCCTTTCCATCATATCCTTAGTCTGACACTTATGATTCTCTCTCTCTTTTTATCTATCTATTTATATCTCTATCTACCTATCAATCTATCTGGCTGTGTATCTATCTATCTCTTTACTTCTCTCTCCTGTATCCCACTACGTATGAATATTTCCTAAGGCGACTTTTAAACCAATATTGCTTTATTTATTGACCTCGCCAACTGGAACGCCGCCCAAGGCCACGCGATCGAGGTGAGAGGTCGTGTGTGTAGGTCGCTCTCACGCTGCCCGACCGACTAACCTTCCTTCTCTTGATACGGCATACTCGGAAAGGATGTGTGAGTGTGTGTGTGTGTGTGTGTGTGTGTGTGTGTGTGTGTGTGTGTGTGTGTGTGTGTTGATTAAATGGTTTCCCGTACTCTGGTGACCTATGTTTGGAGGTACTTTATTTCTAGTGTTATATTTTGTGTTTTATATATGTGATCTTAATGCTTTCAAGATGGGTGTGAGGTGGCGGCAAGTTAGGAAGGGGTCAACGACTCTGTGGAACTAAAATCATTAATGTTCTTAGGCGTGTTTTTTTTCTTTTGTTTTTCTGTAGGAGCTTTATGAGACAGGCACCGATTTTTTTTCTTCTAGTTTTTCATCTTTCTTATTTTATTTTATTTTGTGTTTGTTTTCTCCCTCTTGTTTTCTTCTGCTCGAAATATATAGATATCCTAATTGCGGATGAAAACTTAAGTAAAAAGCCTTGGAGAGAGAGAGAGAGAGAGAGAGAGAGAGAGAGAGACCACAAACAAAGGAGTATATATGGGACTTTCTGAGGCAAAAAAAAAAAATGTCAACGTTGGACAAGACTCACAAAAAACAACAAAGCCTTCCCCCTCCCCCTCCTCCTCCCTCCCCCCATCCTCTCTCCTCCAGGTATAATCCCCTCCGGCTAACATATACAGGTAAAGAGAACAGAGCCATTGTTTGTGATGATGGCATAAGGTGTTGATAGGTATGGGAGAAAGAGGTGTTTTTAGGTGTAAGGGAGAGACGGTAGATGGGATGGAGAAAGGGAGGAAGGAAAAGATATGAGAGAAAGAAGAGAGGGAGGGATGAGAATGGGAAGGAGAGGACAAAAGGAGGGAGGAAAGGACTGGAAGGAGAGAAGAAAGGCAGGATAGAGGTAGAGAAGTAAGGAAAGGAAGGGAAGGAGAAAGAGAGGGGAGAAAAAGATCTTAGGGAAAGAATGAAAGAAGGAAGGGAAAGAAAAGGATGGAAAGGGGGGGAAAGAAGGAAGGCAGGATAGAAGGAAAAAAGGAAGGGATAGTGAAAGGAAGGAAAGGAAAGGAAGGGAGGGAAAGAAGGATGGTATGATCGAAGGGAAGGAAATGAAGGGAATATTGAAGGATGAATCACGTTTAACTAAAGACAAAAGCAGGAACTTCATGACGAAGAGACAATCCCTTCTTTTCCTCCTCTCCTTCCTCACCGATCTTCCCTTCTAGTTTTTATTGAGCTCCATTTGTCTGTCTGTCCTCCATTATCAGCCAAACGTCCAACAGAGAGAGAGTGAAGGGTGAAACTTTTTTTTTTCTTTTCCTTTTTTTTTTTTTCTTTTTTTTTTTTTTTAGATTCGAAAATAAATCTCGGCGCCTTACTGAATCTGCAACCTTTCAAGCTGCGATGAATGTTGGTCCTTATCTGCGCGTGTGTTGAGAATACGAAAAACTCTTTGATTGATCGTCCGCTCTGAAGGGTTCTGGACGGGCTGAAGGCGGAGGAAGAGGCGGAGAAGGAGGAGGAGGAGGAGAAGAAAAAGAAAAAGAAGAAGAAGAAGAAGAAGAAGAAGAAGAAGAAGAAGAAGAAGAAGAAGAAGAAACATGGAAACATGGAAATGCAGGCAACAGAAAACCTATTGGCTCATTACGAGGTTGCCCACTTTGGTGATTTAATCTGCTCGACAGCCACATGGGGCCTGGGGAACAGATGAAAGCACCTCGACATTAAGGAGCAGATGAAAGCACCTCGATATTGAGGAGCAGATGAAAGCACCTTAATATTCAGTTTATTCCCGACGCAGCGAAGTGACGGTCGATTCTATATTTGAAGGAGTTGATAGTATTCGCATTTACTACTTCTGAAGGAAGATTGTTCCAGTGACGGATGACTCGGTTTGAAAAGAAACTCCTTCCGATGTCTGTGTTACATCGACTAGACTGAATGGGTAAACCGTTATTTCTAGTTCTTGAGTTGGTTTACAGTTCAAAGAATTTGGAATAATCGACGTTATTGAATTTTTTCAGATACTTGAAGACTTGAATCATATCCCCTCGTAGGTGTCTTTTCTCCAATGTAAAGAGATTGAGTCGCTTGAGTCGTTCCTCGTACGGTTGAGCCCTTAAGGTTGGTATCATTTTCGTGGCGCGTCGTTGAATCCTTTCCAGTAAATCAATGTCCTTTCTGTAATTAGGAGACCAGAACTGTACTGCATACTCGAGGTGCGGTCTTACCATGGAATTATACAAGGATAGCGTCACGTCTGGCGTTTTACACTCGAAGTTCCTCGCTATGAACCCGAGCATAGTGTTGGCCTTGTATGCTTTTTTACAGGAGAAGAAGAAGAAGGAGGAGGAGGAGGAGGAGGAGGAGGAGAAGGAAGGCACTGTAAGATTTTAGATAACCTAGTTTTGGCATTTGGTGTGTGTGTGTGTGTGTGTGTGTGTGTGTGTGTGTGTGTGTGTGTGTGTGTGTGTGTGTGTGTGTGTGTGTGTGTTTCTGCCTTATTTCTCTTGATTTCCACATTTCCTTATTTTCCTAACCTTTTTTTTTCACTTTTTCCATTATTAACCACTTTTTTCCATTTTCTAACCTTTCCTTTACCCTCTATTTCCTTTCACTTTTTAATCCGTCCTTTACCTTTGTCCCTTTAAATTCCAGTCATTTATTTTACCTTTCCTCACCTCTCTTTGCCTTCCTTTGCCTTTTGCTTCCTCTGCAATCTTACCTTTGCTTGTCATATATATAGCCATCCTTACCTTCCTTGCATTTCTTTTCATTTTCTTGCACCACGCCACTCGTTTCCATGCCAATTAGCAGCAGATCAGGTGTGTCCTTTACCTGGCTCTCATCTCAGGCAATCCTACACCTGAACCACTTGTCTCCCCAATTATACCCAAGTCTTTGTGTGTGTATTCCTGACTTAGCACCTCGTGACGAACAGGTAAATATCATACAGGTAAATCAGGATATTTCGCTTTTATTATTTGCCTTGAATTGGCGGGAAAAAAGGGAGAAAGTGAAGGAAATATGAAGCAGCTAGGAATTTAACACGTGAACTACCTGTCTTCCACCTGTCTTCTGTGTGTATGTGTTCCTATTTTTAACGCCTAATGACTTACAGGTAAATAACGTCACTTTATTTTTTAACTCTAACATGAGGTGAAAAAAGGAAGGTGAAGAAAATATGGAATCGATAGTTATAATTTGATGGGGTAAGTAGTTTTGTTTATAGAGGTGGTTGTGGTGATGGTAGTTGTAGTAGTAGTAGTAGCAGTAGTAGCAATAGTAGAGAAAAAAGGTCGCAAATCAGTGGTGGTAATAGTAGTAATAGTAGTAGTAGTAGTAGTAGTAGTGATGTAAGTGATGGTAGTTTGATAATGTATTCGTGTGACTAAACAATGATTACTATGACTACTACAAGTGGTAAACAGAAACAGTAGTAGTAGTAGTAGTAGTAGTAGTAGTAGTAGTGGTAAGTGATGGTAGTGATGAGAGTTTGATAATGTATTCGTGTGATAAAACAATGATTACTAAGACTACAACAAATAGCAAAAGAGACAGGTAGTAGTAGTAGTAGTAGTAGTAGTAGTAGTAGTAGTAGTAGTAGTAATAGAAATAGTAGTAACAGGTAAATCAATAAACGTTCCCAGATGTTTGATTTCATTACCGAATCTAAATTTACCTGTGTGCGTGTTCCGCTCTCAGTAATTGGCCGTTGCTTGAGTGAAGGCGAGCGCTGATTGGACCAATTATCTCTTCAAGCAGGTGTTGGCGAGGGGGTAGAAAGCGTTTTATTTATTTATTTATTTTTTTTTTTTTGAACGCTCTTATCAGTTATGGGAGTTTTTTTTATTTTTTATTTATTAACTTAGTGTGTGTGTGTGTGTGTGTGTGTGTGTGTGTGTCTGTGTGTGTGTGTGTGTGTGTGTGTGTGTGTGTGTGTGTGTGTGTGTGTGTGTGTGTTTTGAATAGCAAGGTGGGTCGAGATTATAATGTTTTACCTTTCTTCCTTTATCTTTATCTATGTTTATCTTTACATCTCTCTATCTTTCTCTTTCTTTATTTATCTGGCTATATATTTATCTTTTCATTTATCTCTGTATCTATCTAGCCATCTCTCTCTCTCTCTCTCTCTCTCTCTCTCTCTCTCTCTCTCTCTCTCTCTCTCTCTCTCTCTCACACACACTCGCTCTCTCTCCCTCTCTCTCACACACACACCTCCCCCATCCCCCCTTGCTGCCCCTCCCTCCCCCCACCACACACACCCCTCCCCCCCTCCACCCCTCCACCCCACACACCTCTTCGCATTAGCCACATTGAACAGGTGCATAATCGCGTTTTCCACCAATCAGCGACGCTCTCCGCTCAAGACCAATTACCTGGGCTTACCGGACACGCGTGCTCTTCAAACCTTTTAACTCGCCGATACGTTTAAGTCGCTGATCCTAAGTTATGTAGGGTTGAAAGGCGGGTTTTGGGAAGGATTACATCAAGTTCGTTTCGCTTATAGAGTTGTTTCTCTTATATTTTTTCTTAGCTAGTACTCTTTCATTTCTTGTATTTTCTGTTCTTTTATTCTGATTTTTTATTTTGTCTTTTGTTTTTGTATCTCTCTCCCTCTCAATTGCTCTCTCTTACCTTTCTTTTCAGAGTTGTTTTTCTATTTTCGTTTTCTAGTTATTTGTTTAGTTTTTTTTTTCTTTCTTTTCGTAAATTTCTTTGTCTTCTGTCTCGTTTTAATTGTCTTCAGCTACTATTTGCTTTCTCTCACTTTTTTTTTTCTTATTTGTTTTATTTTCATGCTTATTCCTTTTATTATTTTTTTTCATTCTGGACGTTTTTTTGTGTTTTGTCCCCCTCTCTCTCTCTCTCCCCGTCTATTTTTTTTTTCAATCTGGCAAGTTGTTCTATTTTCCGTTTTTTTTTTTTTTTTTTTTGGGGGGCGTTTTTTTATAGTTTTATTTTAGTCTTCAAAGAGCCTCTTGTCTTCCGGTCTCTTTCCTTTCTCTTCCGTGTCTCAGTTTTCATTATTTTTCTATATTCATTTAACTTTTTTCGGGGTTCTTTTTCTGGCACGCGTTTTCTCTCTTTTTTTCATATCACATTTCTATTCGTGACATGAGTTATATTATTCCCTTTTCCTACCATTTCTCTATATATGTTATTCGTCACATGAGTTATATTTTTCCCTCTTTCTACCTTTTCTCTATATCTGTTTCATCTTTTTCTTCATTCAAATTGTTGATCACCTTTTTCTAACATTTATTTCCACAATTTTCACTCCCCATTCTTATTTGTCATAAGAGTTGTGTTTTCTCTCTTTTTTTTTTGAGGTCTTCTTTATATTTGCTTTTATTTCTTACCTTCTTCATTTTCACTATTGATAACTTTTTTTCTTTTATGTACTTTCTTAACTTTCACCTCCCATTTTATTCATCATTCGGGCTATATTTTCCTCCTCTCCATCTTTTTCTCTTCTATCTTTTTCTCTTCATTTTTTTTTCTTCCATTTTTCTCCCTTTGTCTTTCCTTTTCTCCACTTTTCCATCTTTTTCTCCCTACGTCTACCTTTTTCTCCTCTCCATCTCTTTCTCTTCTATCTTTTTCTCTTCATATTTTTTCTTCCATCTTTCTCCCTATGTCTTTCCTTTTCTCCACTTTTCCATCTTTTTCTCCCTACGTCTACCTTTTTCTCCTCTCCATTTTTTCTCCTCCTCTCCATATTTTTCTCTTTCTCTCCATTGTTTTCACCTCCTCTACATCATTTTCTCCCTCCCTACGTCTTTCTTTTTCTCCTCATCTTTTTCTCCTCCTCTCCATCTTTTTCTCTCTCTCTCCATCTTTTTTCTCTTCCTCTCCATCTTTTTCTCCTCGGCCTCTCTTTCTTTTTCCCTTCCCGCCGCTCCCCTTTTAACGCTTCCGCATCCTGCCTTCAACTGACTACCTGGTGGACCAATTAGTGGGCCCCTCAAAGGACAGGTGACCTCCAAAAAGAAAGGGAGAGTCTTTAGCACCTGCATACAACTCTACACACCTTTTCATCCTCCCTTTCACCCTACTTTTTCACCCTCTCTCTCTCTCTCTCGCTCTCTTTATTAATTAGCTCAAGATTTCAGTTTTTTTTTATGTTGTTGTTGTTACTGTCACTTTTTTGTTCTTTTCTCTCTTCATTGTGGCTTTTGTGTGACGATGTTTCTGTTTGTTGTGTTTTTTTTCTGTTTTATTTGTCTTTTTTTCTTCTCCGGTGACCAATTTTTTCCTGGTAGTTTGTCTTTGTGTGTGTGTGTGTGTGTGTGTGTGTGTTTATTGCGTTGTTGTGTTGTGTTGTGTTGAATAGTGTATGTGTATGTGGGTGGGGGAGGGTGTGTGTGTGTGTGTGTGTATGTGTGTGTGTGTGTGTGTGTGTATGTGTGTGTGTGTGTTCTTTGGAGGGCACCAGAGGGCAAAAACGCCGCTAGTTTATTCATTTTTAGTCTCTTTGTTCATTCCCTTTTTTCTCTTCTACTCTTTTGCCTCTATGGACATGTCAAGAGGGGGACGAGAAAGAAGAAGAATGGTGAATAAAAGGGGAATAAAGAGAAGGCTGAAAGGGTAGGAAAGGTGAAGGTATGTAAGAAGAGAAAGAAGGGATAAAGTAGAAGATTTTGATTAAAGAGAAGAAAGAGGAAGATAAGGAAGGAGAATATAAAGAAGACTGGAAGAGGAAGAAGAGCAGAAGTATGAAAGAAAGTAGGAGGAGATAAGTAGCTTTTGGTTAAGGAAGAGGAAAAGGAAGAGGCGAAATAAAGAAGGAAAGGGAGCAGAATGAAATTAAGAAGGAGGAGAAGGAAGAATAAAGAAAAAAACAAGAAAGTAGGAAGAGCATAACAGGAAACTAATGAGAAGAGGAAGAAGAAAGAAGAGAAGAGGAAAGAAAAAGTTTAGATGGAGGAAAAGTAAAGAAGACCATGAAGAGGAGGAGGAAAAAGAAGAGAGAGGAGAAGAAAACCAGGAATGAACATAATGAGGAGGAAGAGGAAGACAAGGAAGGGGAGGAAAATGGGAAAGTAGATAGTTAGGGTGACTTGGAAGAAGAGGGAGAGAAGGGACCATTTTTTACCGAGATGTTTGAGTTCCTAATGATGTATTTTTACGCTATAGTACATCCCCCCTTTGTTATATGGATGGCAGACGTGTGTGTATGTATGTATGTATGTATGTATGAAAAAAATGGCTGTCTCTGTTGGCTGATTATTTGATACTTTTTGTATTCATCAACTTTTTATTTATTTATTTATTTTTTATTTATTTATTTATTTTTTTTTTATGTCCAGACGCTCTCTCTGTAAGGTGTCTTTGTGTTGTCTTGTTTTCTTTTCTTTGTGTTGTTTCTTCCTTTTCTTTTCCTTTTCTTTCTTCTCTTTCTCCTTTCGTTTTCTTTCTTCTTTTCCTTTTTTTTGTCTTCTCGTGTTTTTTGTCTTCATGTGTACTGACTTTCTTTTCTTCGAGTAGTGTTTCTTTTTTCTTCTTTTGTCTTGTGCATTGTGAAGGCTTTCTTTCTTCTCTGGGGGCCTATGACTGTAAGCTTTTCGTTCCTCTTTCATTTCTTTTCTCCGTTTTCCCTTCTTCATCTCCTCTTCAGACTTTTCTTCTTTTCCCTTTTTTCTTCCTCTTCATCCTCTTTATACCCATCCTTTCAGTTCATCTTCTCGTCTCGACTCTTCTCTTTTTTCTTTGTCATCCTCTTCAGACCTTTTTTCTTTCCCCTTTTTTTCTTCCTCTTCATCTTCTTTATGTCCATTCTTTCAGTTTATCTTCTTTTCTCGACTCTTCTTTTCCCTTCTTCATCTCCTCTTCAAACCTTTTCTTCTTTTCCCTGTTTTCTTCCTCTTCATCTTCTTTATGTCCATTCTTTCAGTTCATCTTCTTTTCCCAACTCCTCTTCATCCTCCAACTCTTTCCCCTCAATTTCCTTTCCCCTTACCCTCCTCCTCCTCCTCCTCCTCCTCCTCTTCCTCCTCCAACTCCTTCCCCTCCATCTCCTTTCCCCTTACCCTCCTCCCCCTCCTCCTCCTCCAACTCCTTCCCCTCCATCTCCTTTACCCTTACCCTCCTCCTCCTCCTTCCCTTCCTTCTCCTCCTTCAACTCCTTCCCCTCAATCTCCTTTCCCCTTACCCTCCTCCCCCTCCTCCTCTTCCTCCTCCTCCTTCCCCTCCACCCCCTCCTCCTCCTCCCCAGGCTTTCCCACGCTGTTTGCCTCTCATTAGCACGCACGTCCACACACACTCTCAAGGCCAGGTGGCGGTCTCTCACCTTGGCGCGGCTGTCACCATGGAAATGAAGGAAAGGTGCCGGCCCGCTCCCGTCACCTAGACAAAGATAGACGCCTTGAAGATTTCCCTCGTGTGATAGAGTATAGATTAGATTTATTAGGATTTTCTTACCTTTCCTTAATTAATCCCCTCGCTCCTTTCTTTCCTTTCCTTCTTCAACCTTTCCTTTGCTTTTCCTTTTCTTGACTTCCTCGCCCTTTTCTTCTCCTTTCCTTCCTCTCGTTCCCTTCTTTTCCTTTCCTTTAACCTTTTCTTTACTTTTTCTCTCCTTAATCCCCTAGTTCCTTTCTTTTCCTTTCCTTCCCCTCTTTCCTTTCTTTTCTTTGCCTTTCCTTTCCTTTCTCCCTTGCTCCTTTCTTCTCATTTCGTCCTTGACTTTTCCTTTACCTTACCTTTCCTTGACCTCTCTCCTTTCTTTTCCTGTCCTTCCTTTCGTTCCTTTCTTTTCCTTTCCTTCTTCAACCTTTCATTTACTTTACCTTTCCTTGAACTCCTCGCTCTTTTCTTTTCCTTTCCTTCCTCTCGTTCCTTTCTTTTCCTTTCCTTTTTCAACTTTTCCTTTCCCTTATGTTTCCTTTATGCCTCGTTCCTTTCTTTTCCTTTTCTTACGTATCCTTTTCTTTACCTTACCTTTCCTTAACACTCTCCTTCCTTTTTTCTCCTTTCCTTCCTCTCGCTTCTTTCTTTTCCTTTCCTTCATTAACCTTTCCTTTCCTTAATCCACTCTTTCCTTTCGTTTCCTTCCTGAACCCTTCCTCAACCTTATCTTTCCTTAACCCTCTCGCCCCTTTCTTTTCCTTTCCTTTCCCTAGCTTTTTTCTATTCCTCTCCTTCCCTAACCTTTACCTAAACTTTCCTTAAACCCTTCTTTCCTCCCTTAACCTTTCCTTTACGTTTGTCTTTATAACTCCTTTCATATTTTTAACCTTTCCTTACCTTCTTTGCCTTCCTTTACCCTTTCCTTCCTTCTTTAATCAAGGAAAGCTAAGGGAAACATTTCTTAACCAATTAGTACACTACGCAATTCCTTTCTTTCCCGTTTTTCTTCCTCTTCATCTCCCTTACGCCCATTCTTTCAGTTCATCTTCTTTTCCCAACTTCACGTCCTCCTCCTCTTCCTCCTCCAACTCCTTCCCCTCCATCTCCTTTCAACTTACCATCTTCACCGTCATTCATCAACCAGTCTTCCCACACGTTCAAAGCATAACATCAATTTACACAGGAGCGCCGGAAAGTGTGTGATGACGGTCGAGGTGATGACGTAGTGGTGACTTCGGTGATACTTCCCGAATGGATGTATTTTGTCCCCTTGCAACGACCTCGTCCGGGCGTGAAATGGCGCAGCGGTGGCCTTGGTGCTGGGTCTTCTTATTATGGAGCGAGAGACCTGCGTGGCGGCGAGGCGAGGAGGAGGAGGAGGAGGAGGAGGAGGAGGAGGAGGAGGAGGTGGAGGAAGAGGAGATGGACGTGGAATTGTAAACGGAGGAAGAGGAGGGAAGAAAGAGGAAAGGAGGTGGAATTGAAATGGAGAGAGAGAAGAGAAATTGGAAAGAGAAGAGGAAAAAGAGGAATTGGAAAGAGAAGAGGAGAAAGAGGAATTGGAAAGAGAAGAGGAAAAAGAGAAATTGGAAAGAGGAAATGGAAAGAGAAGAGGAGAAGGAGGAATTGGAAATGGAGAGAGAGAAGGAAGAAAGAGAAGGAAGTGTAGGTTGACGGGAAACAAGAAGAGAAGGAAAACGTTGAGGGATGAGGAAGAAGAGAAGAAATGAAAAGGGAGGAGGAGGAGGAGGTGAAGGAAGAGGAGATGGGTGGGAAAGGAGGTGGAACTGGAAACGGAGAGAGAGTAGAAAGAGGAAGGAAGAAGAAGAGGAGGGAACAAAGAGGGAAACGGAGATGCAAGAGAATTAAGGAAGAGAAGAAGAGAAAGAAAACAAAGGGAAAAGGAGGAAAACAAGAAGAGAAGGAAAAAAGGACCTCGAGATAGTTAAAGGAGAAGGAAAAGAGAGAAAAGGAAGAAAAGGAAAGCGAGGAAATATCGATGAGGAAAAAAGGATCTTGAAATAGTTAAAAGAAAAGATAGAAATGAAAGAAAAGGAAAACGAGGAAATAATGATGAGGAAAAAAGGATCTTGAAATAGTTAAAAGAAAAGATAGAAAAGAAAGAAAAGGAAAACGAGGAAATAATGATGACGAAAAAAAGGATCTTGAAATAGTTAAAAGAAAAGATAGAAAAGAAAGAAAAGGAAAACGAGGAAATAATGATGAGGAAAAAAGGATCTTGAAATAGAAAAGAAAGAAAAGCAGAGAAAAGGAGAAAAGGGATCCAAAATTGAGATGAAATAAGGAAAACAAAAACAATTACTAGAAAAAACAATATACGTGAAGCAAAACAAGGAAAACCAAGTGAAAGAAAGAGACAAAAATCCTTAATTCACGCAAACAACGAAGCAAATCAGGCAAAAAAAAAAAAAACTACCTCTTTTGATTATTTTTTGTAGGAGCAGCGAGTAGCGGGCTTTTTTATTTTTTTATTAATGCTTCCTTTTTCTGTGCCCTTGAGCTGTCTCCTTTGTTGTAAAAAAAATAAAAAATAAATAAAAAGAACCTCTCGCTCAAGCCATTGGTCACCCGAAGCTCCTCAAGGTTATAAGCGACGGTGTGATTGGACGAGACAAGGTCAACAAACACGCTCATTGGCTGGCTTCAAGAGCAGACCCATTTTCCTCGATTCTCATTGGCCGTGCCTCCTACTTAAGGGATCTCGGTCTTCTTGGCAAGCCTGTCGTTGAGTGCCCTTAACTAATAGACTTAGGACCGTTTCTTTCATCTTTAGTGGTGTTAGTGAGAGAGAGAGAGAGAGAGAGATGGAAGAATTGGTTATGAAAATGGAAATAAGAAGACTAGAATGTAAAATTTGAGAAGAAAAAAAAAGAAGGAATGGGAGGAGGTGGAGGAAGAGGAGGAGGAAGAACAAACTCATTAGCATTGTTCTTGAAGGAAAACTCAAGATAGAAAGGGACAGATTGATGGGAAAGGTGCAAATAGATAGAGATGAATTACTTTAAGCCACAAAAAAAAAAACATGTAGACCTCTCATTTACCCACTATACAGAACACCCATCATTTCCACCCCTCTCGTTTTCTTTCCTCTGCCAAACACACACATCAGCCATCTCAAACATCACCAATTTCCACCCCTCTCTATCTCTATCTCTCTCTTTCCCTTCGCCCTTTCCCTTCCAGGCCTTTCCTTCACGTCCCTTTCCTTCACACCCCTTCCTCCCTCTTGCCCCCAACACAACCCTTTTCCACCCCTCTCAATATATCTCCCTCTCTTTCCCTTCTCCCTTTCCTTCACGGCCCTTTCCTTCACCCCCCTTCCTCCCCCTTGCCCCCAATACAACACTCATTTCCACCCCTCTCGATTTATCTCCTCTTTCCCTTCGCCTCCCTTTCCCTTCCTCTTCCTTTTCTTTAAATGCTTTCCTAGTTCCTCCATGACTTTCCTTCTCTCTCTTTCCCTTTCTTACTTATTCTTTTCTCTCTTCCTTCTCCTTTTCCTTATATTCCTTCCTCTTCTTTCCTTCGTTGTTATCCTTCACGACCCTTTCCCATGACACTCCCCCCTCCCCCCATGCCCTCCCA
Source organism: Eriocheir sinensis (assembly GCF_024679095.1). NCBI lineage: Eukaryota > Metazoa > Arthropoda > Malacostraca > Decapoda > Varunidae > Eriocheir > Eriocheir sinensis. Next base: position 17,410,555 of record NC_066519.1, read on the forward strand.
GTCACCACCCTTTTCTATCCCTCTCAATCTCACTCCCTCTTTTCCTTCGCCCTTTCCTTCACGACCCTTTCCCTTGACACTCCCCCCTCCCCCCCATGCCCTCCAAGACACCACCCTTTTCCATCCCTCTCAATCTCACTCCCTCTTTTCCTTCGCCCTTTCCTTCACGACCCTTTCCCATGACACTCCCCCCTCCCCCCCATGCCCTCCAAGACACCACCCTTTTCCATCCCTCTCAATCTCACCCCTTCTCTTTCCCTTTTCCCTTTCCTTCACGGCACTTTCCTTTGACACTTCCTTCTCCCCTGTGACACTTCCAAGTCCCCCCTGGCAGTTTCCCTTCCTCCAGTTCTTCCCCTGTGACACTCCCCTTCACCTTACACTTCCCTTTCCCTTCTGGCACTTCCCAATCCCCTTACATTTCCCTTCCCATTCGTCCCCTGGATACTTCCCTTCCCCGAACACTTTTCCCCCCTCTCTTCTGACACTTTCCCCCCTCGTCCCCTTTCTTCCCCCCTCGTTCCCCCCGGCTGTTTATTGTCTGTCGGCCCCTCGGCGCAAGTTGTGTGCGGGCAAATATGTGTTCAGGTGGCGGCCGGCGGTAAAATCGTGGCCGGCAACTTCCCTTCTCTGCTCTTAATGACGCGGCTTCAAAGGGGTGACGCCGAGACTAAAGTTCCTCACACTCTCCCTCTCTCTCTCTCCCTCCCTCTCTCTCTCTCTCTCTCTCTCCCTCTCTCTCTCTTGGTCTCGTGCTCTTTCTCTCTCATGTCCCCAGGCTTGTCTTCTTGTCGTTGTCCTCGTTTTGTTCTCCTCTTTGTCCTCTTGAAGCCTGAAGTTACCCCATTCTTCTCCTCTCTCTTCTCTTTACCTCTTTTATTTCATCTCCATTTTATTCCAGTAGTGCTTTTCCCCTTGGTCTTTGCTTTTGGTTGGCTTTTCTACTTCTTCATTTTCATCCCCATTCGTCTCCCCCTCCCCATTCTTCTCCGCTCTCTCTCTTCTCTTTAACTCCTTCTCTCTCTCTCTCTCTCTCTCTCTCTCTCTCTCTCTCTCTTTTATTTCATGTACATTTTATTCCAGTCGTACTTTTCCTTTTCCTTTTGTCCTTTCTTTTGGTTGGTTTCTCTACTTCTTCATGTTCATCCCCATTCGTCTCCTCCTCCTCCTCCTCCTCCTCCTCCTCTTTCTCCTTCCCCTAGTTCTGAAGTCTTAACTGTTAACTCTTTATCCTCCTCTTCATCTTCGTTTATGTCTTCATCTCTCAGCCTTGTCTTCACCTCCTTTCACCTCCTCTTCTTCCTCCTTCTCCAGCTGCTCGTTCTTCTTTTTTTCGTTATGGCTTATTGTTCTCTTCTATTTTCTATCGTTTTTCATTGTCCTCTCTTTCATTATTGCTTCTGTTACCGTTCCTCAACTTCTTCTTTATTGTCTTTTTCCTCCTCCACCTCCTTGTCCTTCTCCTCCTCTTCATTATCACTTTTCTTTCTTTTCCATTTCGTTTCTTGTTCTCATCTCTTATTTCTTCTCTCGCTCTTCTCCTCGCAACTTTTTTTTTATTCCTCATCTTTATCATTACTATCCTTCACCACCTCTCCTCCTCCTACTCCTCCTCCTCCTCTTCCTCGTTTCCTTTTTTCTCTTTTACTTTAGGTTTGTCCCATTTTCTTCGGCTCGTCACTTCCCATTTTCTTTGCCTCCTCACATTCCGTTTTCTTTGCCTCCTCACTTCCCGTTTTCTTCGGCTCGTCACCTCGCGTTATGACGACTAATAATTTGGGGACATGACAACCAATGGCCTTCCCTTGGTCCTTGATGCTGGCCCAAGGATTTTTTTGTCTCTCTCTCTCTCTCTCTCTCTCTCTCTCTCTCTCTCTCTCTCTCTCTCTCTCTCTCTCTCTCTCTCTCTCTCTCTCTCTCTCTCTCTCTCTCTCTCTCTCTCTCTCTCTCTCTCTCTCTCTCTCTCTCTCATTCTCTCTTTCTCTTTCCTCTCTCACTTTCCTCTTCTCACTCTTCATTTTCTTTTCCTTTCATTTATCTCTATCTGATTTTACTCCATCCTTTCTTTCATTCACATCACCCTCTGGTTCTCTTCTTCCTTTCCTTTCCTCTCTTCTTCCGTCTCTCCTCTATCCCTTGAACCGTCTTTCTGGTCCTCTTTCCTTTCTTTTATCACTTTCTCCCTCCTTTCCTCTGCTAGTATATCAATCGTTTCATCTACATATTCTCCCTTCCTTCTTTTCCTCGCTATCTCCCTTCTTCCTTCCTTTTATCCCTTCATCCCGTCCCTTCCCTTCGTCCCTTTCAGATCAGCGGGCGGCCCTTCACGGAGCCCATCAACGCCCCTCCCCCCCCCCGTGTAAGGTTATGGCCAATCCGTGAAATTATTTTGTTTAATCTCGTCGCTGTTTACGGCGGGTGTCGCGAGGTGGCGCGCGCCCCTCAATGCCGCTATTGGGGATACGACCCACTATTTCTTTCTCAACCAATACCTGGCTTGTAACTCGCTGCCGCCGCCTCCTCCTCCTCCTCCTCCTCCTCCTCCTCTTCCTTCTGCTCCTGCTCACTCTCCTCCTCCTCCTCCTCATCTTGCTCTCTCTCCTCCTTCCTCTTTCCTTCCTCCTCCCTTCCTTCTGCTTCCCTTTTCCTCCTCTCCCTTCTCCTTCCTTTCTCTTCCCTCTTCTTTTCCTTTATACTCTCTTCTATAGTTCCTTCTTGGCTTCCCTCTTTCCTTCCTCCTTACTTCCTTCCTTCTGCTTCCCCTTTCCTCCTCTCCCTTCTCCTTCCTTTCTCTTTCCTCATCTCTTCCTTTCCCTCCCTACTTCTTTCCTTTATACTCTCGTCTTGACTTTCCTCTTTCCTTCCTCCTTTCCCCTTTTCTCCTCTCCTCCCTTTCCCTTTCTTCTTTTTTCCTTTATATGCTCTCCTATTTCCTCCATGACTTACCTTCTCTGTCTTCCTTCTTCTTTCCCTTATATTCCTTCCTCTTCCTTCCTTCCTTTCTCAGATGGAGGAGGAGGAGGAGGAGATGTAGTAGTTTTAATGTTTGATGCAAATGTTAAAAGTTTTTATGTATTCAAAAGTACCATTAGAGAGAGAGAGAGAGAGAGAGAGAGAGAGAGAGAGAGAGAGAGAGAGAGAGAGAGAGAGAGAGTAACTGAAGCTCCGAAACGTGCTCCGAAACCTCATCATAGTTTTAATTGTAACGTGAAACTCATTCCTCCTTCCCTCTCTCTCTCTCCCTCCCTCCTTCCCTCCTTCCTTCTCTCCCACATTTTTCCCTCTACCTCCGTTTCCTCTTTCCCTCCCCTGGTTCCTCCTTCTCCTCCTCCTCCTCCTCCTCCTCCAACTCCTCCTCCTCCTCTTCTTCCTCCTCTTCCTCCTCTTTTCCTCCTCCTCCTCCTCCTCCTCCTCCTCCTCCTCTTCCTCAATTTTATCATCAGCAGAAACCAGAACGATTACACACACACACACACACACACACACACACACACACACACACGAGATGAGGAAAATGGCTCAATTCCTTTCCAAACCTCAAAAGTATAAATTAATGAAGGAATTGAATAACTTTGAAAAGAGACCCGAAGCGAACCCGGCGACCTACGGAAAAGAAATGGAGAAACACGAATTTAGACGAAGATTTAGGCTCCTCGCCCTTGAGATTATATTTTGATAACTTACGTGAGTTTTTTAGATAGTTTTTTTTTTGTGGGTGTGAGAAGAAACTAAAAAAAATATAACCTACTTCATATATACTGCGTTCCTTCAGCCTCCCGAGTCCCCTTTTTTTATCAAACAAACGATTTTATTTTCCTTTTCTTCTTTATTTTTCCTTTTTTTTTTTTTTTTTTTTTTTTTTTTGATAGCGGTGTTAATGGTGTAGTATGACTATACGTAATTTTCAGACACGATCTTTTTCCCTCTTTTTTTTTCCATAGATTCCTTTATGGTGTGTGTTAATGGATCACTTGTTTTCTATGGTGGCAATGATAGGTATGGTGTCCTGGGCTGGTATGGAGGTGATTTTTTTATTTTTTTTATTTTTTACAACAAAGGAGACAGTTTAAGGGCATGAAAAAAGGAAACTATAATAAAAAAAAAAAAGCCCGCTACTCGCTGCGCCTGTAAAGAATCAAAAGAGGTGGCCGAAAGAGGGGTCAGTTGTCGTGATAAGGGATTTTTTGGGGTGATGACATATAGAAAGGCGTTGTGAGTGTGTGTGGGGATTAGTCAAAGATGCTGATTATGGTAGAAGGGTAGTTTGGAGCAATGATATGGTTCTCTGCTTGTACCTTCGTGGTGTTGTGTGTGTGGGGATTAGTCAAAGATGTTGATTATGGTAGAAGGTTTGTTTGGAGCAATTATATGGTGGTCTGCTTGTGCCTCCGTGCTCTGAAATGTAATGGTGGTGCTGGGTTGGGTTGCTTCTACGGCTGGTCTCCTTCCCCGTTTCCCTTTGTATCGAGTCCTGTCACTTTCATCAGACTTACCTTTGGCTTAATTGAAATCTTGATGTTTGGCTTAATTGATTTCCGGCGACTTGAAATTGAATATAAATCTTTAAACCGGCGAATCAAGAAAGTTATTATTTTTCGCATTCATACTCAAACCACTACTACTTCTACCACTACTACTACTACTGCTACTACTACTACTACTACTGCTACGACTACGACTACTTCTACAGGGGCAGCACTCACACACACACAAGCTCCATCTTCAAGTTATTATTTTCTTCGTTAAAATGACGCGGCTTTGATGGAGGAAGCAATTTGGGAGCGTGATAGTCTTTCTGAGGGGGACTTTAACAAACGGGAGGGAAGCCAAGTTACTCTCTTCCCGAATTGGCACCAAACTCTTTCGAAATTTGGAACCATACATTGAAATAAGCAGAGGACCCATTTCCCTATTTGCGGTCAACCTTGCAGCACTTAAACCATATACAAAGACACAGAACAAGTAATATTTATATCGTTTACCCTTGAAATGGTACCAGACTCCCACGAAATGCAGAACAGGACATTGCAATAACCACAAGAGTCATTTTCTAGTCGTGGTCAGCCCTGCACCACATCAACCAGGCACACAGAGACAGAGAACAAGTCGCATTTTCATTGTTTACTCCGCGGAAACACGAGAGATCCGGAAGGGCTTGCGAAAATATGAAGAAAAGAAGACCGTTCACTTTACGACGGGGACACAGGAAATAGAGGAGTGTGGCCGAATACCCGCGTCCATTTTCCTTGTGTAAGTGACCTAATATCTCGTGCTCCGGGAAGTGGCCGAGGCGGAAGCAGGAATAAAAATGAGGAGAAAACGGAGGAAAATATTAAGTGGGGAAGTTTACCAGCGTGGTCGGAGGTGAATGACTCATGAAATATTGGGCACGAGACCATGAGGCGTTCGAATGCAATACAGGATTTTCGAATTGGATGCCATACTGTGATAGATTTTGCGTGTGACTCGAAGGCAAGTTATTATTTTTTTTTTTACAGCAGAGGAGTCCATTTAAGGGCATAAAAAAAAGGAAACAAATGTGAAAAAAAAGGCGCTCTACTCACTGTTATATATCGAAAAGTCATGAACAGAGAAGCTCAGAATAATTGAGATGTTGTTGAATTCCTGAAATCGAATTCTTCTTCTTTAGAACATTCCAATGGCTTCAAAAACAAAATAAAGTAGTAAATATCTTAGAGTAATGGAGGCGTTCGAATATAATATAATATAATAATAGATTTTGTATTTGACTCGAAGGCAAGTTAAGTTAATGAATATATCGAGAAATCATGAATACAGAACCTCAGAATAGTTAAAGACGATGTTGAATTCCAAAATCGAATGTAATGCTTCTTTAGAACATTCAAATGGCTTCAAAAACAAAATAAAGTAGTAAATATCTTAGAACAATGGAAATAATAACATTCAACTAGCTACGAAAATAAGATAGAGTAAATAAACGTCTTAGATAATCGGCATTGGAGCTTAGAACTTTTAAACGCGGGCGAAAGTTTGAGAAATAATGCATAAACTGTCTTAGGGAATTTGCCCTTGCCTGGAAATTAAAATACATAACCAATTGCAAGTCAGAAAGTTGGAATCGAGTGTTGTCCTATCTAAAAACTTTCATTTTGCCCTTGAAATAAAGATAAACAAACAAACACATCGGAAAATATTTGACACCCAAGTCAAAGACATTCAAATACAATGCAGAAAGTTTCAAATCGCACGGTAACTCTTTATGGACATTCACATCGACTTCGAAACTACACAAATACATACCTCGTGAAATACTGGGAATTGGAACTTGAAAACAATCACATGCAAGACAGGAGTTTGAAACCGATTCTAAATTATCAAACTCGATTCTTGAAAGAGAAATACAAAACGCAAACTGAATAAACGTCGTGAAATATAAGGTAACGAAGCTTAGGTCATTTGGATGCAACGCAGATGTTTGGGATTTTATGGGAAACTATTTTATTGTATTCGCTCTGGTCTCGAAAATAAGATAAAAAAAAAAAACATACGTGGGAATGAAGAGTTTTAAGGGAGTGTAAAAAAATAAACATAAGTGGAAATGAAGAGTTTTATAGGAGTGTAAAAAATGAACAAGTGGAAAGGAAGAGTTTTAAGGGAGTGTAAAAAAATAAACATAAGTGGAAATGAAGAGTTTTAAAGGAGTGTAAAAAAATTAACAAAAGTGGAAAGGAAGAGTTTTAAAGCAGTGTAAAAAAATAAACATAAGTGGAAATGATGAGTTTGAAAGGAGTGTAAAAAAAAAGTGGATATGAAGACTTTTAAAGGAGTGTAAAAAATAAACATAAGTGGAAATGAAGAGTTTTAAGTAGTGTGAAAATAAACATAAGTGGAAATGATGAATTTTAAAGGAGCGTAAACAAACATAAATGGGAGTGAAGAGCTTTAAAGGAGTTTGATATAATGGGAAACTAATTGTATGTTCTCTCGTGTCGAAAAAACATTTAATAACAAACAAGATTAGCGGAAACGAAGACTTTTAAAGGAGTTTCAGATTGCATGGGAAACTATCTTATGCACTCACTCTGACTCCACAAATAACACCAGTAAACATATAAATAAACCGAAAGACAGTCACTGGACAAAGACTTTTAAAGGAGTTTCTGATTGCGTGGGAAACTATCTCATGCACTCACTCTGTCTCCACAAAAGATACCAGAAAACAGATAAAACACAGTCACTGGACGAAGAATTTTAAAGGAGTTTGAGAGGGTATGGACAGCTACCTTACTGCATGCACGCTGGCCTCGAAAATAAGATAAATAAACCAACAGCTGAGCGGGGAGACAGCCACTGAACGAAGACTCTGAAAGAAGTTTTGGACAAGTTAAAAATTGACTCGCAACTCTTAGTCGAGATGGCAAAGGAAGGAGGAGGAGGAGTGAGAGAGTAAGATGATGGTGGTGGTGATAGTGGTTGATGAGGTAGATTGTGAAGGAGTGGGAGGGGAAGATGATGAAGGTAGTGATAATGATAGTGGTAGGTTGTGAATGACGATGACAGTGTGAATGACTGGCACCGACACTAATGACTTAGATGAATTGGTTGAGTTGAGTACTAGATTAGGTCATTACAACTAGAACTAATAGAACCACAGCAAAATGATGACTAAGACACCGTTATGAATCAAACAAGGTGATGACTTTGGCACAGGTAGACAACTAACGACTAAGGTAGATTGATCAAAGAGTATACTTGATTAGGTCATCACTATTAGACTACATAACAGCCACAACACAACGACAAAGGTAACGACAGCAAAATGATGACTAAGACACCGTTATGAATCAAACAAGGTGATGATTTGGCACAGGTAGACAACTAACGACTAAGGTAGATTGATCAAAGAGAATACTAGATTAGGTCATCATTATAAGACTACATAACAACCACAACACAACAACAAACATAACGACACCAAAATGATGACTAAGGCACACTGATGACTATGATGACTTTGGCACAGGTAAACTAATGACTCAGGTAGATTGATCAAAGAGTATACTAGATTAGGTCATCACTATAAGACTACATAACAAACACAACATTACAACAACAAACATAACGACAGCAAAATGATGACTAAGGCACACTGATGACTATGATGACGTGATGACTTTGGCGCCGATACTAATGATTCAGGTAGACTGATGAAGGTGAGAACTGGATAAGGTCACCAAAAGGACACTAGACAACAACCCCAACCAAAATTAAGGATGACCAAGGTAAAGCAATTAGTCAGGCAAGGTGATAAACTTTCGCACAGGTAGAGTGATCAAGGGGTACTCAATTAGGTCATTACAATTAGTCTACATAACGAATTGATGACCAAGGCGCTTTAATGAGTATGGCCAGGTGATGACGTGATGACTCCGGCACTAATGAGCTATGTGTTAGGGGCAGCGTGGGCCGGCCAGGTAAGGGTCGCCCACATACCATTAAGCACTCACGGCCCCTTAGCGTCTGATTGGTGCTCAAGTGTGGCCCTCAAGTGTGCCTTCAGTGGTGGAGGCGCCAGAGGAGGAGGAGGAGGAGGAGGAGGAATGAAGAAGAAGAAGAAGAAGAAGAAGAAGAAGAAGAAGAAGAAAAGTCAGAAAAGAATAAGCATAATAGCAAGATGATGATGAAGGGGAGGGAGGATAAGGAGAATAAGGAAGGAGAAGAAGATGAAGAAGAAGAAGAAGAAGAAGAAGAAGAGGAATAATAATAAGAAGAAAAAGAGGAATAAGAAGAAGAAGGAGGAGGAGGTGGAAAGAATAAGAATGCAATAAAAAACATAATGAGAAAGAGCATAAAGAGAGGAGGGGATGAAACTGAAGATGAAGAAGAACAAGAACAAGAAGAAAAGTGGCGGAGGAAGAGGAGGAGGAGGAGGAGGAAGAGGAGAGCCAGATCATCAAACCCTTTTCACCTTCACTCCTTCTCATTCTCTCTCTTACTTTTCAGCTGTCCATTTCCCTTCTCGTTTCACCCTCTTGCCCCTCTCTCTTATTCCTCTTCCCGGATTTGTTTATTTTTCTTTCTCTTCTTCCTCTTTTCCCTCTCTGTCTGTCTGTCTGTCTGTCTGTCCGTCTGTCCGTCTTTCTGTCTGGGCAAAACAACCCTGCCACTCTCGCTTCCAACCCTGTACAGGCCTTCGAGACGATCCTGAATAATGGTTACTGGGAGAGAGAGAGAGAGAGAGAGAGAGAGAGAGAGAGAGAGAGAGAGAGAGAGAGAGAGAGAGAGAGAGGAAGGGGGGTAGGGTGAACCAGGATGCGGAGATAGGAGGGAGAGACTAAAAAGGTGCAAGAATTATAAGAGGATGAGGATAAGGAGGAGGAGGAGGAAGAAGAGAATGGGAAGGAAGAAAGAGGATGAGAAGGAAAAAAGAAGATGAGATGGAGTAAAGATGATGGTAAGGAAGAAAGAGAATGGAAAGGAAGAAAGTGAAGGGGAAGAAAGAGAATGGGAAGGAAGAAAGAAGGGGAAGGGAGGGAAGGAAGAAAAAGAGATGAGAAGAAAGAGGAGTATAGGTAGGAAGAAAGAGGAACAGGGGAAGAGAGAGAGAGAGAGGAAAGGGAGACAGGAAAACACACAAAATAACTAAAAAGGCAGAGAAGAGAGAGAGAGAGAGAGAGAGAGAGAGAGAGAGAGAGAGAGAGAGAGAGAGAGAGAGAGAGAGAGAGAGAGAGAGAGAGAGAGAGCACCAGCCCCTCTGCAATATGGTTCTCCCTGCAGCAGAATAAAGAGGAACATCACCACCTCATTTAGAACTGACCTCTCGACGGATGCCTCGCCGCCTCTCCGCGCCTCTTCAACTGATGAGCCGAACAGTCCGAGTCCAGGAGCTGATTTCCCGGAGCCGTATCAGAAGGGGACAAGGCCACCCCTCACACGGCTCCCCTAACCCTGTATATCCAAGGGGATCCTCGACTCTACGCCTCCCCTAGCACTGTCTTCCAATGCAGGGGTGAATCCTCCGCTTCCCTCTCGCTGTATTTGCCTTCCCGTGTGGCCGTTTTGACCCCAAGCATCGAAGGAGAGGAGAAACACCACCAGATTTTCCCTTCGGTTCTTGGATCAGCGACTCCCTTCCATATTGGGCCTTGGGTATTAGGGGTCTGGCTCCTCATCCATGGTCTCAAGGGGTGCACGGCCGATCGAGGTGCGCTCCGATTGCATTGTTTGAGTCCGGCGTATCAGAGAGGGGGAATAGACTGCCCGGAGGTAGCACGCGAGACAAGGCAATCTTCCGCCGGTGCGCTGTGACGGGGAATTATCATATGTATGGCTTGTTGCTAAAATCTATTCCGGGCGTACGAGCAATAGCATGTCGCGCTGTGCTTTTGGTCCATCTTTATGAGTCGGGTTAGCAGCTCGCCGGTCGGGGCCTTCTGACGTTTCCTCTGTGTTCGATAAGGCATTTGTTTGTACTGTGTTGCTGCTCTGCTCGGGTCCTCTCTCCCGCTGCCTGGCTCCGTTGGTCTCGATGTAAGGGTGAGTGTATCTGTGTTGGCCTTTTGCTGTTCCTTACTTCACGCTATCTGTATCTCATTCGTGTGTGTGTGTGTGTGTGTGTGTGTGTGTGCTTCAGTAGTTAGTGTTTTGTTGTTAGCTCAGTTCAGTTGTCAGTTGTTTTCTTTTTTTCCATTCTTTAATTTAAATATGATCACATTTTTACACGTAATTCATCTTTTCTTAGTACAATTTCACTTGATTTTTGTTTTCCTTTTCATCACATTTTGCCTCGTTCGATATCTTATTTATTTTTTCCTTCCTTCTCCTCATCCTTTCCGTCCTCTTTACCTTCCTCCCTATCCTATGTGGTAGTTGTAGTCGTGATTGTTGTTGTAGTAATAGTGATAAGGATAAGAATGAGAGTAGAGATAATGATGTTAATCCTTTTTCTCTCTCTCTCTCTCTCCTCCAGGTAAGAAGCAACAAAAACTCAAGTGACGCGGAGGAACGAAAAGATTGGAAGGTAAAGTGGATGGTCCTCTCCTCCTCCCCCTCCTCCGCCTCCTCCTCCTCTCCTCTTCTTCCCTCTCCTTATCCTCTTCCACATTTTCAAGTCTTCTGGCACAATAATACGGCGCTTCTAAATTATTAACGTTGTATTTTTATGGATGAGTAATATTTTGAGCGATGGTAATAACGAGCCAAGGTTTTTAGAGAGGAAAATATTCAGAATAAAAGGAGTGTTACGAAGGAAGGGGAAATGTTAAACTAAAATAAGGAAGGAAGTATGTTAAGAGCTAGAGAGGAGGGAAGGGAGGGAGGGAGAAAAGGGGTCGAAGGAAATAAATGAGGAGGGATGGAAGTAGCGAAGGAGGGAGGAAGAAAGGCTGAGATTGAGAGAAGGAAGGAAGATAGGAAAGAGGAATGGATAGAAGTAGGGAAGTAAGGAGGGACAAAGGAAGAGATGACTGGAGGAATTTAAGAGGGAAATAATGCAGTGAATAATAAAATACCAAAGATGAAATTTGGAGGAAGATAAAAAATAAAATAAAACGGAGCATCATGGAAAGGTCAAATGAAAACAGAAAATGTATAAAATAAAATTGTAACCAGAAAAAAAAAAGGGAAACTAAATTAGACGAGGTGTAAAAAGGTGGATATAATACTCGGAAAATGTGAAGAATATATATGAAGCAAGTAAAATATAAAAACGAAGAATTAAAACATGAAAATGGTAATAAGGAATAAGGATGACGAGGAGGAAGAAGAAGAGAATGGGAAGGAAGAGAGAAGGGGAATGAGAATGAAGAAAGAGCATAGGGAGGAAGATGAAGAGGATGACAATGATGAGGAGAAGGAAGGAAAGAATTGAATAAGATATCGAACGAGGCAAAATGTGATGAAAAAGAAAAAAAAATCAAGTGAAACTGTTGAAAAAAAGATGAATTACGTGAAAAATGTGATAAGATTAAAATTAAAGAATAGAAAAAAAGGAAAACAACTGAAAACAGAACCGAACTAATTATATAAAAGAAAATAGAGAAAAATGTACATCCTCAAATATCATGGAGGAAGGAAAACAAAACAGAAAAATAAGAAAATATAAGAAAAGAGAAACAACACAAAAAAAAACATTAAAAATAAACTTAATGTAGAGGATATTTTTGTAAAGTTAAAGTAAATACGGTCTTTCCATCAAAAACTTCAACACTTATCAGGTGATGGAAACGCAAAATGTGTAACTTGGTGTATCTTATTAAAAATTTATTACCAAGGATTTGTCGGCGTTATTTGAATACAGTGCAAGAGTTTGTGTCGACATTATTACCTGGAAAATATCGCGTTAGTAAGAATGACACCTAGAGGGGTAATATTTTATGAGAAGCAGTTTTCATGTTTGTCAAAATAGGAAAATAGGAAGAGGAAGGAAAATAAAGAAGGATTAATGTGATGATTTTCCAGTGGTTTTGATATGAAGAGGAAAATTGCATGTAGAAGGGAAAGACGAAGCGAGTACATATCAGTCTTGTACATGAGTGAAAATTGGAACTTGAAAAAATTTATCCCCAACTCAAACAATTATAAGCAGCGTTTCAGTAATATTAGTCTAGCGAAGCAAGTTTCGTGTGTCTTATATAAAAGGAAAAGACGAAAAAGATGTGGTATTAGAGACCTGTTTAAAATATGAAGAGGAAGTTTGCATGGTTACTTTGTAGAAGGGAAACAGGAAACAGGTAATATCAGTCTTGTACATAAGTGGAAATTGGAACTTGAAAATATTAATCCTTAGCTCTTAACAAATCAAAGCAGCGTTTCAGTAATATTAGGCTTGAGAAGTAAGTTTCGTGTGTCTTATTAAAAAAGGAAAAAACGAAAAAGATGTGATATATGAGACTTGTATGAAAATGAGGGTCTTGAATATATGGAAAAGTCTAAAGATATGATGTAAGAGTCTCTTATGGAAATTAATGTCTAGAATAACAGGAAAAAGATGTAAAAGATATTAGACTTGTACAGGAATAAATGTTTAGAATAATAAGAAAAGAGGAAAAAGATGTGATATTTGAGACTTGTATGAAAATGAGGAAAAAGATGTGATATTTGAGACTTGTATGAAAATGAGGGTCTTGAAGATATGGAAAAGACGAAAGAGATACGATGAAAGAGTCTTGTATGGAAATGAATGTCACGGAAAGACGTAAAAGATATTAGACTTGTACAGGAATGAATGACAAGAATAATAGGAAAAGACTAAAAGATAAGATATGATATTGAAGTCTCGTACAGGAATGAGTATAAAAATAATTAATAAGTTCAATATAATTACAAGTATTCACAATCATTAGATTTGTACAGGAATGAATGTCTAGAATAATAGGAAAAGTTGAAGCGGATAAAAATAGTCATGTATAGAACGAGTATAACTAAAATGAGTTAGATATAATTACAAGTATTCATAGCTCTTAGATGTTTATTTGCAGCTTTCTTACAACGTTCAGTTAAAAAAAGCTAAACAACATGATGCTTAAACAAACGTGAATGGTGTTTTATTTTTGTTTTATTCCCATACTTGTTTTACGGTTTTGAAGAAGACTCCCCCGCCAACATAAACCAGCTAACCTCAATAAAGAAAATGGATGACTGGCAATAATATGACAATAAAAATATATATAAATCTAAAGTTTCCAATGGGCAAGTTTATTTTATTATTTCCCTCTTCCTCCTCTTTCTCTTCCTCCTCTTCCTCTTCCTCCTCCTCAATCTTGTCTCTTCTTCTTTTCTCTCTCTCTCTCTCTCTCTCTCTCTCTCTCTCTCTCTCTCTCTCTCTCTCTCTCTCTCTCTCTCTCTCTCTCTCTCATCGGCTCTTCCCTTATATAAAAATGATAATGCAATCCCAAGCGGTTTGCAGCGAGGAAAGGAAGAGGAGGAGGAGGAGGAGGAGGAGGGGGAGAAGGAGAGGTGCAGCTACTCTCTCCCCTTGTTTATGTTTAGGAGGAGAGGAAGAAGAGGAGGAGAAGGCAAGAGGGAGAGAGTGGAGAAAAGGTGAATGTGGGAGAGCATTGTCTCGTGAGGGGAAGGAGAGGTGAGGAGGAGAGAGAGAGAGGGAGAGAACGAGGGAAGTGAAGAAGTGGAGGGAGGGAAGATAAGGGGAAGTGAGGGATGAGGTGGAGGAATGTGGCTGGTTTTGTGACTCATTTTAAGAAGTAGTAATAGTAGTAGTAGTAGTAGTAGTAGTAGCAATAGCACAACATCTAGCAGAAACAACTGAAACAAACACAAAAGTTACACACACACACACACACACACACACACACACACACACCAAGCAGGGCAAGAAGTCCGGCTCATACAAGCAGTGTAAGCGAATTCAGAGCCAAGATCCGGTTCCTGTATGGCGTTGGTCGAGGAGGAGGAGGAGGAGGAGGAGGAGGATTGAGAGAAAAGGAGATTATGTTAGTATTCTTATTGTTATTTTTATTGCTGGGGTTGGTATTGACTCTATTTGTGGTAGTGGTAGTCGTAGTAATAGTAGTAGTAGTAGTAGAAATAGTAGTAAATTCAACACCACAAATACCTTTCAGAGATATAACTTCCTCCCATTTAAGTGTCAAATCGAGGTAGTGAGTGACCGAGGCTGCGAGAGAGTGTGGAAGTGAGTGCGGAGGCTGGGCAGAGCTGGGCAAGACTACCTCCTTTAATGCGCTTCAAATATGTACGCATAATTGAATATACGGGTCAGCGCTAAGGGGGTGAGGAGCACACTAGTATATGTTAGCCGAGCGGTGGCTGGGGATATGTTAAGTGACTGGCTAGCTGACTGATGGACTGGCTGGATAAACTGATCGGCTGGGTACATTCTGACGGACTGACTGGCTGGATGAGTGGGTGGCTTTCTTACTGTCTAAATAACAATTGTTTGGCTAGCTGAAGTTTGCCAATATGTCTGATTTGCTTCCTGACTAGCTTGCTAACCGAAGAACTAACCAAATAGCTGACTGGCTGGTTAAATGACTGACTTGCTGACTGACAGGCTGACGCTATACACAATTCACTGGCTGGCTGGTTGGCTCGCTGGCTGGTTAACTGGCCTGCTGCATAACTATCTGGCTGACTGGCTATCTCGCTGCCTATCCCGAGTACAAATGGGAGGCGCAAGGTTGGCTTCAAAGGGGCGGGGTAATATGGGAGGGAAATAACATCGGCTACGAAAGATATGAGGCAAACACGGCGCGCTGAACCTAGCAGAGAGAGAGATGGAAAACGGTTGGATTGTAGAGAGACACACGGATGGCTCCCGGGGAGATGCAGAATACATTTTGAGAATCTCGACTGTTTTGAGCATATAAATGGGGTAATTGTGGGCGCCATAGAGAAGGAATGGTATTAGAGGATGGTTTAAGGGAGTATTACTGTGGTGAATGGGCCGGAAGATATGAGGTAAATGGGAGTAGATAGAGGATAAGGAGTGAAATACAGTGAATAATAGAAAGGAAATGACATCTTGAAATAGAATGAATGGAAAACTACGTAGATAACAGAAGATATTAGACTCAACCAATGAACTTCAGGTGTTAAAAAAAAAATAGTGAATATGGAAAGAAGATAAAACATGGAAAAAATACAAAATTAACTACATAATATGAAAAAAAAATAGAGATAAAGAATATGAAAAAGCAAAACAGCGAAAAAAAGTTAATGGAAGACTTATTATCAATAGCTAAACATAATAATCGAGAACAAAATAAAAGAAAACAAACATTAAGGAAAGCAATATCATCCACTTAGTTACTTTACCTTTTTTCACATCTCAACAGAAAGTGGATTGAAAAAGAAAAAGAAATATAATTATGATAGTTCAAAATTGGTTGGTAGGTAGTAGTAGTTGCAGTAGTAGTAGTAGTAGTAGTAGTAGTATAGTAGTAGTAGTAGTAGTAGCAGTTACAGGAGACACTAAGCACCTACTAATTCGCCTTCCAACAGGTGCTGTCATTAAGCTAATTAGCCCCACGCTGTCAATTCACCTGGCGCGCCGCTGCTACTCGTTCATTACCTGCTAATTGCCAGTCGTCACCTGCTGCGTGTGGTGGAGGTGGATGGGAAAGGGATGATGCAAGTGGTGATGATGATGGTCGTGGTGGTGGTTGTGATAGCAGTGATGATAGTATTGGTAGTGATATATTTGTAATGAATGGGAAAGTGATGATGCTGGCGGTGATGGTGATGTGGCCGTGATGCTGAAAGGGAAGGTGCAAATGAGGGTGGTGGTGGTGATGATGATTGTGGTTGTGAATGGGAAAGGTGTGGTGATGGTGGTGGTGGTGGTTAAGGTGAATGTGGTAGTAGTGGTGATTGTGGTAGTGGTGATAAATGTGGTAATGAATGAAAGAGTGGTGGTGATTGTTGTGGTTGTGGTGGTGGTAATGATTGTGGTGGTGATGGTGGTGGTAGTGGCGGTGGTGGTGGTGGCGTTAGTGGTGGTTAATGAGGTAGAAAATTGGTTTAAATTGTTTGTGATAAATTTTAATCATCATCAGCTTTGCAATTCATAAAAAGAGCAAGGCTTTATTGTATTGATGTATTTTTATTATTATTATTATTATCATTATTATCATTATTATTATTATTATTATTATTATTATTATTATTATTATTATTATTATTATTATTGTCATTATCGGAAAGAGAGAGCTGATAGATGGAAGAGGAGGAGGAGAAGAAGAAAGAGAAGGTGAAAGAGGATAAGACATAAGAGTTAAAGAAGGAAGAGGAGGAAGAAAAGAAAGGTAACAAGGAAGAAGAAAATTATGATAAGAAAGAGTAAGTGAAAAGATAAGAGAAAGAAAACTATATAAAAGGAAGAAAACGAAAACAGTGTAGAAGGAAAAAAATAAAGGAGAGAGAGAGAGAGAGAGAGATTGAAATAAATAAAAAAGAAAGAAGGATATAAGGAAGAGAAAGAGAAAGAAACAGAAGGAAGAAAAAGAGAATAGTATAGAAGGAAAAACATAAAGAAAGAATGAGGATGAAGAAGAGAACTGGAGGAAGAGAGAGAGGAGAGAAAATCTGTTACCTCGAGAAAAAGAAAGAAAGAAAGGAATAAGGAAGAGAAAGAGAAACAGAAGGAAGAAAAAGAGAAGAGTATAGAAGGAAAAAGATAAAGAAAGGATGAGGATGAGGAAGAGCAGGAGGAAGGAAGAGAAAGAGAGAGGAGAGAAAATCTATTACCTCGAGAAAAAGAAAGAAAGGAAGGAATAAGGAAGAGAAAGAGAAAGAGAAGGAAGAAAGAGAGAAAAGGATAAAGTAAGGATGAGGAGAAGGAAGAGCAGGGAGGAAGAGAGAGAGAGAGAAAATCTGACACTCTGCGATATACATTTCTCTATCTCTGGAGACTAAAAGATTAAGGATGATTTAGAGAGATTTTTTAAACGCGACATCTCTTGGGGCGGAGTTTGCGTTGCCTGTTGAAACATTTCCTCTCATTCCCCGTTTTGTTTATTATTTCCTTTCTCTCATCTTCATTTCCTTTCTTTTCTTTTCTTCTCTCGCGTTTTTCATATTCTTATTTTCGTTTTGTGCTTCTTGCTTCTTGTTTTTGTTTTTGTTTTATTCGCTGTTCTTCCTGTTCTTAATCTTTTTTTTGTTTTGTTTTGTTTTATCCTCTATTTTGTTATTCTTCTCTTCTCTGTTTCCTTCTTCGGGTTCTCCTTCAACTCCTCTTTCTCTCTTGTTTTTTCTTCTTATTCTTCAAAACATTCTCTTTTATTATTTTTTTTTATTCATTATTTTTTTTCGTTTCTCATCTTTGTCTTGTGATTGTTGTTGTTGTTTGTTGTTATTCCTGTTCTTTATTTTGTTTCTCTCATTGCTCTTCTTTTTTTTCCTCCTTTTCCTCTTCTTCATTTTTTCTTCTCATTTATTATCATTATCATTATTGTTCTGGTTCTCCTAATCGTCTTCCTCCTTTTCCTTCTGCACTTTTCTCCTCTTTTTCATTTTCTTTTTTACTTATCACTTTCGCTCTTTTTATTACTTTTACATTACTTTACTATTATTATTATCATCACCATTAACGTCTACAGCATTCTCCCCCTCATCCTTCTTCTCCTCCTTCACTTCTTTCTCCATCTTCTCTTTCTTTTTTCATTTTCTCTTTTACTTCTCATTTTTGCTCTTTTTTTATTACTATTACATTTTTATTACTATTATTATTATCATCAACATTAACTTCTACAGCCTTTTTTCCCCCTCCGACTCGTCCCTCGCGCCCTGTCTTGCTCCTGTAGTCACGTCTGTCTTTATAAGTAAGTCGCCGCGTCGCATGTAAATTCTTATCTTTTTAGGCACACAAACTTTTCCCTGGTGAATTATGTCGCCTCGTTGTTTGCGGAACTTTGTCAGCTAAATGAGGTACGCATTGTGTGTGTGTGCGTGTGTGTGTGTGTGTGGGGGGGGGGGGGGGGGTCTATTTGTCTGCGTGTTTATCGGCCTATCTGTTTTTGTATTTGTGTCTAGAACTCTGTCTGTCTATCTGTCCATCAGTCTAGTTATTTATATCCATCCCATTCTGTCTATATATCTGCCTGTCTGTCTGTCTATTCGTGTGTGTGTGTGTGTTTGTGTGTGTGTGTGTGTGTGTGTGTGTGTGTGTGTGTGTGTGTGTGTTTCTGCGATAATGATAACAAGTGATAATGTTAAAAGTAAGCAGAAAAAAAAGAGAAAAAGTAAAGTTTAAAATCGTTCTGTCTGTCTGCGTCTGTCTGTATAAGTCTGCCTTTGTCTGTCTGTTTGCCAATCTATCAATCTATTTATTTATATTTATCTCAGTTTGTCTATCTCTCTGTCTATCTGTCTCTCTGTCTTTTCTTGTGAGAGAGAGAGAGAGAGAGAGAGAGAGAGAGAGAGAGAGAGAGAGAGAGAGAGAGAGAGGACACACACAACTACAGTAATGAGACGTCCTTGTAGGTTTAGAATTTAAGGTCGGGGAAAAAAAGTTCGTAAATTCCACTAAACTTTCTCTTTTATCACGTCGTTCTGTCGTTTTAAAGTCAGTCGCAGTGCCCCCTCCCCCCCTCTCCCCCCCTCCCACCCCTCGACCGTCTTCCCGTTTTCTTTCTCCCTTCTGAAATATCCGCCTTACGTAAGCACTCCCTCCTTAAGTCTAAAGCCGGAGTGAATTATCGCTTTATTTACATGCATTATTGTGGCTGTAAGGATGGACTTTTGTTTCATTCGTCTCGCTTTTGTTTTTCGTTTACTTTTGCCTGATTTGCCTGTTTTTTTTTTTCTTTTCCTTAATCTTTTCTCCCTTTTTTGTTTACTTTTGCCTGATTTCCCTGTTTTTCTTTTCCTTAATCTTTTCTCCCTTTTTTGTTTACTTTTGCCTGATTTGCCTGTTTTTCTTTTCCTTAATCTTTTCTCCCTTTTTTTGTTTACTCTTGCCTGATTTGCCTGTTTTTCTTTTCTTTAATCTTTTCTCCCTTTTTTGTTTACTTTTGCCTGATTTGCCTGTTTTTCTTTTCCTTAATCTTTTCTCCCTCTTTTTTGTTTACTTTTGCCTGATTTGCCTGTTTTTCTTTTCTTTAATCTTTTCTCCCTTTTTTGTTTACTTTTGCCTGATTTGCCTGTTTTTCTTTTCCTTAATCTTTTCTCCTTTTTTTTGTTTACCTGTTACATTTTTTTTCCTCTTCTTATTTTCTCCACTCCTCTTGTTAATCGTTTTCCTTTCCTGAATGCTAACTTTTTTTCTTTTATCTCCTTACCGTTTTTTTTTTTCTAGTCTCTTAATATTCATCAACTTATATTATCCTTTTCTCCAATATCCAATTTTCCTTTTCTCGATACCTGATCTCTTTTCTTCTTTATTTTCCAGTTTTATTTCGTGTTCCTTGTTCTATTTAATCAACGTGTCTATGTATTTTGTTATTGTCTTCATTTTCTTCTAGTTTTATTTACTATCCGCTCCGCCAATTAACAGTTTTCTTTTTGATCTGCTAACCTGATTTTTTTTCCTTTTATATTTTCTAATCTTCTTGTCTTCTCTTCTCATTTTTTGTCCTAATTTTCGTCTAGTTACAACTATTTTCCATTTCCCCAATCACCAGTTTCCCTTTCATCAACCCTGATTTATTTTCTTTTCTATTTCCCAATCCGCTCTTTCTAATCTTCTTTCTTGTCTTCTCTTCTTTTTATTTTTCTTGTCCTAATTTCGTCTAGTTACAACTATTTTCCATTTCCCCAATCACCAGTTTCCCTTTCTTCAACCCTAATTTATTTTATTTTCTATTTCCCAATCCTCTCTTTCTAATCTTCTTTCTTGTCTTCTCTTCTTTTTATTTTTCTTGTCCTAATTTCGTCTAGTTACAACCATTTTCCATTTCCCCAATCACCAGTTTCCCTTTCTTCAACCCTGATTTATTTTCTTTTCTATTTCCCAATCCGCTCTTTCTTATCTTCTTTCTTGTCTTCTCTTCTTTTTATTTTTCTTGTCCTAATTTCGTCTAGTTACACTTATTCTTCACTTCTCCAATCACCAGTTTTCTCTTTCTTCAAACATGATTTATTTTATTTTCTATATCACAATCCTCTCTTTCTAATCTTCTTTCTTGTCTTCTCTTCTTATTATTTTTCTTGTCCTAATTTCGTCTAGTTACACTTATTCTTCACTTCTCCAATCACCAGTTTTCCCTTTCTTCAAACATGATTTATTTTCTTTTATATTTCCCAATCCTCTCTTTCTAATCTTCTTTCTTGTCTTCTCTTCTTATTTTTTTTCTTGCCCTAATTTTCGTCTAGTTATTATTCTTTCCTTCCCCAATGACCAGTTTTCCCTTTCTTCAAACATGATTTATTTTATTTTCTATATCACAATCCTCTCTTTCTAATCTTCTTTCTTGTCTTCTCTTCTTATTTTTTTTCTTGCCCTAATTTTCGTCTAGTTATTATTCTTTACTTCCCCAATCACCAGTTTTCCCTTTCTTCAAACCTTATTTATTTTCTTTTATATTTCCCAATCTTGCTCCTCGTCTCCTCCTGTCGTCTCCTCATCCCCTTCACTCCCTAACTTTCACTCGCATCAACCTAATTATCCCTTCCCCGCCTCCGCCTTCTCCCGCTAAACTTTTCTTCCCCTCAACATAAACATTTCTCCACCATTTTCGTCTCTTAATAACCCGCTACTCGTCAAACCATCTTTACTCCATCGTCATCTTCCAACATTTTCCTTTTTCCATCTTTATTGCTTTTTTCTGTACTATCGTCTAACTTTACCTTCCCTATCACTCTTATCTAACTTGTTTTTTACCTCTTTTTACCCTCTTCTTTTAACTTACCTCCTCTTCCTCTTTTTGTAACCCCCCCCCCACCTTTTGCTCCCCACCCCTGTCTTCATTCTTCTTTTTTCTTCTGTATAATCATCCGTATAATCACTCTATCTAAGTTTTTTTTTATTTTTTTATCTCTTGTTACCCTATTCTTTTAACTAATCTCTTCTTCCCCTTTTGTAACCCCCCTTCTTGCTCCCCATCCTTGTCTTCATTGCTTTTCTTCAGTATAGTCATCCTTTCTTCATTTTCGTCTCCTCCTAACATTCTTTTTCTTTCTTCTTTATTTTTATCGTTTTATCACTTCTCTGTCTCTTCTCTACCACCATTTATCTGTATTTGAATCATCCTCTTTTCCTTCTTGCACTCTTTTTTCTTCCTTCTTTCCTCTACCTCTGTCTTATCATCTCTTCAGTATTTTCACTTTTTAACCTCTCTACTCAGTCTTTACTCTCTTCCACCTTTATATCAAGCATTTCTCTTTTCTCTTTTCTCTTTTATTTCTCTAACATTCCCCTCATTCCATATTTATTCCCACCCACACCACCTTTATTTCCTCTTCATAATCTCCTCACTTCCTTCGTGTTTCCCCTCACCCTCCTCCATTGCCCTCCTCTCCCCTCCGTCTCACAATCACGATCATTTCTCTTTTCTCTTTTACTTATCTAACATTCCCCTCATTCCATATTTATTCCCACCCTCACCATCTTTATCTCCTCTTCATAATCTCTTCACTACCTTCACCCTCCTTCATTGCCCTCCTCTCCCCTCCGTCTCCCTCATCCGCCCATCCTTCAGAACACAAACACGGGCAAACATATTAACACTAACAGCCGCCCCTCGAGACCTAAGCCTCTTAAATGCCTCCTGCGGGACGTGTCAGCGCCGCCCTTGCATACGCTAGCTCGTGTGGTGGTGCCTCGCCCTCCCTCTCTCTCCCTCCCTTCGCTGTGTGTCTGAAGGTGAGGTGTTTATCCCTTGTTGTCTAGCTAAAGCGTTATTTTTGTAAGGTTTGTGATTTTTTTTTTCGGTGTTTTCAAGTATCTTTTTCTCTCTGTTCAAAGCTTTCAACTCCTTTCTTTAGTTTTATTTTAGTTTTTTTTAAGTTATCCAGTTTTTTTTCTGTTCTGTTTTTTTTTTTTTTTGTCCTTTCTTGCTTTTATTTTCTTATTCCAGTTTCTTCAGTTTCCTTTTTGGTCCATATTCAATCTTTCCACTTGCTTTTTTATTTTTGTCTTCAACCTCACTTTCTTCCATTTCCAGCTTCCAGTATCTTCAGGTCTATTTTCAGCTCTTCTTAATCTTCTAATACTTCTTTATCTTTTTGTCTTCAGTCCTATTTTCTTCCATTCCCAGTTTCCAGTATCTTCAGGTTTGTTTTTAGCTCTATCTTAATCTTCTGGTACTTCTTTATCTTTTTGTCTTCAGTCCTATTTTCTTCCATTCCCAGTTTCCAGTATCTTCAGGGTTATTTTTAGCTCTTTCTTAATCTTCTGGTACTTCTTTATCTTTTCGCCTTCAGCCTTATGTTCTTCTCTTCCCAGTTCCCATTGTCTTCAGGTCTATTCTTAGCTCATTTTTAATCTCCCTGTTTTTGTCTACTCACGACGCTGCTTCTGTCTGACCCCTTTTTCCTTTTAGTTTCTTCTCTACCTTATGAATTTTCCCTTGAGTTCCTTTTTACCTCCCTTTTAGCCTCTTTTAATTATTTCTCCATCCCTTTTTACTTTCTTTCAATCTGTTTTTAACCTTCTCTCTGACCTCTTTTTCCTTTTAGTTTCTTTTCTACCTTATGAAGTTTCCCTTGAGTCCCTTTTTACCTTCCTTTTAGCCTCTTTTAATTATTCTCAGCCCCTTCTAACTTTTTTTCAATCTGTTTTTAACCTTCTCTCTTTTAGTACATTGCCCCGCTCCTCTCTGATCCTTCCTTTCGGTTTTGTTTCTTTCCATCGTTTTTTTTTTTTTTTTTTCTTTTCAACTTCTTTTAGCTTCTTTAAACCCCTAATTACTTTCTTTCAATATATTTTTAACCTTCTCTCTTTTAGTACATTACGCCTCTTCTTTCTGACCCTTCCTCTATGTTTTTTGTTTATTTCCATTCGTTTTTATCTTCTTTTCAACTCCTTCAGCTTCTTTAAACCCCTAATTACCTTCTTTCCCTCTATTTTTAACCCGTCTTCACTCTCTAGTGCGTTACGCCTCTTCTTTCTGACCCTTCCTCTATGTTTTTTTGTTTATTTCCATTCGTTTTTATCTTCTTTTCAACTTCTTTTAGCTTCTTTAAACCCCTAATTACCTTCTTTCCCTCTATTTTTAACCCGTCTTCAATCTTTTAGTACCTTACGTAACTCCTTTCTGACCCTTCCTCTATGTTTTGTTTATTTCCATTCGTTTTTATCTTCTTTTCAACTTCTTTTAGCTTCTTTAAACCCCTAATTACCTTCTTTCCATTCAGTTTTACCTTTCATCACTTTTAGTACCTTACGTAACTCCTTTCAGACCCTTCCTGTATTTTTTTGTTTATTTCCAGTCGTTTTTAGCATCTTTTCAACTTCTTTTTGCTTCTTTAAACCCCTCCTTACCTCCTTTCCAGCCAGTTTTACTTTTCTTCACTCTTTTCATGCCTTATACCTCCCCACTCTGACCTCTCCTCATTTTCCTCTCCTTTTTTTTTTTGTTTATTTTCAGTCACTTTTATCTTCTTTTCAGCCTCTTTTAACTTTTTTCCGCCCCTTTTTACCTCCTTTGCAACCACTTTTAGTACCTTACGCCTCCTGTCTGACCCTTCTTCTCTATTCTGTTTCTTTTCTGTTCTTTTTGCCGTCCTTTCCAATCTCTTTTACCTTTTACCCATGCCATTTTACCTTATTTCTACACTTTTACTCTTTTTTCAGCCTTCTAGTACACCTTAGTCCCTTCTCTCTGACCCTTCCTCACTTTCCTCTCTCTTTTCTGTTTCTTTTCATTTATTTCCAGCTTCTTTCCACCCTCCTTTTACTTCTTTTGAACCCTTTTTTGTAGCTTCATTCTCTTCACTTCTACCATTTTCTCAACCCTCTAGTACCTTGCGCTTCCTCTCTCTCTCCCTCTCTCCTGGACCCAGCTTGCCCGCCTCCCCCTTTGCAAGTCCAACAGCGGTTATTACTTGTCCATTACCACCTATCACGCCGCCCCTTCCCAGCCCAGCCTCCTCTCCGCTCTCAACACCCTCACCT
This sequence comes from Eriocheir sinensis, assembly GCF_024679095.1. NCBI lineage: Eukaryota > Metazoa > Arthropoda > Malacostraca > Decapoda > Varunidae > Eriocheir > Eriocheir sinensis. Next base: position 17,435,069 of record NC_066519.1, read on the forward strand.
GCCTCTCTCTCCCTCCCCGCTCATTCACCTGGGCAGAAAAAGCTCACCTCCACGCCAGATAATATTTCGAAAGTAAGAGTGCCTGCGAAGAGAGAGAGAGAGAGAGAGAGAGAGAGAGAGAGAGAGAGAGAGAGAGAGAGACTGTGTGTTCATCTCTCCCTCACTCTCCTCAGTCACTCCAAAAAAAAAAGATAAAAAAAGAAAAAGAAAAAGAGAGGAAAACGAAACGGGTAATGAAAGAAAAATACGCGTAGATTTTAAAGGAAAAAAAAACAGCTATTTCGAGACTGTCAGAGAGAGAGAGAGAGAGAGAGAGAGAGAGAGAGAGAGAGAGAGAGAGTGCAGTGCCCCCTTCTGGAACACAACTCCGGCTAATTTCCCCACAGATACATATTCATGACAGGGCAATATTATTCGTGAGCCTCATTATTCGGGAACTGTCAGGCGGAGCGAGGGCGTGGCGGCTTCAGACACGCCATGGAGGGAGGGAAGGAAGGAGGGAGGAAGCACGTGTTGTTAATGCTTTGCTTGTTACTGACGCTTCCGAACAGATGCTGAGATTGAAACTTATGCTACTACTGCTACTGTCACTACTACTACTACTACTACTACTACTACTAACTGTTCTACTAATGATGATAATACTATTTTTATTTCTTTTTATTAGTATAGCACCTTTTTTTTTATTTCAAGGGAAAGGAGAGAAAATGAGAAAAAAATGAGAAAAAATAGCTTGCAAATTCTATTGTTTATATTTTTATTGCTGCTGGTATTACTATGGTTACTACTACTACTACCACTACTACTACCACTACTTTTACTACTACTACTACTACTACGAAAGGGTCGGTGATTGAAAGGGACTGAAGGACACATAGAAATCGTTATGTCTGGGTTGGTTGAAGTTTTGAAACATTAAACCGTTTTCTTTATTCTTTCTCTCCGATCGTCCATCCGTCAATCCCTCCTCCTCCTCCTCCTCCTTCTCCTCTTCCTCCTCCTCTTCCTCCTGATGGCTCCCGTGGGTCCCCGTCAGCAAGATCTTCCCAGAAAACTTAACAAGGCAGAAAATGATGAGGAAGGCGCCATACTGTCGAAACTCTGATGATGGTGGCGGTGGTGGTGGTGGTGGTGATGGTGGTGGTGGAATGCAGGAGAAAGGAATGGCAGAGAAAGTGAAAGGGAGGGAAAGAAATGAAAACTATGGGTCAAAAAAGGGGAGGGAAGGAAAATGAAGGGAAAATGGAAATGAAAAAATATAGGAAAAGAAGAAGGGATGGAAGGAAATAAATGGCGATGATGGTAGTGGAGGTGAAATAGATGATAAAGGAGAGGAGGAGAGAGAGAGAGAGAGAAAGGGAGGGAACGGAAGGGACGGGAAAGAAAAACTGGGAGGGAAGGAAAAGGAAGGAAAATGCAAATGAAAAAATACAGAAAAAGAAGAAGAAAGGGAGAGAAAGGAGAGGAAGAGAGAGGGAACGGAAGGAAAAGGAGAGGAAGGGAAAAATGGAAATGAATATAGAAAAAAAGAAGGGAGGAAGGGAAAGGAGAGGAAGAGAGACGGAAAAGCATGGAACGGAAGGGAAAGGAGAGGAAAGGAAGGGAAAAACGGAAATGAATATAGAAAAAAAGAAGAAGGGAGGGAGAGAAAGAAGAGGAAGAGAGAGGGAAAAGGAGGGAACGGAAGGGAAAGAAAAGGAAAGGAAGGGAAAATGAAAATGAAAAAATAGAGAAAAAGAAAAAGGGAGGGAGGGAAAGGAGAGGAAAAGAAAGGGAAAGAAAGGGAAAGGAAGGGAAAATGAAAATGAAAAAATAGAGAAAAAGAAAAAGGGAGGGAGGGAAAGGAGAGGAAAAGAGAGGGAACGGAGGAGAAAGGAAAGGAAGGGAAAATGAAAATAAATACAGAAAAAAAGAATAAGTGAGGGAAGGAAATGAATGGTGATGAGGGTGGCGGTGATGGTGAGAGGTGAAACGGAGAAGATAGTTGAAGAAAAAAGAAAAAAAGGGAGGAAAGAGAAAGGAAATGAAAGTGAAAATGGGGTGTGGGTAAAAAGGAAAGGGAGACAAATGAAAAAAAATAGAAAAAAGAAGGAAAGGAAGGAAATGAATAGTGGTTGTGTTAATGGTAGTGGTAGTGGTGATGAGGGTGGTGGTTGCGGTGATGGTGGTGGGATTAAAGTTAGGAGAAGAGAAGACGGAAGAAGACAAGGGAAGACCAATTATCCATATATCACGTCCCCGAGAGAGAGAGAGAGAGAGAGAGAGAGAGAGAGAGAGAGAGAGAGAGAGAGAGAGAGAGAGAGAGAGAGAGAGAGAGAGAGAAGAAAAAGAAAAGACTTAAAAAGAAATGAAAAGAAATAGGTAGAAAAGAAAGAAAAAGAAAGAAAGTGAGAGAGAGTGAGAAGAGAAGAGAAGAGAAGAGAAGAGAAGAAGAGAGAGAGAGAGAGAGAGAGAGAGAGAGAGAGAGAGAGAGAGAGAGAGAGAGAGAGAGAGAGAGAGAGAGAGAGAGAGAGACTTCCCTATTAAATCAACTTGTCCACATCTTAGGCGATCAATAATAACTACAAGAAGAAAAGTATAACAGGAATAAACTTTTTTCTTTGATACTTTTCTCATCACTAAGTTTTCTTTATGCTGCGTAACTTTCCTAACTTTTTTTCTCCAAGTAGTCAGCGGTAAAGTTTTTTTTTCTCGAGTTGGTAAGTTTTTTTTCCTTTTTTCCTTTTTTCTTTGACGTTTTGATATGTATAAATTTTCATCGTGTGTGTGTTTATGTGTGTGTGTGTGTGTGTGTGTGTGTGTGTGTGTGTGTCCATTTTTTCGAGTCCAAGCTTAAACTATTTACGTCATTTATATATTTTTTCTATTTCAACATTTAAATATTCGTGATGTTTTGCATATAAATAATTTCGTGTCAAGACTCATACTTCATAACTTTATTTTTCTAGGCTTCAGATTTCTTCAACTTTCAATTTCCTTGTCTCCGTTTTCTCAGGTGATTTCGGCTCTCACAACGACTATTTCCTAAGTCCATAGAGGAGATCAATTGGGTTCTCATAAGGTTCTTTTCTACGCTCGATGCTTTGTTAATCTATCACCGGGGACACGAAACTACCCATGGAAATCAATTCACTAGTCAGACTCACTTATTATACTCTACTACTTTTACCCTCTACATCTTCCTCTTCAAAGTGTAGAAACCGTTGTCTCCTGAACTATACTTTATGACCACTGTATCATTTTAATTACGAACTTAACCTTTTGGGTACACTTCCATTAATAGTCATCACTCAGCCTCACTTATTAAATCATCTACTTCTTTCTGTTTACCCTCCACATCTTCCTCTTCAGTGTGTAGAAACCGTTGTCTCCTGAACTATACTATATGACAACTGTATATTTTTAATTACGAACTTAACCTTATTAAACACTTATTAAACCCTTTACTTCTTTTCTTTTACCCTCTACATTTTCCTCTTCAGTGTGTAGAAACCGTTGTCTCCTGAACTATACTATATGACAACTGTATCTTTTTAATTACGAACTCAACCTTATTAAACATTTATTAAACCCTCTACTTCTTTTCTTTTACCCTCTAAATCTTCCTCTTCAAAGTGTAGAAACCGTTGACTCCTGAACTATACTATATGACAACTGTATCTTTTTAATTACGAACTTAACCTTATTAAACACTTATTAAACCCTCTACTTCTTTTCTTTTACCCTCTACATCTTCCTCTTCAAAGTGTAGAAACCGTAGACTCCTGAACTATACTATATGACAACTGTATCTTTTTAATTACGAACTTAACCTTATTAAACACTTATTAAACCCTCTACTTCTTTTCTTTTACCCTCTACCTCTTCCTCTTCAGTGTGTAGAAACCGTTGACTCCTGAACTATACTATATGACAACTGTATCTTTTTAATTACGAACTTAACCTTATTAAACACTTATTAAACCCTCTACTTCTTTTCTTTTACCCTCTACCTCTTCCTCTTCAGTGTGTCGAAACCGTAGACTCCTGAACTATACTATATGACAACTGTATCTTTTTAATTACGAACTTAACCTTATTAAACACTTATTAAACCCTCTACTTCTTTTCTTTTACCCTCTACATCTTCCTCTTCAGTGTGTAGAAACCGTAGACTCCTGAACTATAATACATATCCACTTTATCATTTTAATTACGAACTTAACCTTTTGGGAACACTTTCATTATTAGTTATCAATCAAACTCACTCTACCACTACCTCTCACTCTACCCTCTACCACATTCTTCTTTACCCTCTAGCTCTTTCTTCTTCATTCTCCGGCAGTAATAGATTTCCTCTTCATCTTTTTATCACGAACTTAACCTTTTCAAAATACTTCCCTTTAGCATACACCGGTCAGACTCACTTATTAAAATCCTCTACTACTAATTCGTTTTACTCTTTTTTAGTCTTTACAAACAATATGGCTGCAGTGTCTTCTTATTACGGACTTATTGAACCCTCTACACTTTTCTTTCTACCGTCTACCTCTATGCTTTACCTCTACCTCTACCTCTCTCTAGCTTCCGGCAACCCTACACCTCAAGATTACACAATATGGCTGCTGTGTCTTCTTATTACGGAGTTATTAAACCATCTACTCCTTTCTTTCTACCGTCTACCTATACCCTTTACCTCCACCTCTACCTCTCTCTAGCTTCCGGCAACGGTACACTTTAAGATTACACAATATGGCTCTCTGTGTCTTCTCATTACGTTAAGAACAAGCAAGTTTTACTCACTTATTAAATTCTCCTTTATTCCTCTACTCCTTTTCGACTCTCTACTTTCTCTTCTTTCTCTTCTTGTTTAATCGTTTTCGTTTTGCCCTTAATTTTTCTACTTCTACTTTTTCTCCTTTATTTTCCATTTCTTTGTTTATTTTACCCTACATTCCCTTTCGTCTTCATCAACATTAGCTTCCATTTTTTCCTCTTCACCTTCCGGCAACCCTACACTTCAGGATTACACAATATGGCCCCGTGTGTTGTTATTAAGAAGTCGGGGCCTTGGAGGGGAGGGAACAGAGGCCCCACGCGACGGCCAGAGTACACAGCCTCCAGTCGCGGCTGTCTATAGGTCCATGAAAAGCCCGCGTCTTATTACGTGTGTTCCCTGATAAAAAGCGAGGTTCAGCGCGGCCCAATATCGGTAATGGTGACAGTAAGCGGCGTCCTTGTAGTGAGAAGTGGTTTAATCAGAAGGGGTGAGGAGTAAAAGGGAAGGGAGAGAAAGGGAAAGGGAAAAAGGGAAACTGGAAGGAAAGCGGAAAGTACATGGGTAGTAGAAGGGTTGGCTACCGGAAAGGAGTAAGTTGCGAAAAGGGGAGTGAGAAAGTGACGAAAATGTAAGGAGGGGAAGGGAAAGGATTGGGAAAGGAAGATGGGATGCCAAGGAAAGGAAAAGTAAGACCTGAGGGTAAGCAAGGGAAAGGGAAAGGAAAATTATAGGAAAAGAAAGGAGTGGAGAAAGGAGGGAGATAAGTCGAGGGAAGGGAACGGAAGTTAAAAGAAGATTGGAGGGAAAGGGAATTAAGAGAAAAGGAGGGAGGAAAAAGAGGAAGGGAAGGAAAATTAAAAAATGAGGAAAGAAGGAATGAAACAAGATGAATATAAGAGAAAATTAAGGAGAAGGAAGGGGACATGGGAAGGAAAGAGACAGAATAAGAAGGGAAGAAAAGAACTGGAATAAGAACGAAACTAGAAATACGAAAGCAAGATGAATATAAGAGAAAATAAAGGAGAAGAAAATGGAGATGGGAAGGAAAGAGAAAGAATAAGAAGGGAATTAAAGAACTGGAATAAAAACGAACAAGAAATACGAAAGGAAACGGAAGGAAACACGGAAACTAAAGACAAAGAACAAAGGAAGAAGAAAGAAGACAAGCAAAACTAACCGCCATACACACACAGAAACTCCCCCCCCTCAAAAAAAAAAAAAAGAGATGCTGAGCAGGGCAGAAGAGGGTTGTTCCAAAGGCTAAGGGTTACGAGAAGGTTATAAGGGCCGGAGGAAGGGCAAAGGAGGGGACTTAAGCCAAGGGATGGGACGGAAAGGGGGAAAAATATAGGAATTACTAGTTGGGGAGGAAAATTACCATCACAGGGAGGAAGGAAGGAGGAAAATAGAGGAGATCATTGGTTTCCGGGAGGGGGAGGAGGAGGGTGGAGAAAGAGATTGGTTTGGGAGATGCTGTGCTTTCTCTCTCTTTTTCTCTGTGTCGTCTCTCTCTCTCTCTCTCTCTCTCCTTATTTTCTTTGTAAACTCGTAAAGTACGCGTGGAGTTGTGTTTTGGGGTTTACAGAAGGGTTTAATGGTTTTATTCTTTCTTTTCTTTTCATTCTTTAGTATCCTTTTCTTGAACTGCGCCTATGTATGTTTGTTTTCCTCATTCGTTTCTGGTTTTATTCTTTGTTTTTATTTTCTCCATCTTTTTCATCTACTTCTACCTCATCTTTCTTTCCCACTTTCCGTTCATTTCAATCTACATCCTTTTTCGTCTTCATCTTCATTATCTTTTCCTTCTCCTTTATCTTCTACTTCTTCATCGTCTTCGTCTTCGTTCTTCATCGTCTTCGTCTTCTTTCTTCATCGTCTTTATCATCATCTACCATCTCTCATAAGCATCTCCAAGCGTCACACCTCTTTCGGTTCCTCTTCTTCCTCTTCATCATCTTCATCTTCATCCCTCACAACCATCTCCTAACGTCACACTTCCCACGGTCACACCTCCACCTCAACACACTGACCTCTTCGTTTCTTCCCTTCCCACGGCCTGTCACGCATACTACCTCTCAGTGCACCTTACCTCGCTAGTCACACCCTGCTTAGTACTCACGTCGCCCTTACTCCGTCCCTTCCTTAACCTTTACAGTGCACTCACTCAGGCATCTCGAAGTCTTCCGTCACTCCCTCGTTCTTTCCTTCCTCCTCCCTTAATCATTTGGAATAGATGGTAGCTTATGTAGATGATTATAAGGTATTTTCTCATTCTGCTCTTCACGCTATATACAGATTTCTCTCATTTTCCTCTTCGTCGTCTTTCAGTTTTAAAAAAGAGCTTCAATCGAATTTTCCTTTTGGTTTGGTTTGCTTATCTTTAATGCTGAATATTTTTTTGGTTTGGATTCAAATTGTGAGGATGTGATCTTAATATAATTCACTATATGATCGATGACCCTTCAAATAACAAACTCCTATGTAATCGATCATTGCGGAAGTTAACGATATATAAAAAAAGATGAGAGGGAGCATAACATAAGAGAAAATTGGACAACCTTGCCTTCCAATAAAATGACTACTTCCAATCCTTCTCCCCCGCCCCTCTCTCCCTTTCTCTCTCTCCCCTCGCTAACCTCATTGTCTCCCTGTCTCGACCGCCAACCCTCTTCTCTCTAAATCCTCTCCCCTCTCTCTCCCTCTCCCCTCTCTCTCCCCTCCCCATCCCTATCAGCACATCATCATTTTAGTCGCCCCTCTCACGTAACTGTGCTGGTATAATTTTCTGCTTTCACTGCTTTGTGTGTGTGAGAGAGAGAGAGAGAGAGAGAGAGAGAGAGAGAGAGAGAATGATGGATTAGAGAATGGGAGAGAAACTGACAGGTGATTGAAGTGATTGGGGAGAGATGAAGTGGAAGCAAGTAGTAGTAGTAGTAGTAGTAGTAGTAGAAGTAGTAGTAGTAGTAGTAGTAGTAGTAGTAGTAGTAATAGTAACAAAAGCACCTGCATATCTATCCCTATTCCCCTCCATCTTAACCTACCTTTGTTTGCCTACCTGGATATATCTTGGACAGGTAAACTCAGGTAAGGTTCATGATTACCTCGCTCGCTGGGTCCAGACTCCCACGCCCTAGATACCAATATGTGCACTGAGGCAAGGCGTAGCTGACTGTGCTGCTGGTTGTGTTAAGGGATTGTTGTGTTTTGTTTTGTTTATCACATTGAAGAGAGATGATAAGGGAGATGAAGTGGATGATCGAGTTTTAGTATATTGTTTTTTATTATTTTTTTGTGTGTAATGGATGAACGTGATAGACAAGAACACACACACACACACACACACACACACACACACACTCACACACACACACACACACACACACACACACACACACACACACACACACACACACACACACACACACACACACACACACACACACACACACACACACACACCTTCTCTCCTGTCAACACCACACCGCATCACAAATACATTAAAATCTCATCAATATTCACACACAACACCACCGGGGCATTTAACCTTACACCACCACCACCACCACCACTACTACTACTACTACTACTACTACTACTACTACTACTACTACTACCATCACCTCCTCCAGTTACCCACACGTCTCAACCCCTCTCACTACCAACCATCTCCTCCTCCTCTTCCTCCTCCTCCTCCTCCTCCTCCTCCTTCATGTATTAAGTCAATGGTGTTTGTGTCTCTTAATCATTTCTCAGGTTGTCAACAGTGTGTGTGTGTGTGTGTGTGTGTGTGTGTGTGTGTGTGTGTGTGTGCGTGCGTTTTTTCATAGACCATTAAATAAAACATCACTCCATCAACAACTCCAACAAACATCAAACAAACACTAAAACAAATGACACGAGAAAAACGAGGAAAAACACACACACACACACACACACACACACACACACACACACACACATACACGGACGAACGAACACACACACGCACACTCCCATACAACCATAACCATAACCAACACCATAGAGAACCGCCATAACCCCGACCGTATGTAAGCATCACCACCACCACCACCACCACCTCCGCCGCCGCCGCTAAAGTCCTTCCCAGCGCTAACTTGTCTCAACTTCACCCTAAAGTCTCAAGCCAGCCATGTCTCCTCTACCACAACTCTTCCTCAACTTAGCCGGGGAGGAGGAGGAGCAGGAGGAGTGGAGGTGGCTATTTGAAGGAGGAACAGAAGGAGGGTAGGATGAAGGCGTGAAATGAGAGAGAGAGAGAGAGAGAGAGAGAGAGAGAGAGAGAGAGAGAGAGAGTGTACCTTTAAACTGTCAGACTCCTCAAATAATAGAAACATGTCGAGGAAATCATTAGGTGTTTAAATATACATTTTTTTTTCACTATTGCGTAATATTAGCTGAGTAGTAGATAGACCTTCTTCCTCCTCTTCCTCTTCCTTTTCTTCCTTCTCCTTGTATCTGCCCTCTTTTTCCTCTTTCCTCTTTCACTCACCGCATTACTCCTCTCTCTACTTTTGTTTCATACCTTCTTTTCTTTCATCTTATCCTCTTTTTTTCATCTCGTCCTTGTTCTTCTTTTCCTCCTATTTCTTCTCCTTTTCTTCCTTCACGACCTGCATATTTTCCTTATTCTCGTTCTCTATCTTCTCCCACTTACATATCCTTACCTTCCTCATCCTTCTCTCCTTTCTCCTCTTCATCCTCCTTATCCTCAATCCTTATCTTCCTTCTCCTCCTCCTCCTCCTTTCCCCTCTCTAAGCAACGCCACTCCCGCCAAAACTTCGAACTGTTTAATCTTTCCAATTTGATGCTGACGGCTCCTTTGTGCGAGTTTCTCCTCTCTTTGTGGCGACTTGGACGGCTGAGAGGCGAGGTTACACTGACTCCTGGCGGCCTCTAGCGGGACAAAGTTGTATTGGGTTGTGAATAGTTACCTCGGAGCCTTGAGACGGGTCCATGGCGCTGTGGGTGATTGGGGAAAGAGAAAATAGTGGGGGTTAGAGAGGTTTGGTCTTAGGTTATATTTGTGAGTGTTTGCAGAAAAAAGATAATGGGGGTTACTGAAAATTTGTTTTAGAGTATAGTTCTGAGTGCTTGTCGAAGAGGAAAATATTTGAGATATAGTTCTGTGTAGTGCAAAGGTAGATTATACTGAAAATGATGATGAGAAGATGAGGGAGAAGGAGAGAAAGAAAGAAAGAATGGAAGGAAGAAAGAAAGAAAGATTAATAGAGAGAGAAGGAGAGAAAGAAAGAAAAAAACGGCAAAAGAAAGACAAGAAGGAATGAGAGAAGGAAAAAAAGAAAACACAAGGAAAAGACAAAAAAATATGTATAAAAAGATAGGGAAAAGGAATAGAGAAAGAAACACAGAAGGAAACAAAAAAAAAACTATAGAAAACAAAAAAAAATGGCGCAAAAAAAGCAAAAAAATAAACGAAAAAAAAAAAACAGACAGACATGCAAGCAGAGATACAGACACCCACACAGACAGACAGAGACAAAGAGCCGCAGCAGCAGTGAAATAGAGAAATGGTATAATGTTGCAGCAATGACAGGCCGGCTGGCGGGATAGGCGGCGGGCATCGAATGGCTGAACGGCGGGCAACATTATCAGCAGCCAGGGAAGGAAGCTCTCGGGGGAGGCTGTGTGTGTGGGTGTGAGTGTGTGTGTGTGTGTGTGTGTGTGTGTGTGTGTGGGTGGGTGTGTTAATGATTAAATGTAGTGCTTGTGGTGACCAGTAATAGTAGTCGTAGTGGTGATGGTGGTAGTAGTAGTAGTAGTAGTAGTAGTAGTAGTAGAGTTAGTAAGGAGGAAAAGCTACCAAAAAAGGATTAGCGATGATACTTGACCGTCTTAAAAGTTACCAGTTATAGAGTATAGCTAGTTCAGAGGAAAACTTAGAATGCTGTAAAGTCTGTAAATTGTAAAGTCTAGCTAATACAAACAACAAAAACCTCAATACCTTATAATCTAGCAATGTAAAAACAAAATAAAGCCTATCGAACTCAAATACAAACCAGAATTATAAAGCATTGACAAAATATAAGTAAGACATCAGCGCCGTCTATCCGACCTTGTTCTGGGTTCAATCCGCTCGACAAGTTCCAATTCGCCACCTCCCTGATGCTCGCAATTACCGGAGCGCTACTGTCGAGGGTTTTTCTTGGGTTTAATTACAATGCTGGCGAGAAGGCTTCCGCTAATTGGGCGAGAGATGAGTTGGGGCGAAGGAAATATTGTCTGCAGGATAATGATTTGATGGAAGAGGTGATTGTGTGCGTGTGTGTGTGAGAGAGAGAGAGAGAGAGAGAGAGAGAGAGAGAGAGAGAGAGAGAGACGCAAAATGACAGGCAACACAGATACAGATAGACAGATAGACAGGAAGAAAGACAGACAGACCCACAAAAAATAAACGAAGGAAAAAAAAATCAGGAAATTTCTAAACACAAACTTTAAAGAAAAATAAAACAGATAAAGAATGATAAATAGAAAAAAATGTAAAAAACAAACAAACAAATTCTAACCTTCACTTAACTTAGAATCAAGAGAACGAACGAAGACAAAAAAAAAAACGGAAAAGAAAAAGGGAAAATAAAGTGCAGGAAAACCAACACAAAGCCAAAATCTATTTTCCCATTCCCACAGGTAGACAAAGGTACCTGTGCGGGGCGGTCATTACCTGTCCTGGCTTTCATTAGGGCCATCAGCATACCTGTGATTGTCACCCTCTGACCGCCAGGTAGTCATCAAGGTAGTCAGTGCTCTCTCTCTCTCTCTCTCTCTCATTCTCTCATTCGCAGGTTCAAATAAATAGGTTTCGATAACTGAATATTTTGCAAAGGTAAATATTGAAGATTAATATTTTGTGTGTGTGTTTGTGTTTTTGCTATCGTGTGTGTACGTGTGTGTGTGTGTGTGTGTGTGTGTGAGTTTGTATTTCGTTTCAGCAAATGTATGTTTATGTATGTTTTAGCAGGTTCCCGTTTGTGTGTGTGTGTGTGTGTGTGTGTGTGTGTGTGTGTGTGTGTGTGTGTGTGTGTGTGTGTGTGTGTGTGTGTGTGTGTGTGTGTGTGTGTGTGTGTATGTGTGTGTGTGTGTGTGTGTGTGTGTGTGTGTGTGTGTATTTCGTTTCGGCAAATGTATGTTTATGTATGTTTTAACAGGTTCCCGTTTGTGTGTGTGTGTGTGTGTGTGTGTGTGTGTGTGTGTGTGTGTGTGTGTGTGTGTGTGTGTGTGTGTGTATGTGTATGGAAAGGTGTTTTAAATCATTTTTGAAAACGGAATTCAGAAATGTTGCTTCCTGGCCGCCCAATGTAATGTTCAATGTCGAAATGTATTTATGATTTTATTCCTTCCTGAGTTGCCCATCCTCTTCCCTCCCCTCTCCCTCCTTCCATTCCTTCTTTCTCCTCTCCCTCTCACTCCCTCTCTAAGTTCTGCGCCATGACTCCCCCCCCCCCCTCTTACCTATCTTTCCTCTTCCCCTTTTCCTTCCTCTTGTTTTCTTCCCTTCTCTCCACTTCCCTCCTTTATTCTTCCTTCCACCTACCCATACTCTCCTTCCCTTTCTCCGTCCTTGCCTCCTACCTGGTTACCTATGTTTCCCTCTCTCCCTTCCTACCCACCTACCTACGTACCTTTTCTTTCCTTATCTGCCACTTCCTATCCCTTTTACGCCCACGCCATTTGTTTCTCCTTTCCATCTCCTCTTTCTTATCCTCCTCCTCCTCCTCCTCCTCCTTTTCACAGTGTCTAAGATCAATATCAAGGTATGTACAATCTTCGCTTCCAACATAGGCAAACCTTCTTAACTTGTACTAACTAGAGCTAACTTCTCCTTCTTTTTTATGCAAGAGTGACAGTTTCCCCTCTCACTCTCTCACTCAGTCTGTTCATTTATCTACTTATATGTCTATCTATCTATCTATCTTTCTCTCGTAGCTGTAATGCGGGGACAGGAATATCGAGTCAACAAACTACAATCAACCAGCGTCAAAGGTGAAAGAGTGATTAGATTTAAGTGGCCGCAAAAGGATATTAAAAAATGACCATCTCTACTTTAACTTGTTTTCTTACCGTCCCTTGCTCTCTCATTTTTCACCATCTCCTTTTTTCCCCCTTCTTTTCTCTCGTCTTTCTCATGTCTTTAATTTTTCCCGTCTCCTTTTTTTTTTACATCATCCTTTTTTTCTCCCTTCCCTCTTCCTCCCCTCCATTTTCTACCATTTTTTTCAACGTCTTCTTTCTTTTCGTCTAATTACCGTCTATCTACCTTCTCCTTTTTCTCCCCTTCTTTTTCTCCCCTTCTTTCTCGTGTCTTTAACTTTTCCCGTCTCTCTCCCCTTTTCTTACATCATCCTTCCTCCCGTCTCCTCTTTTTTCTCCCTTCCTCCTTTCCTTCAATTTTCTTTCATATTTCTTTCAACCTCTTCTTTCTTCTCGTCTGTTTACCGTCTATCTCCTTTCTTCTCCCCCTTCAACTTTTCTCCTCCTCTTGTTTTCCTGTCTCCTACGTGTGCATGTGTGTGGAGGGAAGGGTGACCGGGGTAAAGAGGGGCTCCAGGTGTATGTGTCATCCGCGCTTCTGTCTCTTAAAGCGCAGCGATCCAGGAGTGTTTGCTATCGACTCATTACCCGGTGAAGACTCCTCTCTCCTGATGCGTCCCGTCTGGCGTTCTTTAAAGGTCACCGTCCAAAGACTGAACTATTAAAAGACAATACCTGCACGCGCCAAAGGGAGCCAAAACAAGGACCAGGTATTGTTCTAGATGCCTGCGTAACCTTGATAGCGAAGGTGTGTTAAATAAGGGTACAGGTGAGGCGCTACATAGATAATATTTTTATTAACCAGAAGTGCTTTGATATTCTTGAAAGCGAAAGGTGTGTTTAATAAGGGTGATACGTTTTCCAGGTGAGAATTTGATACCTGAGATGTGTGTGATTAATGACGGTACAGGTGAGGCATTACATAGATGATATTTTTTTTAACCAGAGGTGCTTTGATATTCTTGAAAGTGAAAGGTGTGTTTAAAAGGGTGAAACGGTTTCCAGGTGAGAATCTGATACCTGAAATGTGTGTGTTTATTAAGGGTACAGGTGAGGCGTTACATAGATAACATTTTTTTTTTACAAGAACTGCTTTGATATTCTTAAAAGTGAAAGGTGTGTTTAATAAGGGTGATACGGTTTCCAGGTGAGAATTTGATACCTGAGATGTGGGTGATTAATAAGGGTACAGGTGAGGCGCTACATAGATAGTACTTTGATATTCTTGAAAGTGAAAGGTGTGTTTAATAAGGGCGAGACGGTTTCCAGGTGAGAATTTGATACCCGAGATGATTTCGTGTTCGTGAAAGTAAAAGGTATGTTAATAAGGCCACAGGTGAAGCGTTTCGCAGGTGAGATTTGTTTTACCTGAACTGCTTTGATGTTCTTGAAAGTGAAAAGTGTGACTAATGAGGGCACAGGTGAATCGTCATGGAGGTGATCATTTGGTACCTGAGATGCACTAAGGCTTTTGACATGACGTTTTCAATTACCGACAGAAAAAAAACGTTCATATCATACAAAAAAAGCATGAACCTTCACTTATAGAAAAGAAGGGCACAGGTAAGACGGTATGCAGGTGAGAGTTTGGTACCCGTGATGCTTTTGATATTCCTGAAAGTGAAAGTGAAAGTGAAAGTGAAATATATTTGACGTTACGCAGCTCAGGTTTTGACTGTCGCATTTGACGAGTAAATTTATGTATATCAATAACAGGTGACAAGGTTTGAGTTTAATGTATTTGGCGGTAAAATGAAACTTGGCATAATGTTTTAAATTAGTGAAAAGGTGGACTATCTACCACGAAAGCAATATAGAGCACTTTCATCTTTACACTTATTACTTATTCTCTACTTACATACTTAAACATACACTTAACATACTTCCACTTACAAATATTTACACCCACATTTACGTACATACACATATACACACTTACACACACTCACGCACCATATCTCATACACTAAGAAACTTGCACACACACACACACACACACACACACACACACACACACACACACACACACACACACACACACACACACACACACACACACACACACACACACACACACACACACATACACATACACACATTCCCTTTGTCCATTACACACACTCCCAAACTTACACGCACACGCCTACACACACTTAGATACACACACTCAAAAACGCACACGCACGCACCTACACACATCAACACTTCCAGGAAACCAAACAAAAGGTCAGTGCATATTCAATCTGTCTTAAGGTAAATCGTGACGTCATGCATTTTAATCCGTGGACAGGTGAACTATGCCAGGTGCCACGTTCAGAGGGGAGCAGGCAGAGGTGTGACGCAGGTACCCGATGACGTGAACGAAGACAACGCCAAACTATTCGATGCCTAACGCTCACGCAACAGGTGGAACGTGACGTGAATTGGGTGACGCAGAACTCCGTGAAAGCAAATAATGTTAGTAAAGAAGATAAAGAAGTCCAAACGGATGAAGAAAGCAAGATACACAAAAAGAAAAAGGAAAGGAGAGGAAAAAGATTAAAGGAACAGAAAAAGAAACAGCATACAGACCAAACAAAGACACAATGAACAGGATAAAGATAAAGAAGTCCAAACGTATGAAGAAAGCAAGATACACAGAAAGAAAAAGGAAAAAGATTAAAGAAAACAGAAAAAGAAACAGCCTAAAAAACAAACAAAGACACAATACACAGGATGAAAACAAGATTAAAAAGAGAAAAATGAAACTCGAGGAAAAAGAGTAAGTGAAACAAAAAAGAAACAGGACCAACCAGAGAAACAAAAGAAACACGATAAAAAAATAATGAAAAGAAACTCAATGGAAGAAACGGAAACACAGAAGGAGAGACGAACACACAATATAGAGAGGTGGAGAAATACATGACGGTTGTGAGTGTGTGTGTGTGTGTGTGTGTGTGTGTGTGTGTGTGTGTGTGTGTGTGTGTGTGTGTTATTATAAAGGGAAAAAAAATGACGTAATTGTGACCGTTAAAAAAGATCTATCTGAGAGAGAGAGAGAGAGAGAGAGAGAGAGAGAGAGAGAGAGAGAGAGAGAGAGAGAGAGAGAGAGAGAGAGAGAGAGAGAGAGTTAATCCTAGTGTTTGCTTGTAGCTTCGTTTGTTGTGAAAGTCATGATTCAAAACAAGAGGGAGAGAGATGTTGGTGAAGGGAGGAAAAGGAGAAGGGAGAGAAGGAGGAGGAGGAGAGGAAGAGTTGAGGAGGACGGAAGGAGGGATAGTAAAGGCCAGACAAGAAAAAAGAAAGAAAAAGAAGAAGAAGGAAAGCTGGAGAGTGACTGAAGGAGACGGGACAGAGTGGAAAGAGGAGAAGGAAGGAAGGACGGAAGGAGGGAAGGAGGGTTGGAGGCTGTGTGCGAGAGAGTGAGGGGAGGAGATAAAAGGGAGAGGGATGCTTGAGAAAGGAGGGGAAGCAGAGATTGTGAAAGGCGTGAGGAAAGAATACGTGAAGTCCAAGTTGTTTTATGAAATAGTAAAAGGAACAAAAACAATGAGAAATAGAAGAATGAGAGGAATAGAAGAATAGATTAGCTAACAAGAAAATGCACCTTCCCATCGTGTAAATAAGACGGGGAGAGAAAAAAAAAAGAATTGCATAGAAGATGGATGAGATGAAAAAAAGAAGGTATTTAAATTAAGAGATGCGGGGATTATGTTACACGGTTTTTATGAATTGTATTATTTTCCTCGTTAAAAATAGACGGGCAAAATAAAAAATAATGAAAAAAAGGAAAAAAGGGAAAGGAAGCAGAGAGAAGCGTGAAAAGAAGATTAATAAAAGGAAATGAAGTAAAGGAAAAGAGCACAGGAGTAAATGAATATGAAAAAAGGGGAAAAAAAATATAAATAGAAATAGTCCTTCTTCCTCTCCCCTTCCCCCTCCACCTTGCCATCCTATCCCAGTCCCAGTTCTCCTTCTCCTCCTCCTCTCTGCCTGTTCCTTTTACCAGCATCTCTCCTTAATCTTCCTCCTCCTCACCCTTCCCCTTCCTCCCCAATCCCAGTTCTTATTCTCCTTCTCCTCCTCCTCTCTTCCTGCTTTCCCTTCCCAGCATCTCTCATTCTTCCTCCTCCTCACCCTTCCCCTTCCTCCCCAATCCCAGTTCATGTTCTCCTTCTCCTCTTCTCTTTCTCCTCTCCCTTCCCAGCATCTCTCTCTCTCACTCTCTCTCTCCCTCCTACATTCATTTTCCTCACCCTGTTCCTTCCTCCCTAGTTCTTCCTTCTCTCCATCTTCCTCCTCTTCCTTCCTAGCATCTCTTCTCCTCTTCTCCCCTTACCTCTCTCCTCCCTCCTCCTCCCTGTTTTTCCTCCCCACTCCATCCCTTCCCTCCAAGACCCTCGCCATCCTCCTCCTGCTCTTCCTCCCCGCCCCATTCCTTCCCTCCAAGACCCTCCTCCTCCTCCTCCTCCTCCTCCTGTCAGTCATGTGTCACGTCTCCCTCTCGTCTCTCGGCCTCCCAGACACTCGGAAAGAAAAAATAGGATTGGAAAAGTGTCTTCAAGGGGCAGAAACACACTTCAGGAACGTCAGACATAAGAGAGAGAGAGAGAGAGAGAGAGAGAGAGAGAGAGAGAGAGAGAGAGAGAGAGAGAGAGAGAGAGAGAGAGAGAGAGAGAGAGAGAGAGAGAGAGAGAGAGAGAGAGAGAGAGAGAGAGAGAGATGCAGCAATAACCAGAAAACCTCTCAAATAATACCCTACTTAATTTACCAAAAGAAAGATAGAAGAAAGAAAGAAAGAAAGAGAAGGAAAGATAGGAAAGGAAGGAAGACAGAAAGAAAGAAAGAAAGAAAGAAAGAAAGAAAGAAGGAAAAAAGGAGAGAGAAAGAGGGAATGAAAAATAAATAAATAGAGAAGGAACGACAAGAGAGAAAAGGAGAAAAAAGAAAAAGATAGAAAAAAGAAATAGAAAGAAATTCACCTACACCCCGAACCCATCCACCTGAATATATCAAAAGCATTCCGATCCCAAATATAAAAATAACAATAATAATAATCATAAGCGATATAACACAGATAACATAAATCGTACAGACCCCCCTAAGAAGGTAATGTACGTATGTGTGTATGTGCGTGTGTGTGAAGCCGGGACGAAATTTACGATCTGGAGTCCATTCTAATCCTAATTCCGAGTCTGTAGAGCACAAGGGATCGGGTATGAGCCTTGAAAACCGGCCCATAAATAACCTTCAGCATATTGTTATTATCTTCCTGACCTGACGAAGAAAACGAGGGATGAAAAAAATAGAAAATGGGAAAGGAATTGAGGAGGAGAACGTGAATGAAGAAGTGGAAAGGGAGGAGAGAGAAGTATATAGAAAGATAGGTAAATAGATAGATAGATAGATAGAGAGAAAAATAGAGAAATATATACATACCTAGTTAAAAATAAAGACGGGATAGGAAAGGGAGGAGAAGAGGAATGAGGGAATGGAGAGGGAGGAGAGAGAAATATATGGATAAAGAGAGAGATAAGTAGAGAAAGAGATAAATAAATAGAAACATATACAAACATAGATGAAATAGAAAAGGGAATGGAAAGCGAGAAGAGAGGAATGAGGGAGTGGAGAGGAAGTAGGAAAAAATATATATTGAAAGAAAGAGATAGATAGAGAGAAAGAAATAGAGAGAAATATATGCATACCTACAGTGAAAGGAGGAAATCCACATCGGTATTCCATTTTCAGTAACTTCAGGGGAGTCTTACGCATTTCTTGAGCTCCATTGTCAAAGGCCCACGACCCAACCTTCCCCCTCCCCTTCCCGTCCCTTCCCCTTCTCTCTCCCTTCCCCTTCCCTCCTGTCCGTTCTCCCCGGCCATCCGTCTGTGAAAGGTGACAATAGCTTGGTGAGGGTATTGTGGTAGTGGTGGTGGTGGTGGTAGTGGTAGTGGTGGTAGTGGTGGTGGTAGTGGTGGTGGTGGTTGCTCCCTTCTCTGCTGTCTCCCTCCTGCTGTCCCTCTCTCCCTGCTCTCAAGAATTACGTGGTGATTTGAAGTGGTGATCGTGATGGTGGTGGTGATTCAGTGGGTTAGTGATTGTGGTGATCGTGAAAAGAAGGCTGGAAAATAAGTATAAAATTGATAAGCAGAGGAAGAGGCTTAAGAAACGTGAATAGGAAAATAATGTGGGTTATGAAGATGATGAAGATGATGGTAATGATGACGATACTGGTGGTGACTGTGGTGATGAGTGTGATGAAAATACGGAGAAAATATAAAATTCTTGTGTTATGAAAGTGAGGACAAGAAGGAATACAAAGAGGAGGAAGAATAAGAACAAGGAGAAGAATGAGAACAAGAAGAAATTTAGACAGATTACGTAAAACAATTTGACATACGTCCTGAACAGCCTTAAAACAGCAGAGATAGTAATGTCATTCTGCTAATAAACTAAAGAAGAATGGAGGAGTAAGAAACATAATAAACTAACAAAAAGGAAGAGAAAGAGAAGAGAGAAGAAACATAAAATAACACATGACCAAGAACAAAGAAGAAAACAAGACAAGAATACAGGAGTGAGAGGAAGAGGAAGAGAAAGAGAAGAGAAAAGAAACATAAAATAACACATGACCAAGAACAAAGAAGAAAACAAGACAAGAAAACAGGGGGAGGAGGAAGAGGAAGAGAAAAGAAACATAAAATAACACATGACCAAGAACAAAGAAAAGAAAAGACAAGACAACAGGAGTAAGAGGAAGAGGAAGAGAATACAAGGAGGAGGAGGAGGAGGAAAGGGGAAAAGGAGAATCAAGAAACATACGAGACAAGGAAAAAGACTTAGATGGGGCCCTAAATAACCCGCTAAATAATCCGGGAAGGAGAACAAATTAAACGTAACCACGCCTTGACCTCACCTGACCTTACTAATTAGCCAGATAAAGGGGGTCATTAGGCGAGGCGCGGCCCACTATTTCGCCTACTTAACAGCCTGCTTGTGTGGATTGGTGTGTGGCCGCAGTAATTAACTTCCAGGTGTAATTGGGTTTATGGGCGCAGGTGAGTCTTGGCCAGGAGCTCTCAGGTGGAGGGGAACCAGATGTTAATTGGATTCGGTCAAGGTTAAGTAGGCGATGCTCTCAGGTGTGTTAGGTTAGGATTAGGATAGTGTTAAGGGATTCAGATTCCAAAAGATAGGATTAGGTTTGGTTAGGTTAGGTTAGGTGAGCTCTCAGGTGAAAGGGACTCAGGTTGTTAATTGGATTCGGTCAAGGTTAAGTAGGCGATGCTCTCAGGTGTGTTAGGTTAGGATTAAGTTAGTTTTAATAGGGTCAGATTCTAAGAGTATAGATTTGGTGTGGTTAGGTTAGGTTAGGTGAGCTCTCAGGTGGAGGGGAACCAGGTGTTAATTGGATTCGGTCAAGGTTAAGTAGGCAATGCTCTCAGGTGTGTTAGGTTAGGATTATGTTAGTGTTAAGGGATTCAGATTCCAAAAGATAGGATTTGATTTGGTTAGGCTTGGTTAGGTGAGCTCTCAGGTGGAGGCGAGACAAGTGTTAATTGGATTCGGTGACGGTTTAGTAAGTGATCCACTCAGGTGTATTAGGTTAGGATTAGGTTAGCATTAAGGGAATCCGATTCTAAGATATAGGATTAGAGTTGATTAGATTAGTCAGGTTTGGTTCAGTTAGGTAAAAGCTGAGACTGGTATGTTAGATTTCAATTTTTTTTTGGATTGTCTAGAATTGGTTTGAGGTTTGTTGAGGTTAAATTAGGTTTGGTTAGGTTAAGACTGTGGGTGATACGTTAGTTTATAGAGGGATTAGGATAGTTCAGGGCAGGGTTGAGGCTTGCTTAGGTTAGGTGAGGTTAGGAAAGCTGGGATAGGTTAAGGTTGAAGTTGATATAGTTAGCCCAGGGTAGAGCTGAGGATTTCTTAGGTTACACTGGTTTATGTGTAGTCTAAAATTGATCGCGTTTAGGCCGTTTTTTAATATTTTCTTCTGTGTTTTTTTTGTTGTTGTTGTTGAAATTTGCTTAGGTAAGATTAGACTAGTTAGAGATGTTTGAAATGCAGATATAAATGACATACTGAGATATTTTGTTTCTGACGTCAATTCTTTTTTTGTGTGTATTTTTGTTTCTTTATTTGTTTGTGTGTTTGTTTTGATTTTGTTTTTATTTTGTTTTGTTTTGATTCCCTCTCTCTTTTTTTTCTGTTTTTCTTTTTATCTTTGGTTTTCTTCATTTTTTGTTCTATTTTCGTTTTTTTATTATTTTTTTCTGTGTTTTTTTGTTGAAATTTGCTTAGGTAAGATTAGACTATTTAGAGAAGGCTAGGCTGAGACAGGATAAAATTAGTGCAGAATAGAGTTGGGATCTTCTGGACAAATTGACTTAAAATAATTACGTTTAGATAGATAAAACTTTGATCAATGAATTGTGTTATAAGCTCAACAGCATTTAATAAGAATTGAATACCCTTAGCTAATGGAAGAGTGACTGTGATAAGAGTCATAAATTAAACACATGCTAAAAATAACTTACGTGAGGCTGTTAAAATGTGTTTAATTAAAGACAGGTGAAACAGAGGGAGGGAAGACGGTAATTAATGTCTTAGAGAATAATTAAAGGTTTTCCACTGAGATTTATACTGATTAAGAATACTGAGAGATTGTTGTTGTTGTTGTTGTTGTTGTTGCGGGAAAGTGAACTAAGTGCGTTTAAAGGATAGTAGAAGTGGTAGTAGTAGTGGTAGTAGTAGTAGTAGTAGTAGTAGTCCTTCACCATCACATTATACCACCACCACCACCACCACCACTATCCCATCACATGACAAACCGCAGACCTTTCACCACCAGCACCACCACCACCTCCACCATCACCACCACCAGTACCATAACCGTCAATGCACCTCATCACCACCATTCATCACCATCGTTCATCACCATTATTACCCCCATGCAACACCGGCCCATAATGTGTTTGTCGATTTCACCACCACCACCACCACCACCACCACCACCACCACTATCATCACCACCATCATCACCATCACTATAATACATTTTTCATTCTAAGAGAGAGAGAGAGAGAGAGAGAGAGAGAGAGAGAGAGAGAGAGAGAGAGAGAGAGAGAGAGAGAGAGAGAGAGAGAGATGGTCTGTGTCTGCCTCTCTTCATTTTGGCATCTGGTACTCAGTGATGCAAATGAGGAGGAGAAGGAAGAGGAGGAGGAGGAGGAGGAGGAGAAAAAGAAAATAAGAGAGGTAAAAAATGAAGAAAAAGTAAATAAACAGAAATTATAGTGTAGAAGTAAAAGCGAAAAAATAGAAAGAGGAAGAAGACGAAGAAAAAGTTAAGAAGTGATAAAAGAAGAAATAGAAAGAGAGGAAGAGGGAAAAAAGAAAAAGAAATAAAGAAAATAAGAAGAAATAAAGAAAAAAAGAAATAGAGAAGAAGAAGAAGAAGAAGAGGGAGGGAAAGGTCGATAGATCAATAGAGCAATACTTAGTTGGAAAGGTTGAGAGAGAGAGAGAGAGAGAGAGAGAGAGAGAGAGAGAGAGAGATCACAAAGGTCACATCGCATCACTTAAAATAAAGAAGCTACTTAACTTAAACCTCCTCCTCCTCCTCCTCCTCCTCCTCCTCTTCCTGCTCCTCCTCCTCTGTTTCTCCTCCGATACAGCTGAGATGTTTGAATACTGGATGGAGTGACGAGAGAGAGAGAGAGAGAGAGAGAGAGAGAGAGAGAGAGAGAGAGACGGGGGGGCAGTTAGGCGAGACGGGTCCACGTGGGTAACTGCAGTGCTTGGCGTAACAGGGCGGGGCAGAAACGACGGAAGGGAAGGGAAAGGAAGGGAACTAGAACGAACAGCGGGAGAAAAGGAATGAGAGAAGAGGGGAGATTGTAATGAAAGGAAGGGGAGGGGAAAGGAAGGACCGGAATATAGTTAAGAAAAGTGATTGGGATGGAGAAGAAGAAAGGAATAGCAAGGGAATGAAAGTAAAGGAAAGGGGAAGATAGGAAAGGCTGTTGGTTGGAAGGGATAGGAAGAAAAGGGAAGAGAAAGGAAAGGAATAGACTAGCAAGAAAGATAAGTAAAATAAAAGAAATTCTAGTGAAGGAAAGTGTAATGAAAGGAACTAAAAGAGTAGAAAGAGTATAGAAATTTAACGAAAGAAATATAAAAGAAAATAATAGGGAAATAAATATTAGCTAAGAGAAAGGAACAGAAAGGAAAGAGAAAGGGAAGAGAAAAGAATAACAATGAATGAAAAATAATAAAAGGGAAATTAAGAAAAGAGAAATAACGGCTAAAACAAAGGCGTCTACAGAAGGCTGTTGTTTTTCTCTCTCCCTCTCGGCTTGTTTTGAAGAATAAGCGAGTCTAGCGGTCTTCTTGAAAACGTACCTTACCTCCTACCTACTCTTAGATAGCGTGGGTATTCTCTCTCTCTCTCTCTCTCTCTCTCTCTCTCTCTCTCTCTCTCTCTCTCTCTCTCTCTCTCTCTCTCTCTCTCTCTCTCTCTCTCTCTCTTCATCTTCTTCTTCTTCTTCATCTTCTTCTTTTTCTTCTTCTTCTTCTTCATCCACTTCTTCTTCTTCTTCTTCTTCTTCTTCTTCTTCTTCTTCAAATATAAACATGTCATCCCAACTAACTAAATGTGGTATAAAAAGAGATTTGACTTCATAACAATAGTAAAATCGTGATAAAAATCTCATAATAGTTAACATAAGTGGCATAAACAGACACAAAGTAACACAGTAAACCTCGTCATGGCAATTTGTCGTCGTAGCGAACTTGAAGCAGCAAACAAACGACCACAAGAGTAACATGGTGAAGTTCATGGTGGCAACAAGTCATGGTAGGGTATAATGAAGCTACTGTTGGTTCGAGGCTGGAGAGAGTGGTGAAGGGTGTGGTGGGGGGCGTGTGTTGCCACCAAATATTATCACAAGAGGATCCGAACCGCTAACAAACAGCCCACAGGAAGAGAGAGAGAGAGAGAGAGAGAGAGAGAGAGAGAGATGTTGTTTATAATGTGTTGAAAATGATAATGAGGAGAAGAAAGAGGAGTAGGAGGAGAAGGAAGAAGAGGAAGAGGAAGAAGAAGAAGAGGAGGAGGAGGAGGAGGAATGAGAACATGAACAAGAAGAGATAGAAAAAGAAGAGTAGGAATATAAATAGTAAGCAGAATAAAAAGAAGAAGAAGAAGAAGAAGAAGAAGAAGAAGAGGAGGAGGAGGAGGAGGAATGAGAACATGAACAAGAAGAGATAGAAAAAGAAGAGTAGGAATATAAATAGTAAGCAGAATAAAAAGAAGAAGAAGAAGAAGAAGAAGAGGAGGAGGAGGAGGAATGAGAACATGAACAAGAAGAGATAGAAAAAGAAGAGTAGGAATATAAATAGTAAGCAGAATAAAAAGAAGAAGAAGAAGAAGAAGAAGAAGAAGAAGAAGAGGAGGAGAAGGAGGAGGAGGAGGAATGAGAACATGAATAAGAAGAGATAGAAAAAGAAGAGTAGGAACATAAACAGTAAGCAGAATAAAAAGAAGAAGAAGAAGAAGGAATTAAAGAAAAAAGAAAAAAAATACAGTGAAAATGTCGAGCCAGAAACCGAATACGAAAAAACAACAAATGTGGAAGACAAATAAGAAACAAAATGAAGAAAAAAAAGAGGAAGGAGAAGAAGAGGAGGAGGAGGAGGAGGAAGAGGGTGAAATATGATGACCTATACTTAATGATGGTATGAGTATGATCTTGAAGCATTTCCTGAAAGACTCACACTGATGATTCATTGACTGACTCACCATACACCATTACCATATAGTGACTCACCATACCCCATTAGCATATACTGACTCACCATACCCCATTAGCATATACTGACTCATCATAAACCATTAGCATATATGAGTAGAAATGCAAATATTAATGACATACTGAAATATTTTGCTTCTGAGGTATATTTTTTTTTTTTTTTGCCTTTTTCGGTTTGTTCGTGTTTTTGTTTTGTCTTTGTTTGTTTTTTGTTTTTAATTTCCTTTCTGTTTTTTTCTGTTTTTCTTTTTATCTTCTTCGGTTTTCTTAATTTTTGTGTTATTTTCGTTTTTTTGTGTGTGTGTATTTTTTTATTGTTTCTTTTCCCGAGTTTTGTCCTTTTGTTTCTTTGTTTTATCTGTTGTTGTTGTTGTTGTTGTTTTTATTTTCAAGTGTTTATTTGTTTTACTTTCTTTCTTCATTATTCTGTTTTCTCGTTTTTTTCTTTTCTAATACTCCGTTTTTTTAGATATTTTTGTTCCTTTATTTTTTTCCTCTATTTTCTCATATTGTTTTACTCCTTTGCTCTTTCTCTTTATTTAATTTCCTTTTTGTTTATCTTCTATTCACGCTTCTCTCTCCTTCTTCTCCCCTTTTTTTCCTATATTTCCTATTTTTCCTATTCCTATTTTTCCTATTTTTCCTTTTTTTTCATATATATTTACTCCCGTGCTCTTTTTCTGTACTTCATTTCCTTTTGTTTATCTCCTCTTTACGCTTCTCTCTGCTTCCTCTCCTATTCTTTTCCTTCATTTTCATTTATTAAGTTTTTTTGCCCGTCTATTTTTAACGAGGAAAAATAAAACAATTAATAAAAACCGTGTTACATAATCCCCGTATATCTTAACTTAAACTCCCTCTTTTTTTTCTCACATCTATCTTCTACGCAATTCTTTTTCTCTCTCTCCCCGTCTCATTTACACGAAAAAAAATCACAAAAAAATAATTATGTAATGTTTTTTCTCGCTCAAACTTTTGTATATATC
The DNA here is from genome assembly GCF_024679095.1 of Eriocheir sinensis. NCBI lineage: Eukaryota > Metazoa > Arthropoda > Malacostraca > Decapoda > Varunidae > Eriocheir > Eriocheir sinensis. The sequence goes on from NC_066519.1 coordinate 17,460,683, forward strand.
CTTTTCCTTTTTCTTTTTCTTTTGCGCAGTTCTGCCTTTTGCTGTCTGTTTCTTATGTTTTATTTCTGCTTATGTAATTTATTCCTTTTTTCTTTCTTTTCATGTTTCTCTTTTTCTTGTGTTTCCATATTTCTCTTTTTCTCATCTGCAATTCTTTCTTCCTTTTTGATATTTTACACGAAAGGAGAAAAAGAAAATGCAGAACCCTTGCAATATATTTTCTGCTACACTAACTTTCATATTTCTCTTTTCCTTTCTTTGTCTTTTACACGAAAAATAGGAAAACAAAACCTGTCAATGTTTCTTATTTGTCTAACATTCGATTTCGTCTTTCCTCTTTTTCTCATTCGCTTTTTTTTTCTAAGTTCACGAGTATAGAGAAAGAAGAATGAATGGGATCTCTTGCCACACACTTCCTCCTCCTCCTCCTCCTCCTCCTCCTCCTCTTCCTCTTGTCATGTGATCGCCCGCCAGAAACACTCCCTACTTTAATTTCAGATAAAAAAAAAACACATGAGTCGCCAGGGAGGATGGGAAGGAGGTGGAGGGGGGAGAAGAAGGGGGGTCTCATTTATCTCCTTCTCATCTCATGTTTCATCCCTGGCGAGTGTGCAAACAGGCCAGTTGAGTGACCTACATCTCCCTTATTTGTCTATTGCAACTTCCTCTTTATAATCGTCAACGTCCTTCGCCTTCTCCTCCTCCTCCTGTTTCTTCGTTACCAGCATCCCTTTCTCCTTCTTCAGCATCAGCATCTCCTCCTTTTCCTCCTTTCCTTCCTCATTCTCCTCTCCCCTTCCTTCCTCCTCCTTCCCCTTCCTCCTTCTCCGCCTTCTCCTCCTCCTCCTGTTTCTTCGCTACCAGCATCCCTTTCTCCTTCTTCAGCATCTCCTCCTTCTCCTCCTTTCCTTCCTCATTCTCCTCTTCCCTTCCTTTCTCCTCCTTCCCCTTCCTCCCTTCCTTCCTCATTCTTCTCTTCCCTTCCTTTCTCCTCCTTCCTCCTCCTCTTCCTGGTGTTTCTTGTCCTCTTTTATTCTTGTTTTCCCGTCCCATTTTCCTTTCTAATCATTTTCTTTTCCTCTTTTTTTCCTCTTGAATTCTTACCGTTTGCTCAGTCTTCTTTTCTCTTCTTCCTCCTCTTCGTTCTCTTCCTTCTCCTACGCCTCCACCAGCACTAGTATCTCCTCCTACCCCTCTTCTTCCTCCCCTCCTCTTCCTCTTCCTCATACTTTTAGTCTAGAAGTGTGTGTTATGTGTGTGTTCTCAATTATCCTCCCCCCCCCCCCTTCCCCCCAAAAAAAAGAGAATCCGTTTAGCTACTCGACTTGTCATAAACAGGTATCCAAACACACACCAACAAACACACACAAACGAAGTAACGCCACCATCACCTCAACCCCCCCCCCCCCCCTTCCCTTCCATGATATAAGACGCAGTAAGAGGACGTTAAATTAAGTGTGCTTAAGACGAATCACTTGCCACTTAGAAGCGTAACACACACCGCAGTTACGCACTACCAAAAACACACACACAAAAAAAAAAAAACTTAGAGACCGTCACATCTTATAAAACACACGAAGTGGATGATAAGTTGAAGTTGGTTTCTACTTTAAGACGAATCACCAGACACTTAGAGAACGTAACTAATACACCGCAGTTACGTAAGGGAGAGTGTTTAAAAGCCCCGTGTGTACATTAGTAAATTAAGTGCGGCATTGAGTTACAGCGATGTAGATGATGGGCAATTGAGAGGAGATTAGGAAGGAGAAGAGAGGAGAGAAAGAAGGGAGGAGAAAGATAAAGAAGGAAAAGAGGAAAGGGAACGGGAGGGATAACACAGGAAAGGGAAATGCATGTAGAAAAGGAGACAAGAAAAGAGGAGGAAAGGATGGAACGAAAGAGAGGAGAGGATGGAAGATAAAAGAGAATTAAAAAAAGGAGGCAAAAGTGAGGAAGGAATGAAACGAGAAGCACAGAAGAGGAATAGGAAGGAGAAGAAAAGGAGTGGAGGGAGATAAAGGATAGATAATGATAATAGATAAGGCTTGATAATAATGGTGGAATGACGAAGGGAAACGAAGAGAGGAAAGGGAAGGGAATGGGATGTTAGGATGAGAAGGGGAAGAGGTAGACGAGGGGAAATAAAAAGAGCAGAAAGAAAGGACGAAGGGAAAAGAAGAGGGAAAGGGAAGGGAACGGGAGAGAGGGAAGGGAAGGAAAGGGAAGCAGACAATTTGAAATGAAGAAAAAAATGGCAAATAGCTTGGGACGAAGAACGAGGGTATGATAGGTGCGGATAGGGGAGGGATAGGATCAGGTAGAGGGGAAGGATCGGGTTGAGGGGAAGGGGAGGGAAGGGGGAAAGGAGAGGGAAGAGAGGGGGCATCTGGCGGTGGGTTTATCAGCTGAGAGGCGAAGTCAACAGCGCTGATGGCCGTTCTGTTGGGTGCTGAGACGGAGAAGAGCGTCTCTGTAGCCATGTGTCTTGCCGTACAGGGCGAGGGAAGGTTGAAACGTGATAAGGCGATGCATAAAGGGAAGGAGGTGTAGGGGAGGGAGAGGAGGGAGGTTGCGGTGTGTGGGGGTAAGGTGGGGAGTGTGTAGTTTAGCTAAGTCACCCCTTCCATATTGTGACCTTATTTTTTGGGGTGTGTGTGTTGTTTTACTTTACCTTTTTTTTTCATTTGCTTATTTTTCTACTTCCTTGTCTTACGTTTTCTGTGCTTGTTTTTCTTTTTCTACCTTTTCGGTTTCCCTTCCATTCTGCGTTCATAGTTTCTTAGTGCCCTCTCATTCTACTTTATCTTATTTTCTTATTATTCTCCTTTATCTACTCATTTTTCCTTCTGCTTTGCTTCGTATTTTTCTACTCTTTCTTCTGTTCTTTGTGCCTACCTCTCCTCCTCCTCTTCCTCCTCCATACTCTCCTTCAAATTTCTCTGTATTCCTATTCTTCTTCATCTTCT